>NC_044063.1:14946182-15146182 GCF_902167405.1 Gadus morhua
CTCTCTCTCTCTCTCTCTCTCTCTCTCTCTCTCTCT
The DNA here is from genome assembly GCF_902167405.1 of Gadus morhua. Classification (NCBI taxonomy): domain Eukaryota; kingdom Metazoa; phylum Chordata; class Actinopteri; order Gadiformes; family Gadidae; genus Gadus; species Gadus morhua. The sequence goes on from NC_044063.1 coordinate 14,946,219, forward strand.
CTCTCTCTCTCTCTCTCTCTCTCTCTCTCTCTCTCTCTCTCTCTCTCTCTCTCTCTCCCGTCTCCCTTATACCCTTCTGTCTTTCTCTTCCCTCTTCATCAAACGCCCACTCCTACGATGAGTACCAGGAAAAACAAAGGGAACGTGAAGGAGAGTAGAGAGGGAGGTGGTTCTGGGACGAGAGAGAGAGAGAGAGAGCAGATATGAGGAAGGAACAGGTAGTGTGTGGTGGAGCGGTGGGCTGCGATGCAGGTGGAGATGAGTTAGAGCACAATACCATAGCAGGCCGTAAAGTGCTGATATTACACTAGCCGTCTCCATATCGATCTGCGCCTCGCAGAGAGAACCCTATATTAGCAAAGCCTCGCTAAAACAGATATAGTCGGTTACCTGGAATAATAAACAGTGAAAACAATCTAAACTCATAACTTTTTACTGTGTGCTATTTATCTTTTATCGCCGAGACCCTGGCACTTCAAGAAGTCCTGCTGCACCGAATGCAGTACATACTCGCACGTAGTGGGCTGGCAGCCGCTGCTGGGATTTGTAGTCCTCGTCGGTCTCGACTACGGCTCGCCAGGGTAGGCTTGTAGGCTTTTGCCGTCGCCGTGATGATGAATGGTTATTGTTGTCATGGCAAATTGTCCTGAAAGCCATGGAAGACGTCGCGGCAGCAATAAAGGAGCACCTTATTGATCCCTGAGAAATAATAGGTTAAATTTATCAGACACGGGACACAGGACACGGGGTCAGGGGGGGGCGGGGGGGGGGGGGGCAGGGCGGAGAAGGATGATCCGTGTGTTTACAAAGACACTCATCATCCCATTACGAGGACTCTGTGCGGCCGTCCTTCCATCTCCGCGGCTGTATGTCTCAATACCTGTGTGGCTCTTTTACCTTCTGCCTTTTAGACTTCAGCTGTGGTCTTCGTAACGTTGACGATTCTTTTTTTATTCTTATAATTATTATATTCAAATTGCATAAAAGAACTGCTTTCGTGCTTGTGTTGTGCGTAGTTGAAAACCATTTGCTGATTGAGTTTAGCGTGCCTTGTCGTTCTTTGGGTTGGGTTCTTCTATATTTTGTGTGTGGATATGTCACCGCGTCTTCCAGAGGCCAGCTTCCAGCCGGTTCCTCATGACAAACTACCGGCCTGCAGCAAGACACACACAAGCCACCAGACGCGCCACTACACACTAATGGCCGTAGCTAGACACACAGTGGCTGCTACACACAGTGGCTGCTACACACAGTGGCTACACACTGCGCACAGGAAGGAGGCTAGATTGATCCAGGTTTAGCTCTCAGGGCTAAGAGATATTGAGGAGAATGATCCCTCTGTAATCATGTTAGAGCCAACCAGACCTTCCCAATACACAGTGCTCTGTGTGTGTGTGTGTGTGTGTGTGTGTGCGTGTGTGTGTGTGTATCAGAGAGAGCGTGCACGTGGTCATGTGTGTTTGTACGGGAGAGAGCTTTGATTTCTGTCTCCTTCCTTTCGTTGTTGGGTCCTTTGAGAAATGTCAATGCGCCCTTCTGTCAAAGTCAGTCTCAGTCAACCAAAACAAACACACACACACACATACGCATACACATACGCGCACAATCACACGCACACACAAACGCACACCAACCCCAGAAGGTTATGCTGTCATTCACACAGCCATTGATAAGGCAGTCCCAGCTTTGGAGCCCCTCTTGTCACTTTTCATCTTAATGGCCATCTCTGACACACTCATTGTCTCCCTCTTCCTCGCCCTTAATCCTCTGTTCCTCTCCCTCTCTCCCTCTCTGTCCCTGATATCTGCCCTCCTCTTGCTCTCTTCCTTCCCATCTCCTGATCTCTCCCGTATCTCTTCATCTGGTTCTCTCCGTCCGTCCGTCCGCTCATTCCCTCCTTATCTCTGTGACGCCACCCCCCCCCTCCCACTTGCTCCTTCCTCTCCCATCATTATCTCCTTCCACCTCCCTCGATCATTGCTCATCTCTTGTCTCCTCGCTGCGTTCCTCCTCTCCTTCCAGCTCTTATCCATCGTCTCATCCCTCCATCTCATCCCATCTCTCTCCCTCCCTCCCTCCCTCCCTCCCTCCCTCTCTCCTCCTCTTCCTCCGCCTCTGCATGGCTCCCAGATCGCCTGACATTTCCTCTGGTCGTTAACGTCCATTGGTAGTTAGGCACTTGTTTGATGTTCACCTCTCACAGATTCCCCCCGTGCTCTTCAGGGTTCAGCCCTTCTCGGAAGCCCTACCGAACGACCAAATGTTCCTCTGGTCATTCGCTGGTTAATTCCATGTTAGAGGTCTTGCAGAGGTTAGATCACGGTTCATGGATGTTTAGAGGCAGGCAGGGCTGTGTCTGCGACCAGCTTCTGGAACCTTTTGGCTGAAGGTTGATATTGTAACTGTTAAAGGACCAATCTGCTTCTGGGTTGTGTGTGGAACCCTGCACTAAACAATTGGTTCCAGGCTGATTTCACACAGTCTGGCTCCCATGGCTTCAACAGACTCAGGTATGAATGGTTCTCTACCTCTCTAGCTGCTGAAACCACAGTTAAACATGCACTTTTCCTCCACTCCCCCATATATACATGTGTGTGTGTGTGTGTGTGTGTGTGTGTGTGGTTGTTGGTGTGTGAGGGTGTGTGTGTGTGTGTTGGTGTGTGTGTGGTTGCTGAGGTGATGGCAGGGTTGGGTAGGCACTCTTTAAGCAGGCGTGTGTGCGAGAGGCTGGGATCCATGCTAAACTGATTTAGTCATGGCCGCGCCAGCGAGGCTAACACAATTACCGCTGGCTAATGGCCCCACTGACTGAGGAGGGGGCGGGGGAGGGGATGGGCGGGGGGGGGGGGGGCAGCATCAGTGGAAGGCAACCCAGAGGTCTCATCTCTCTTTCTAATTCCCTCTCTCCCTCCCTCCCTCTCCTCCCTCTTCCACCAGATGTCTCTGACCCTCTCCTCTTCCTTACACTCCCTCTTTCATCGTACGTTCTATTGCTGCCCCCCCCCCCCCCCCCCTGTTTTTTAGGGCGAGTTAGTCTTGCTGGAAATAAAAAAAACAAAAAACACACAAACAATGTCACCGTGTGCAAATGACTCAACGTGTGCTTGTTGTGTCCCTGTTGTTGTTGTTGTTGTTGTTGTTGTTGTTGCGGTCGTGGACCCAGCCATCAGGAGGAAGGAGAACGGTTGGTACGACGAGGAGCATCCCCTGGTCTTCCTCTTCCTCGGCTCCTCTGGAATCGGTGCGTTATTCCTTCCCTCTCGCGACGGCCTTCCCACCTTCCCACCTCCCCACCTTCCCACCTCCCCACCTCCCCACCTTCCCACCTTCCCACCTTCCCACCTTCCCACCTCCCCACCTTCCCACCTTCCCACCTTCCCACCTTCCCACCTTCCCACCTTCCCACCTCCCCACCTTCCCACCTCCCCACCTTCCCACCTTCCCACCTCCCCACCTTCCCACCTTCCCACCTTCCCACCTCCCACCTTCCCACCTTCCCACCTTCCCACCTTCCCACTTTCCCATCGTTTAGCGGGCCGAAGGAAAACCCGACATTTCGCTGTTGGATGTATTTCAGAGAACACACAGAACCGTCCAACCACACAAACCCAACCAAGGTCTGTCCCATTTCAGTCTCTCTTTGGGCCGTACTGGACTTTGATGAGCTCATGTGTTCCTCCGTCGAGGTGATAGCCGAAGGGCAGGTAGCCACTTATAACCGCTGCTAATGCTTTGTTTATAATAAACCGCTCACATCCAGACTGCGAGAAACAACACGCCATTTGTGAATACTATAATTCTATTGTGAAAGTGGCCCACATAGACCACCCATTGTAATGATATCAGTCTAGCTCCCTCTAAACGGTGAGAGGCTTACAGAAGGTCAGGGGAGCCGGCATAGGATGTGCATGCAGGAGGGAGCAAAGGAGGGTTGGTGATGGAGGGAAAGGCTCATGAAGAGGAATACGATTGGAGGAGAGGAAGGCGAGAGAGCCTGAGAGAAATGGAAAAGAGAGCAGGAGAGAGAGATTTGGAGGAATGACAGGCCCGAGAGATGTGGAAGAGGAAGAGAGAGACTGACAGAGTGAGAGAGAGGGGGGGGGGGGGAGGGAGCCTGGGAGAAATGACAGGCCGGAGAGATGGATGAAGGAGGGATGGTGTTCATATTCTCTGTTGCCTTCAGCGACAGACAGTGGCCAGGAGACATCAATATTAAACACAACAATCTACCCCCCCCCCCCCCACACACACACACACACACACAAACACACACACATGCGTACACATACACACACACCCCACCAACATATATACTTTCCCCATGCCCATATGCATACCAAACACACAACATCAATATCTTATATGAGCATTTATATGCAGAATATTTTACTGACAAACATAATGTGTGTTTCCGGCGAGAGTCAAGAAGAATGAGAGCTCCGCAGAGAGGAATGCCGGGATTTAGGCCAGCACTTAGGAAGAGGAGAACTATTGTCTGTCTCTCCTTTTTTTAATGAAAAAAAAATAATTCTGCATTTTTTTTCATTGTTGACCCATGGGGATTCTCGCCTGTTGTTATTATAACACACCCCTCCCCTTCCATCCCTGAGTTTTTACATCTAGATATTATAACCGCAAAGTGCTGTGCTTTTTACCTAAGTATTTTTTTGTGCTCCCGATATTAAACCATTACCTGCCTGCTTCTCTCATCGTCGCTGTGCGTTGATTTATCTGCAGGAAAGACGGAGTTGGCCAAACAGGTGGCTCGTTACATGCACAAGGATATCAAAAAGGTACGTTCCCTCGCAACACTCACAACACACTGCGACACACAGCGCACACACTGCTAGTCATCCGCTTGCAGCGTATCAAAGTACAGGTGGGAGTTAGCCCTGACAGCCGAGAAGCTGCCAAAAGCGATCCAGTCGGCAGTAATTAGCATAGAGCGCTGCCGCAGCTGAATTCTATTCTGGTGGCCACTCTTAATAAAATCAAATGACACCAAAGCACACATTAAAGTTAACGTTTAATGAAAAGTGGTTGGTTTCCTGGTGTTTCCTCTGTCTAATTTTGGATGGATTAAAAATTATGACAAGATTTAATACGTGTCGAAGACGAAATCCCGTTGTGTTTGAACATGGCATTCCAATAATGACAGCATCGGGGCTGTGTATCTACCAAAGAGATGTTCTTCCTCTGGCCAATGTGAATCCTGGAAGATAGAATCCAATTCCTATGTTTTGTGACAATACAGTAGCCCGACTCTCAATGCCATTGCAAATTGTATCCGATGTTAAGTGATTATCTCCTTCTCTGGATCCAGGGTTTCATCCGCATGGACATGTCCGAGTTCCAGGAGAAACACGAGGTGAGCGGCATCTGTTCTTCTCCTCTGATGGACATCCCGGCCAAGTCGCCCTCTCCTAACTTTCATAATTCTGACACCCTGCCTCATTAGAGGTGCTTTGTAAAGGGCTCATTATGGTTCCACGTCGTCAAGGACAACGCAGACACTTTGAAGCAGTCGTGAACCTGTTTTTCGTTCTGCGTCGGATTTTAGTTAGCGGACCAATCGCAGCCCTTGCTGCTGCGTCGCCTCGACGCAAGGCTTGTGGTGGAGGCAAGGAGGATCCGCAAGGACGTAACGGGTCCGTGAACCGTAAACCCCCTTGCGTTGCGAAGACGTCCAACCATAATCAATCATCATAATAATCAAGCGTCTTAGAGTACCATATTAAGCGCTATATACATTTCATTTATTATTATTATTATTAATCAGCCCATAGATCGATACACGTCAAATCAGACTCTCGACTCCGCTTGTCAAAAACAGTGTGCTAACTATACCCCGGGTTAACTCTCCTCACCTGCTGCTGTCGTGGTCGTCCCCTCAGGTGGCCAAGTTCATCGGCTCCCCCCCCGGCTACGTGGGCCACGAGGAGGGCGGTCAGCTCACCAAGCAGCTGAAGGCCTACCCCAACGCCGTGGTCCTGTTCGACGAGGTGGACAAGGCCCACCCCGACGTGCTCACCATCATGTTACAGCTCTTTGACGAGGTGAGAGAGAGAGAGAGAGAGAGAGAGAGAGAGAGAGAGAGAGAGAGAGAGAGAGAGAGAGAGAGAGAGAGAGAGAGAGAGAGAGAGAGAGAGAGAGAGAGAGAGAGAGAGAGAGAGAGAGAGAGAGAGAGAGAGAGAGAGAGAGAAAAGAGTTTCAGGTGAATGATGCAGACGCATAGTGATGAAATGTCAGTGTCACCCTCAGGATCCGTCATCCTCCATTTTATTCAGTCAAAAATAATAGAAACACTACACTTGTAGTTTCATTTTGTAGACACTCAAAGATACTTTACAACAAGACAAAATAGAGGAATCTAAACAAAACCAAAAAGGAATGAATGATTACATAAAAACATTTCAAAGCATCCGAATGAAGGGGCAGAAACCACTGGACTATCGCGCACCCTAGGCATGACTTCCACAATCTCCACACTTTGAGTCATTTGTGTCGTCTTTCCAACCCACCATTCTGTCTATCCTCTTCTGCGTCGTCCCGCCTTCAGGGCCGTCTGACGGACGGCAAGGGGAAGACCATCGAATGTAAGGACGCCATCTTCATCATGACCTCCAACGTGGCGAGCGACGAGATCGGCGCGCACGGCGTGCAGCTGCGGCAGGAAGCGGAGAAGCTCAGCCGCAGGAAGCTGGCGGACAACCTGGGTGAGAGACGCAACACACACACACACACACACACACACACACACACACACACACACACACACATCCTTCCTTTTGTTGCGCCTACAAGAAATTCCAATGTCGTACAGTGCATTATTTGCAGTGTTGAGTCATGTTCTTATGAAATAATCATGTTATGCACAATAATCATGGTAAAGAAATAAACAGATCAGCAAAGTAACCGTACAGTGTGTTACCAGATGATGTCCAGAAGATCGATGACATCAAGATCTCCAGACAGTTTAAGGACTCTGTGATCCGGCCCATTCTAAAAGTAAGACAGCGACACCTACTTTGTCTTTTACATGAGATAGAGACAAAGATTTGCCCTGGTTGATTTATCGTCGTTTTCCCTTAATCACTCTAATTGCCTGTAATGGTCTGGTTCCGGTCCAGGCCCATTTCCGAAGGGACGAGTTTCTGGGGAGGATCAATGAGATCGTCTACTTCCTGCCCTTCTGTCACTCCGAGCTTCTGCAGCTGGTCAGCAAGGAACTACAGTTCTGGGCCAAAAAGGTAAGCTGGAGAAACACTGGAGGTCAGTTCCGAGGTGGAGGTGGGGCTGGACGACACCAGGAGTGGAGGGACTACTTGGACACAGGCTTTGGAAATAGTATTAACGCACTGAAAGGATTTCCACAATGTAGGCAGTGGATTGGTGTGTGTGTGTGTGTGTGTGTGTGTGTGTGTGTGTGTGTGTGTGTGTGTGTGTGTGTGTGTGTGTGTGTGTGTGTGTGTGTGTGTGTGTGTGTGTGTGTGTGTGTGTGTGTGTGTGTGTGAATTAAAGGCACTTTACATCCAACAGGCCACTACACCATCACATAAATTTTACGCAGCTCCCGAAAGTCCCCCTCTTCCCCCTCCCCTCCGCCCTCCCCCCACCGAGTGTGGGCAAGGAACACTTAACCCCGGAGGATTCTCAGCTCTCTCCACCCACCGTGTGACCAAGCAGCGCGCCGGGATCGATACTCACTATAACGGGATTACTGTGTTTAACATGTGAAGCCCTCATCAATATTTCACTCTTAATATTACGACTAGCGTCCCAGCCATCCCAACACTGCCCTCCCCAGGCAACGGATTCAGATCCAGGCACTGCATGCTCCCTTCACACCCAATGTGGACGTGCGTGCACACAGGCAGAATCAGCGCATGCCACGTGTTCAGGAATGCCCGGGTCCTATAATGATATTGCGTGTCTTTTATTTGTGTAATTGTATACTGCGGTGCCGTGGAGTGAACTGTTCAATACAACAGCAGTGGCTTCAACGGGGACGGATTTTACACTGTGATTGTATTAGCGTTATTATGTTAGTGTTGAAATCGAATATCACCATTCATTATCCATTTAGGTTTCTGCACGCGTGGATTAAATGAGTAAAAACTGATAATGGTCCTGATCACACCTCTTACTCATATTAGTGCGTTATTAGTGTTTCCATGGTGCCGGTAATAATTGACATCTTATTTATTGCGCGAGTGTGAACAGCGGTGGCTGAATTAGCGGCTCTGATCACTACTATTGACTGGTGTTTCATTAAAACCCATTACGGCTGCTGTTGGTTAGCACAGCCAGACATGCTGCCTGACGCCGTCCTCCGTCTGCTGCTGTATGACACACACACACACACATACACTGTCACACACATATGCTCACCCTTATACACATCATATGCTCACCCTTATACACACACTCTCACACACATACACACATTACTTTATTAACAAACACATTCGCACACAAACACACATCTTTGCTCTTTTTCTCTCCACAACCGTGTAGAGAAATTCCGCTCTATTCTTTTTTTTGTTTTTTGGTTATGTTTCTCAATTTTGCCGCCATTAGTCTCTCACTCTACTCCCTGTCTCACACACACACACACACACGCAGACCATTTAGCACTGACCATTGAGGGTCCATGCGTTTCCTTGATAGGCGAAGCAGCGGCACGGCATCACTCTGCAGTGGGACCGTCCGGTTCTGGACCTGCTGGCTGGGGGCTACAACATGCACTACGGGGCCCGCTCCATCAAACACGAGGTACCCGGCATACACACTCGCTGCCAACCGGAAGCCATTCACAAAGGCACTGAGACAGACTGAACTACTTTCGCTATTCTTAATTGCTGTATCAAGTTGCAATAGAGTAAAGCTTTCATTCTTCTATATTCGTTCAACAACTTTATACATTTTAATCTGAATCAACAAAGAAATGTTCTTCTTTGTGAGGCCCAAACGGAAGTGTTTACTACTGATGAAAGTGTTTTGGGGGTTTCCTTACCAGAGATTATTCTAGAGACTACAAATCCATTAACTGAGAGAAACAAAACGTTCTGCCTCACTGAGTTCTGCTCCCTCGCCTTCAGGTGGAGCGGCGGGTGGTTAACCAATTAGCCGCTGCATACGAGCAGGAGCTGCTGCCGAAGGGCTGCACCCTGCGGCTGATCGTCCAATCAGACGGTCAGGAGGAGCCGCACCCGCCCAGCCTGCGTCTGGAGGTGGTGGGAGAGGACAGCTCAGCCAGGACCCTGGACATCCGACCTCCACTCAGCCCCGAGCACTAGGACCACACACACACACACACACACACACACACACACACACACACACACACACACACACACACACACACACACACACACACACACACACACACACACACACACACACACACACACACACACACACACACACACCGTCATCATCATCATAACTCTAATCTTCTTCATCTTATCGTGATATCTGAAGGAGGAAATGGATAGAGTGGCTTTAGAAGAAGTAACCAATAAAGCAACCCTCTCTCTCTCTCCTACCAGCACTTTCTCTGTCTCTGTTTTTCCCTAACACCTGCAGGACGAACAACGCACCAGTAGTGTCCATAAGTGCTTTGTGTTCCCGTGGCTACGCCACACCTGCAGATACATTACATGTTACATCACGAGGCAGATGTGAGCGGATAAGGTGCTCTATCACAGGCTGATCTCGCATTTTAAATGGACACACACAATCCCAAAGTCACTCAGTTGGAAACAACGTGGGGTGTGTGGGATCATTCAGTGACTCGATTGTTGATTGGTATGCACTGGTATTTTTTTTATAAGAGCTTTACATGTGTATAGGTTATAGTCTGTTGTATTTTTCCATGTTATAGCCACTAATGAACAATGTATTTTGTGTAGGAAATGAATCGCAAGGTTAAGCCAAAGTTAATGAAGCCAATATAGAGATATCAATACAACATGAGGAATATTTGTTTGAAGAGTATTTAAAGGTTTATTGTAAGTGGCAATAATAGTAGCATTTGTATGCCTTCAACGTCATTGGTTGTACAACACCAATGCTAACAGCATGTACTCAAGAGAAATATATCATTCCTTTTATTTATTTACTCTTGAGTAAGGTAAGCTTAAATTATTGTTAGCTATTTTAGATTTAGAAATGTGTTCGTGATTTTGCATATTTGTCTTATTTGAGAATAACATGAATGTTTTTAGGAGCATGGGGATTGTGTTTATTTGTTTAAACGTCTCAAGAGAAGTACCCAAGTCTGTGTTTAAGTGTTGAATGTTGGACTAACATCGCTGCCATGTGAATCGCTTTGCCATTGTCAATGCGTTTGTCAAAACGTATGTTGCTGCTGTGCGTCTCGTGTCTTGTCTTTTGCAGGGCAAGTACATCAAACACACTGGGAGAAATTTAAAGACACTTAAGACCATAAATAAATATTTAACCATGATTACCTCCATCCTTAAAGTTCACAGAATAGTGGCGGGAACGGAGGGCCTAACTAAGAGCCCGTTACCCTGCTTGTATCCGGACAACCAGTGTGTAAATAAAGTCTGTCTTGGTGAGCCTGCCGCCTCTTGTTCTGGTGCTGTCACCCTGCCACAGCTGATGGATGGATGGACTGACGGACACGTCGGGTGATGGATGAAAGGATGGGCCGCTTGTTTGTGTATGTGCGTCTGGGAGGCGGGGACGCAAGCTCCTGGGTGGGAACGCGACAACAATAACGCTTGTCTGCCGAGTGAGGCTACATGACAGAGGAATTTCTCTGGAATCTCAGCGTGTCACTGTGTGTGTGTGTGTGTGTGTGTGTCTGTGGAAGAACATTGGGCGGGAATGCTGCAGGAAGTTACAAGTCCCTTAGGGTTGGATTCCTTAGAGATATAGAGGGCATTCTACACACACACACACACACACACCAGGCATGTGTTCCCTGGAGGGAGGGATTAGCAAGCATGAAAAAGATTTGGATTCCCTCACTGCCCAGCCTGGACCCCCCATAATACACACACACACACACACACACACACACACACACACACACACACACACACACCGACATACACACACGAATGAATGTATAGGCTATTTGAACGGTCATAAAGTTAACTCAATGCACAGTGTAGTCACAAGTTGTTCTTTATACCTGATGCCACTGGAGTTGGGGAGCCGTCGTTGGTATTCGAACATTATTGACATTATTTGTGCTAGTCATTTTTTTTCCAAGTCTAGTTCATTTCCACACGATAATCACATTGTGCATAAATCGAGTATCAATGTGTGTGTGTGTGTATGTGTGTGTGAAAGACGGGAAAACCCCTCATGATTGCTCTTGCAAACTAAAGGGTGTACCTGGCATAAATTGTACTATTATTATTCATATTTCATGGATCTCTGTATGAGCCAATGAACCTTCCATTATCTTTTGTTTTATTTTAAGAGGGTTTTTTTATGAGCTGAACGGATTATCAAGTGGCAGATCGAGTGGTAGGTGGACTAGAAACCACAGGAAGTAGTAAGCATCTATACTTGAAGGGATGCTGTACTCTACAGATCCAATGCCTCTATTAGTGTAGAACAAGCTTACCAAGGGTCTGGCAGTGGGACTCACATGCACACACACAAACATACAGATACACACTTGCACACACCCCAACACACACACACACATCAATAGGTTTGTTTGTGTGTGTGTTTGTGTGTGCGTATGTCTGTGTGTGTGTGTGTGAGTGAGTGTGTTTAGGTACACTATACATGTGTGTGTCTTTGTGTGTATCCTTTCCCCTCCCCGAGGAAGACAAGGAAGTGGAGAGTGAAGAGCGGAGCAGAAGAGGTTCTTAGTCTGTCCGTCAGGCTATTTCTGACTGCAGCCATTTCTCTGATTAGATTATGGAGAGATAGAAACCTAGCCCTCCATCCTTTTAACCTCTTTGGGCCTGTATTTCTCCTCCTCTCTACTTCTCTCTGCTCAATCTCTCCCCTGCTCATCCTCCGGCTTCTGCACCATACTCTCCATCTCCCTTCCAACTCACAACTTTATTTAGTTTCACCCTACTCTGTTTCTTGTATAGTTATCCTAACTCTCTTACTGTTTTCCTCCCCAGAACTTTCTTGTCTTCCACCCCACGAATACAGCTGCAGATAAAAAAAAACTCAAATAACGCCAACCCCTTGGCATAATAAGGTAGAGGTAATATAAATAGCAAAAAGAAAAAGACACGAGATAGAAGATGTTCTAGAAAAAAGAAGAAATAGAGAATAAATTGGGTGGAGAAGAAAAGGGTGGTTTAGTGTGTTCAGTGATCTGGGAGATGCTTTTTAAATTTTGATGTAGGTTTCAAAGCCTTTCCACAAATGTCCGGTTAGACATCAACATCACAAATGTTATTATTATGTATTATTCAAATTAAAATGAGTTGACATTCTTGTGGTTCCACGATGCTGCGGACAGCGCGTGCTTGCCCAGGTGAAGGTGATGAATGATAACGACAAGCGTCTAATAGCACTTAGCCGCCATCATCCACAACACTGATACCACTCTACTATTATCATATCTGTCCGTATACTCTTAACGGTGAGTTTTCATCTGTATGCCTCTCTCCTCTCCTCCTCCTCCTCCTCCTCCTCCTCCTCCTCTCATCTCCTCTATCCCTGCCGCTCCCTCCTCCTATAGTGATCCCCCAGGACACCAGCGATCGATTACACAGCCATTACCTCTCGTTCTGCTCAGTTCTCACTTTATGAGAGCGCACGGGGCCTTTCTATGCCTTCTCGTCCCCGCTCAAATAAACTAAGCAACACCCATTGTTGGGTGGGTTCAGGGTTGTACTTACAAGTGGACGTAGGTCTGTATAATGTAGGATCTATTAGCTTATTGTGTGTGTGTGTGTGTGTGTGTGTGTGTGTGTGTGTGTGTGTGTGTGTGTGTGTGTGTGTGTGTGTGTGTGTGTGTGTGTGTGTGTGTGTGTGTGTGTGTGTGTGTGTGTGTGTGTGTGTGTGTGTGTGTGCGTGTGTCGATTTCAGTGGAAAGGGACTTCATTTGGGGTATTTCGTTTTTTCCCTAGGCTAGGTCGATTATTAAGATTGAAGCTCGCTTTGCGAAAAATGCGCAGATATATAAACCGCAGACAGTACAGTTTGTGTAAAACCCTCACGACGTCACGTGACATTTCCCTGGGCAAATTTGAATAAAAGACAAATAAAGGACCTACCAAAAACACAGTCAGCCCTCCTTTCTTTAAAAGAAAAGGAACAAATCCATTCTGCCTAATTCGAACCTTGCTCAGGGACAGCTCGCGTGGCAGATTGCAGTCTAATTAGTTTAGAGGGAATTTAATTCAATTAACTTTCCACAGCTCCGCGCGCCCCGCGGCTGGGCCTGCTTTCAGAGCGCGGGGCCAGAGCTCGAGATCTAATTAGCGTGTTTGGAGAAGCTCTCCTGCGCGCGGCCATCCCTTGCTACTCCAGCTGTGCCTTCGTGTTTATGTGTGTGTGTGTGTGTGTGTGTGTGTGTGTGTGTGTGTGTGTGTGTGTGTGTGTGTGTGTGTGTGTGTGTGTGTGTGTGTGTGTGTGTGTGTGTGTGTGTGTGTGTGTGTGTGTGTGTGTGTGTGTGTGTGTGTTTGCGTGTAAGTGTGCGTGTGGGGATAGGCTACAGTTCTCTTGGGACTCTCTTGGTTTTTTTTATCTTAAAAATGTATTTTCAAGTAACGTGCCCTTATCCATTAAGGTAATATAGGTTTGATGCTGGACCTATAGGCCTATTGCACTGATGTGCATGGAATGCAAATATACACCCGAACAATGGCTTTCTGCATTCATTACGTTATGACATGGGAGAAACATAGCATATTGAGCAAATGCCCTTGTTTCGTTTGTAATTTTGTAATCCAGACAGACGTAAAATAAAATACGTTTTCACAATTTGTATACAGGCCTAGTCAGTCGATATCAAAGTCGTGTATTCCGAATCTTAAAAAGAAAAGGTATTGCTTCTTACACCTTGGCCCTAACCCGATCACGTGACGCAAAATGTGCCTTTATTCTTAGCTCACCTAATTGTTTCTGATACATTATTTGTGTGTGTGACTCTTTCTATGTTTATAGCCGGAACGCTGGTCTTTCAGTGCTGCCTGGTTACGGAGGCTCGAGCGAGCGTTTCCTCTGTCAGATAGCGCGCGCTCTGGGCTCTCCGGTAACGCGGTTAAGACGCAGGCCGTACAGCTCTAGGCGGCGCGTCACGCTACATTTCTGTAATTCGGGACTGAAAAGCGGTGACTGGTACACCTACGGGAGCCCCCCGTCTCGCGCTCAACGTCTCTCATCAATCACGGGATAAATCAAATGCACGCGCCAAGCCCGCCAAAGCTCTCTTATTCTCCTTCTACAAACGTTAACGGGTGGATTCGTTATTTTATTTCAGACGGACTCCTCCTCCGAGAATCTCGGAGGGAAATAGAATATATTAAGAGAAGTGATGAAATGACACATTCCGGTGACACGAGGAGAAAACCGGCTGTCGAAGATATGCTATCAGGGTTGGCACTGCTTTGTTTTGTCGACGAAGTGCCGGTGTACTACTTTAAATGTAGCCCTATAAAACTGACTACCTATAGCCTGACCCTAAGCTTAATGGCACCGTCCTTTATCTGTCCTTATTTATGAAGAAGGCAAAATCGTACACTCTCGTATTTTAGAATTAGGCCAATATGAAGGATGGTGATATTGAAGTTGAATGTGAGAAAATAAACAACGAATGAGTAGATTTCTGATGAATAAACTGCATTAACAAGCCTAACATGAACGTATAGGCCTTTCAGTTAGAAAATAACGTGTAATAAAGTCCATTTTGATCTAGGCCTAGGCCAAAGTTATAATAGTCCATATCTTCAAGTCGTTCCCATAAATATTTCCCAGCCATTGCTCACGTTAGGGCGTATTGCAGGGATTGTTTATCATAGTAGACGGATTAGATCGAAATTAAAATACCAAATAAAATATCAATAACACTAATTTGGTTAGTAATTAGGCTAATCTTATCCAATAAAAATATATATATTAAAAGATAATATGTGTAATAATAATGAAGCATATTTAATGGGTTCTATGAATAATGTGTGCAGAGAAGACTAATTCAATTTACCTTTAGGAATTATGCATAAAGATGGGCCTATAGACAAATACAAATATAGGGCTATATACTTTTATATTTTTCCTATATTTGTTTGGGCAGGTGTGATCAGTTTCTCCTGCAGGGCTTTAGATTATTTGTACAAAATATTTAAACTGCCAAACACCAAAGGTTATCATTATTACCGTTTGTTACTTTTTTTACTTAATGCTGAAAATAACAAATGTAATACATTATCGTTTTATCGATTAAATGATTGTACGTCGCTTGTTAAACGCGGTGTAAACGTGGTTCACTTCACATTGAGGCCTGTACACGACCCTGGCCATTAATAGGGCCCACATGAGTCGGGTGCAACATTGCGCGCCCTATTCTTCCACGATTCGAAGCGCGTGATGGATCTTTGCAGGCTCCCATTTGATTGACAGCTCCTCTTGCTCTCCAGAACACCACCGCGTGCCACAGGACATAAACCGGTTGGGCCTCCCGCGAGGCTTTTCTTTAAACCACAATGTTGTCTGTGCCCTATTTTTTTTTTGTCCCCTGGCCCCATATGACGACATCCTTCTCCTACCTGTATCCATCATCCGTCATGTAGCCATCATCCGTCATGTGAATCCATCATATATCCATCCATCCGTTCCCAATCCCATCCATATCTTTCAATCACACCCCTGCATTATTTTAGGGCTATCTGCATTCACCCTGCATCACTCCTCCCCATATACGACCCCCAGAGCGCCTCTTTGCCGGAGAGTGTAATGGAGGTGGTCAGTCTTCAATCCCCGGGAACTGGAAGACGACCTTCCGAAATAATTATCGTCAAGGGGGACAGCCGGAGCACAGAAGGTGATTCCAGGGAATTCAATTATTTTATCATAGCTCCTCGTTCTTTGAAATTAGATGCTTTCTGATACAATGGCAAAAAAGGCTAATTCATTGTTCGTTTTCGCAGAAATCCGTTTACATCTTACCGAGACAATAGTACAATTTAACAATAATCATCCGAAAATATGGCTTTCGTTTTATTTGATTTAAAGTCAATAAACACTGGGATAAAGGGTTAAACTTGACGCACATTCGTTCTAGGTGTAAGATGGGGTTTCAGTCTCTTCGTTAGGTTCAAATCTTCTCCAAACCCCGAAACCTCGGGCCTGATCCCTCATAGGGTTTGATCTATCATAGGGTCGCTCTTAGGGATCTCGAGGATCCTCTTGTGACCATTGTCCCTCGTGCTGTTGACTCAGACGTCATGAATCTAAATGATCTTCGTTACTGTTTCCGTTAAATCGCCCATGAATTCAAAAGTCCAAAGTTAAACCCTCCACTATGGTCCCCCAGCGTCGGAGGACGGATTAGGGCTTGGGGGAGAAGACGACCACCCTTTGAAGGGATTAAATCAACAGCGAAGAGGCCTGGGGTCGCTGCTGCTCTTTTGGGGAGCAGAAACAAGGACCGGGCAGTTTAACTTTGAAACTGTTTAACTTTTTTGGTAAACTCACCTCTGAACCCGAGCAGACGGGACGTGCTATCCAACAGACTGTGCAGCTTTCAGATATGCTTATTGTATGAGGGGAATGGCGAGCAGGACCAGAAAACATTTCACTTTGATCTCACGCGCATTCCCAAAGAATCCCCAAAACGCGGGAGCGAAACGAGCCCGGGCCTTGGCTGAAGCCTGCGCGAGGCACGGGATCATATCGGAATTATGATTGGCTAATCATTTATATCTTACCAATAGGGCATTTTTGCAGAGTGAAGAAACAGACACGTATTAAACTCCAATTGAATTAGAATAGCTATAATTTGGCTCGTCTTCTGATTCAATTTTGAGCTAAAGCATAAACACGCAATTAATAATAAACATGATCGAATATGAATGATAAATAAGTTGAACACCGAATTAGAGTGGGGCATTGAGAACAATAACATGATCTATAATAATATAAAATTCAATGAGCAAAATAAATGGGGCTTAACAACAACTCGGGCTAAATGCACAAATTTTTTAAACAAGCCTACAATTTTAATTTAATCGATAACCGTTTTTTTATTCAACTGCCACAAACATTTAAGGGCTACGGATCCTCGTGGCGGCGAAACGGCGCTCGCGCGTGAGTCCGTGCGGTGGCGTAATGGTATTATGGCGCGTAGAGCCACTGGGGTGTCCGAGCCAAGAGTGCACATTTTAAACCCCATTAATGTATTGTTCATTCGCACGTGCACACACATACACACGCACACACGCGCGCGAGCACGCACATGTGGTAAGGCCTTACAAACGTAATCAATTTACCGTTTGTGCGTATACACGATAATTTTATTTTGCGGATTACATTATTTAGTGGGATTTATTCGGTAACAAAAAGCATTTTAATTCCATAAAAACGGGTCCAAGATCGAATATCCGGCCGAACAACTGTGAAGCTAAATACCCCAACTGGAGACTTGAGCAATGATGGGCTCCCTATAAATGCCCTGCTCGTCCCTTCGTGTTTTTCAAGCCCTGAGTGTTTTGTGGGCCGTGTGGAATATGACTTATCACATCGTGTGACACTGCACAATAAACTTAAACCAATTGATGGGGCGTCAATGCATTTATGGTTAGTCGGTCGCAGTCGCCACTTGTCCGAGGTGCTCCTTCGCAGCCCGCAGTCTCCTCTCCCTGGTCTTACATCAAACTGACGCTCACTTGGGTGACATCTTCGTAAAATAGATAGGAATCAACAAATCAAGCTTTTAATATCAGGAATCCTACCGGGAGCCAGAACCCACCTCACGAACACGTCTCTGGTTTACGTGCAGGCGCATTTAACCGACCCGTTTGGACGATGTGCCACTTGTGAAAACAGCCTGTCACGTTTGATCTTCAAATAAATAAATTGCAGTCAAACGAAACCGTGTAAACAGCAATTAAACAGGCCAACAATTAAATCCACCCTATAACTTTGTAATACTGGGGCGACATTGGATATCAAGCATTCGAGCATCACTTGGCTATGCCCCTGCGCCATCTAATTATAATAATAATCTGCACCTTTAAAGGGTTATACCTATAGCCCAACAAATAAAATGCGGGGGAAATAATACGTATATATAAAAAACACCTCAAGGTATCTCAAGTCATCGGCCCACACGAGCTATAGGCTGTACCTGCGCTTCCATCATGGCGACCAAGGCTCCCAGCCTCCCCACGCATGCGCAGTGGTGCGCGCGTTGCAAGGGGGCCGTCCGTGTCAGCGATCACTGGCTGTGCCCCCCCAATAGACTCTCGAGGCATTGTCATGGAAAAAGACCACCGCCTCGCTATTGTCTCGCTCTCCACCAAAGTTTATTATAAGCGCCGCGCGGGGCAGCAGCACAGTGCGCTGTCAAACAGGAGCAGGAGAGACACGGACACACACACAGACGCACAGAGAGAATAACCTGGACGAGGAGAAAGCATGAGAATAACAACCTATAAGCAAGACGCTTAACACTGAAACAGGAGGGGGGGCATTTTCTGGATAATTGTATCAAGCTAAAGGAAGAACAACTGCGTCTCAGAGAAGACAAGGCAGAGATCCGAGGGGACGGAGGACCGAGTCGAGCCGAGGAGAGCGTAGTAGCAGGAGACCTTGCTGGAAATAGAGACATTTCGACCAGCGTTCAAAGACAACGGCATATCCCCCAAAAAAACAAACACTGTTTCCTAGACGAATCTTTTCGTTTTTAATTCTCAAATCGTGCGCGTCTGGTTTGAAATACTCGTGGGTGTCACTCGCTGACCTTCGATGTATAAGATGGATTACTCGTACCTGAACTCCTACGACTCGTGCATGGCCGCGATGGAGGCGTCGGCCTATGCGGACTTCAGCTCGTGTAGCCAGGCCAGCTCGTTCCAGTACAACCCCATCCGGAGCGGGCCCTTCTCCAACCCGGGCTGCACCCCGCTCAGCACGGCCAGCTGCACCCTGGGGGCCCTGCGCGAGCACCAGCCCACCCCTTACTCCACAGGTACGATGTGTTCCGTTCGGTCCCGTTATGTTTCGGGTTTGTTCGGGTTGAAATCTGTTGTCACTTTAAGCACAATCGGAGTCGTGAGAAATAGTTGGTAAAATGGTGTTAGCGACAATTTTCTGCATTGTCCGTTTATTTGCTTTGATTGCGGATTAATGCAATATTGATAATATATTGGGTCAATGTAATATAGGGCTTTTGGTTTGGTCTGTTCCTAATGTGTTTCGGTTCATAATCAATTCGCTAGACCTGAATTAATTAAATTAGGCTAACTAAATCAACAGTGAAAAGCAGCCTTATTGTAGCCTATGTCTGCATTTTATATCATTCGAAATTATATTAGTCCATCAACTTTCAATTACAAGATTAGGGAAGGGATAAGGAAGGGAAACTCAACATTTAACTAATTGATGGTGCCGATCACAGGCTAATCTGTGTCCATTACATCCGAACAAGGAGGAAACAAGGAATTCAAATAAAAGCTAATAAAAGTGTGCCCAACGTCACAACATTGTGGAATAATTACGCATCATGTTGCTGCGCCACCAAACCAACTGGTCGGACCCGGCTGTCCGGGAATGTGGCCATCAACAGTGTTCCCCTCGTCCCAAATTCCAAACCTACAAAAAAATAAAAACATGCATTTTCATTAATTATGGGATTATATTCATTTTTCTAGATGCAAAAGTAACAGCAGCCGTATAAATGAAAAATATTTCATATAGGCCTAGGCGAATGGGGTGACGCTCATCCCGACTAACATCCACGATAATATGCGCAACATATTTAATGTTCATCTGCCGTTTTTCTTTCCTTACACCTGTTAATTTTTCACATATCACCAGAACATTTAAACATTTGGACAATCACATTTTATAATATTAAGCCGCACACATTCTGGAGGCATGTCGCTGCAAGCCGTGTCGATTATTAACAGATTATTATGTTTATTATTATTAACAGATTATTATTGATGTAGTTACAGTCAGTAACACATTGTAAATCTATAGTTTTGTACATTCTTCAATTGTTTCTATGGGTTATTGTCTTCATGAAGGCTATTGAAGTGTTTTTATTTTGGCCTAGCCTATCATAGGTACAAATTTACCGTGTCACTATACTCGTCTTTGTAGAAAAAATCATACTTATATATTTAATTTGACTAATTTAATTATGATTGAATATGTCCAAACATTGTAATGGATTTATATTAACCACATTTCTCTTCACATACCACAAGGGTATTTATTTACCGCTCCCAACTAAGCCCATGATGGTCTCGCGTGGCTTAATGAAGTGAGGTCATTAATGTTTCCCCTTCTTGACGTTCTTTTTTCTTAGTTCCCTACAAATTCTTCTCGGACCCTTCCGGCCTGAATGAGAAGCGGAAGCAGCGGCGCATCAGAACGACCTTCACGAGCTCGCAGTTGAAGGAGCTCGAGCGCGTGTTCGCGGAAACCCACTACCCAGATATCTACACGCGCGAGGAACTAGCGCTGAAAATCGATCTCACAGAGGCCCGCGTGCAGGTAAGAGTTTAAAGCCAGATGCATAAAATAACAACAAAACAATAGGCAGGCCTATGGAATTGTTATGCTATAAAAATCAATAAAATCCCACCATTGGAATTAAACCAAATAAATCCCATCACATGATGAAATACAATCCCCATAAAGACATTATTTAACGTGCTTCAGGCTCATGAAACGTCTCATTAATCCTTAATTTTTGCTATCTGTGCATCAGGTCTGGTTTCAGAACAGACGCGCCAAGTTTCGCAAGCAGGAGCGCGCCGCCAACGCCAAGTCCAACGCCAACAGTTCGGGGGGCAGCGCCGGCAGCTCCACCAGCAGCAGCAGCTCTGCGGGCAAGAAGCCCGGGGACCACCGCTCCTCCTCCGACGACGACGAGTCCAAGGAGTCAACCTGCAGCCCCACGCCCGACAGCACCGCCTCCCTGCCGGGCTCAGCCAATGGGAATATGGGCAGCCCCGCCAGCCTGAGCCCCAGCCCAGTGCCTCCAAACAGCGGCTACGCAAACACTTCCAGCTCCCCGGTGCTCCAGGGGCTGAAGGCCCCCAGCTGGCCCAGCCTGGGGCCCTCCAACCCAGCCATGGCCCAGCCCGCCGTCCAGACGCAGGAGATTCTGAAGGCCTGGCAGCCGGCAGACAGCATGACCGGGCCCTTCGCCGGCGTGCTGTCCTCTTTCCACAGAAAACCCAACCCGTCCCTCAAGACGAACCTGTTCTGAAGCACACAGAGACACGCCACGCACGCAGAGGGCCAGAGAGGCTCTGTGGTCGGTTGATTGGTTGGTTGAGGAACATGATTTTGTATAGGTTTTGTGGATTGGGGTTAGGGTTGGGTAAACGGGCGAAACCCACTTACAACAGGACTCCCCTGAATCGACGGTTAAGTACTGCTGTAGTTCAGTGACGTCACTGGTTTCAGCATCCTGCAGCAACAGATCCACAACAACAACGGCAACAACAACAAGGGCAACAACAACAACAGGCTGTGAAACTCTTGCAAAGACCCAGAGATTGAAGAAAATCACAGATCGGTGATGAGTTTGATTGCCGTTGTGTCAACAACGGGATCGACAATTCTCTAAACATGCAGTGCACGTGTCCAGCACCACCCCCAGCCCCCCGCCCCTCCAGTTATAGTGGACACATGCCCAGCCCCCCCACACCCCCCCCCCCCTTTCCCCCTCCTGTGATGGAAACAGAAGACTCTGACGTTTCTCACAAAAGACTGAATAATACCAATATGTTATTATGTCTAATTATGTCTAATATGAATAGCGATGGTTCGACCTCTGAAGAAGAAGAAGAAAAGACGATAGGTTGACGAGAGACACTGAGCGGTCCACTCTATTTAAAATGTATAAAGAATTCCTGTACAGGCCCCTTGACGCAACCCCACAAAAAGCTCTCATGAGGTGTGTGTGTGTGTGTGTTAAAGGATATGCATCCTGCCCTGGGACATGCACACCTCGATTCACTCTGAAGGTGATATGCATACATTTGCGTACATTGCGCACGCAGACACAACCACACTCCTACACTCTGCTGTCGGGTTCTCTCTCTCACGCACGCGCACGCGCGCTCTCTGTCTCTGTCTCTCTACCACATCAAGATGTTGAATGGTTTGCGGTGCAGAGAAAGCGCACTTAGGATATGTCACACACACACACACACACACACACACACACACACACACACACACACACACAAACACACACACACACACACACACACACACACACACCCCTCCACACCAATTCCGAGTGACAGTAGCTGAGAATGGCAGTGAGCTCCGAGTGTTAAGCAGCTAGCTAAACACAAGCCCACCCCCACCAGGAGACAAAAGGCATACTGTTGCAAGCAGAACACCACTTCCTCTAAGCCCCTGGGAGACACCCCAGGAGGAGACCCCCCCACACCAACCACCCCCACCGGGGTACCCTAAACCCTGTCTCGGGCAAAACACGGCCACTGCTAAATCCAATTAGGTTCAGGAAACACTCCTCCCTCACCAGACCCCTCTTCCTCCTTTCTCTCTGTCTTCTTCCCATCCGCCTGGTCTTTACTGTATCAAGGCCAAGTCATCCCCCCAACCCCTCTCCATCCCCTCAAAGCAAACACCCTCACCCTTTCCCTGTCAATCTCCTTCCCTCTCTCATCCTCATCCTCTCTTGTCCCATCACTTCCATTCCTTCTCGTTCCCCCTTGCTCATCCCCCGCCCCCACTCTCTGCCTTATCCCTCCCGTTCCCTCATCATCTCTCTTCCCAATCCCTAATGGGTCTCTCACACCCTCTGTCCCTCCCACCCACCTCCCGCGGGCACTTTAATCAAAACGGTTGAAGTATGTACGAATAACACACACACACGCAAAAAAAACCACACCTATATACAGCACACACACACAAATATACAGAAACACACACACACACACAAACACACACGCAGTTTTCCAAACTAAATCCATTGTTATCAGCCACCTAACGGTTTTACCTATAGATTACGGAATGGGAGCTCTATGGTGTTTTACCAGTTGGAGACAGAGCTGCACATTCCTGACAACCTAACAGGACTTGTACAGAAGGCTGGTAACCCAGTATGACCATCTTGCCCTCAGAGTAGTTTCAGACCAGTCTCTTATGATGCTTTGCCTTAATTTGGTATAGGAGTTTTATCTTCCAAAAAAACCATTGAAACATAATATCTCTATTTGATTGCCGTTCTTTAAATAGCATTTCATGATATGTGTGCAATAACTTCATTGTCTGTTTCAATTTGGTGGCACATGGATTATAATGTTTTGTATTTTCTTTGCAGCTCCTGGCACACACACAGATTTTGTGGAAATACCCAACAATCCTTGTCTATTTTTCTCTTCACAAACAAGGCTGACACATGGGCAGTATGTCAAAAACACCAACGTTCCTTGGCATCTTCACTAATGTTTAGCAGACTTCACACAGAATAACGACAATTGTTCCACGCTCCCTTGTATTGCTGTTGCCGGTCCTCCATCAGAAGAGCAATTGTTTGTAGTTAATGTTGCCTTGCGTTCGTTTCTTCTTTTATCGGTCGTCATGGGGGCAGGTCTGAAATTTGATACGTTGAAGGGAAAGCCGCATATGTACTTAAAATGCAAACTAGTGTATTTATTAATATTTTATTTTGACCAACATGCAGATCTTTTTTGAACCGCTACACAGACCCCTTGTTACTTGAAAGGTAATCCTGTAATTAGTAATATAAATAGGTAGTTTTTTTTCTTCCCCACGTTGATCTAAAAATGTATTTCATTCAAGCGCCTGTCTTTATGTCCAGTATTTCCATTCAATGATGAAGTGATGAGAGCTCTAGTGAATGAGAAGATATAGCACTACCCTACATATTCTAATAAATGTACATTATGGAAGCACTACTCAGACTGCTCAATGATCTGATTATTTTTTTGACATCTTGCAATAGTCAACAGTATTTAATTTTTCCATTTCTATTTTGACTGAATACAAATTTCTTCAATGAAATGGGGCTGCCAACCTGCCAGGTGTTCTTCAAACAAACATTGTAGAAGGCCTATAGAGACCTGTAAGAGGGAGAGACCAAGGGACATTTAGGTTTAGGTAGTTTGTAAAAATTCCTCTTTTGGTACAAGATTATGGATGGTTAGTTGTAGGTAAAAAAGTTAGAAATAGTATAGTTTAGATCATGATGTTTTTAGGTATTGTTAAGTTTGGATATTGTGATACCGATGTTCATGTTTAGATATTAGGTTAAAGATAGTTAAATAAATGTATTCAGTTAAGGTTAGAGATGGTCATGTTTAGGTATTAAATTAGGATTAGGATGAGGTCAAATTGAAGGGGAGGGGTTTCTGACGTGGATCAACTTTGCTCTGTACATGATGTGGGACAGAAACCTCTAAAGCAGACAGCAGACAGCAGCAGAATACTTCTACTCTCTCACATATTACATTTTGTTGATTGGGCCTAAGTTGTAAAAACGTATATATAACTATTGTGGAGTGGGTGCAGATGATGGCTGGTTTAGGCAGCCTCACCTGGCCCGAGTCTGATTGGACTCTGGGCTGGGTGGGGCTGCACCCCTGTTACACATTGAGTAATCAGTGTGCACAGGTTAAACCAGCCATCTCCACACACACTCAGGTAGAGATCTCCTGCATGGAAACAGTGTCATGTATCATTATCTGCAAGCCGTACAGTACACCGGCTTTCGACCCCACCACCCTTACTATCCTTTTATAAATGACAACAAACAGCCAGATGTATGTCATCGTCAGGAACCTCTATCAATGATCAAACAGTTACAACAGATTGAAACTAGGAGGGTCGACACACCACAAAATAGCATTTCCCTCGTTCTGCTCGTACACAGGGCCATAGCCATTCCCATACTGTACAGAACCTTCAAACAAAGGAACAAACTGAAGTACCCATTACACTTATTTAGAAAAGGATCTGTTGGAAATCATAACTCAATGCCAGCATGAGCCACATCGGTAAGATTGTTCTGTTGCAGTCAGGGAAACCAGACTGAAAAGAAAATCTGTCAATGGAGAACACATTTTAACTAACAATTACGAAGTAGACAGCAAAGTTACAAACCATAATTCTAACCCAAACCATCTACCAAAAAAAAAAATACTGTTTCAATTTTACCATTATACCATGACACAAAATAAATAAAAGTGCAACATAAAATATGCCTATTTTTCCGAAACGGCCCCGCCGGTGGCTTTGATCTATACAGGCTCAAGCTCAGGTCAGACGGAACATTTCACCAAATGAACTGCCAACTGCTGCGCTGACCGTCCACCCGCAGCCCCTCCCCCACCGTCCCTCGTCTTCATCGCACAGAAACCAAATTGATTAATCGGAATTGAAAACTGCTTGGAGTGCAGCAAATGCAACATTTGGTTGAAATGAATCGAATTGAATAATTAAAACATGCAAATGTATATATATATATGGGTGCAGGCACCCAATTGGCGCCCTCCCAGATGGCACTCTAGGCGACCCTTTAGGCCTAGAAACGCCCTTGAGCACAGAAGTCAACATCAAGCATCAGTTAACACGTGGCGCGAGAAACTATTCTCTGCCTTCCTCTTTTCCGAACCCGCTGCTGCATACCTTCACCAGAACAGCCTTCTGGACCCTCACCAGTCTGGATTCAGGGAAGGCCACTTAACGTCTCTCCTCCTCTGTCATTCTGCAGGACCTCTCAGCAGACTGACACAGTGAACCACCGCCTCCTCTGAGAAGACCTCGCACAACTGGGAGTCTCAGGCTCCGCCCTCTTCCTGTCCATAACACACCTCACAGATTGGATCCACAGGGTACCCTGGGTATGATCCCTGTCCGACCCTTGTTGTCTCACTACTGGGGTCCCCCTGGGTTCTGTCCTGGGTCCTATCCTCTTCAGTCTGTACACTAGGTCACTGGCTCATTCAACCATGTGGTGGCCTATCCGACAACAGCTTCGAGGATGACAAAACTTGTTTGTTTTTAATGGTCTGAAATCAAGGTAGAGGCATGCATCTCTGCGTGTCTGGCCGACATCACTTAGTAGAATTGGACAGATGGTTCAGGCGTAAAGCCTCTCCCATCCATAACCTCGATATCTACATAACTCTTTGCTGTCTGCGACTTAGTCAGCAGCATTGGAGCCATGGAGACACACCTCATGTGTTCTTTTTGGAATCCTGAGGGCAGTTATTCAGCTTCTGCAGATGGTAGCTGCTCGGTTCTGAAGAATAAATTCCATCGGTTCCTCATGGTTGGACCTCAAGTATACTTGATTTCCAGTTTGTCTTGTGACTCTCGTTAGCAGTTCTCCGCTGGCCCAGGAGAGCCTGAAGGAAGACCCTAACAGTTTGGGCTGGCCAATCACTTGTCTGGTGTGGCACTCAAGCTGTGATTGGTCTTGACACAAGTTGAAGTTTGGAACAGGCAGCTCGATTTACCCAGGGATGGCTGCAACCATGAATACAAAAGCAACAAAGCCAAACTGGTAAAAGCAACACATTGGCTCTGAATAGAACTGAGGAGACCTACAAATGTCACAAAACCATGAAACCACTAAAAGTGGAGTTTAGTGTATAGCCAGACTGAACAGATAATAGGCTACCACCTCCATAATAATCCACTATAGGCCTACAACACATGACACACAATCTTGGGAGAGATGGGCACTGTTATTTATTAAAGATAACTAATGGGCCCAATTTTTAAATGATTACAAATGTTTTTTAAAGAAAAAGAACAGCAAAAGTAGACACAGGGAATGCATCAAATAATTTAAAATAGACCAAATAGATTTAAGTAATGTTTAGATGAAGCAAACATTAGGTTTTATTTGGGGGGGAAATAACGTCGCATAGCAGTCACTTTCATTAAGTTAAAACAACTAAAGTACAAGCAAGGAGCTATAACAGTACAGTGTAGAAAATGGATGGAGAGAACAGAGCACACACAGACACAGAAGACACAGACACACACACACACACACACACACAGCAATTGGAAAAATATTCTCTATATGGCAACTTAAGATGCAATGACACACAGGCACTTAACAAAACTGCATTGCAATCACAAAACAAAGGCCTATTGCTACAGAGGATGGCCAGAGCAAATGGATGTCAAGTTGAGGAAAACAAACCTCTCTCTCTCACTGAACTAAATCACTTAACCAAAGTTATCCTAAGTAAGGTTAGATTGATGAATGTAATAGGTTGTGTGTGTGGTTTAAAAATAACAGAAGGAAGGTAAGAATTGCGGACACTATGGGTGTATTTTACCCAAAGTATCACAGAATTGTGATGAAACAACCTAGGTAGTTATGGATTATGTCCCTCGAAAACACAAAGCATGATTCAGTCTTCTGTTTTCATTGCAATAATGGCAGGATATTTCGTCTTGAAGAAAGACTTAACTAGCAACGCATATTCATGTGAAACAAAGAAAATCGAACAGTAAATTATTAAGTACGCATCCTTTCCGTTATCTTGTTTTGGTTGCGTTAATTTCCCTCCAGTTCCACTTTGACCTCTATTGAGAAGGTTTCTGGATTAGCGGCGCCACCTGTTGGTCAAATCCAACAACTGCAAGAACATTTAGGTTGGGCATGGAATTCTCTTTTTTTGGCAATTTTTGCAAAAAATGATCATCTGTGGAATCGGCAAGGCTCGAAAAACTCCAGCCAATGATTTCCAGACCCACCGAGTGGCATTGGACAGTAAGTACGTCAATCAAACGGTCGTACTGCACTCCCCCTCCCCCTCCCCCCGCGCATGACCCCTTCGTGCACGAACTCAAAGCTCTTGACCCAGAGCAAGCTTCTGTCTGTTGTTATTTGTTATCCTGCGGTAGCTACTGGAGCTAGCTAACTACCTAATAATAGCTCTCTCTCGCGCATCTGTGTTCGCGCTCGTGCATGATTGCGCGTCCATGTACTTGGAATGGGTGGAGTCAGTCAGTGTTGAAGGAGAGTGGGTAGGAATATTTTTGAGTTGTGTATTTTCAAAATTTGCTGGCGTTTCGCAAATCCCATACCCAACCTTTACTTGTGTAAATCAATTATGAAATTCAAGTTACTTAAATTCAAAGTCTGTTAAAGGGTGACTTAAAAAGCCTAAAACTCCACATCATGGAACTCAACAGCAAGTATAATAATAATAAGTAGATTCAAGATTATACTGATCTTTAAATCATAAAGACGATTAATCATTCCTCTCTGGCCAAAATACAATTATTGTTTTCTGAGGAACTTATCATTGTGTGAAAAGAAATGTGTTTGACCTTAAGAAGATCCGTTAGCACATAAAACAGCTTCTACAATTCTCTCACAGTCATGGTTTGGTTTGTTTGCTCAATAATAATCCCTTTATCTTGGAAAAACGGAAACAAAACAGAACAAAAAATACTTTGGGCCATAAATACATGCAGAGACACTGAATCAATAATAAAAAAAGAGAAAACAGACATAAATTTCCACTATCTGAATAACGGGATCAAAAGGTATCGTTTACAGTAGCTCTATCTGTGTGGGAGGAGGCCCCTCCTCAGGCCTGGCCCGGACCACGACCAGTCTTAGGCTGGGGGCCAGGCCTGGCCTCTGGTCACCCTCAGCTCATCAGTCATCCAGAGGCCAGGCCTGGAGGATTCAGAGTCCTCAACGTCACAAACTCAGGGTCTTCAGTGGGGGTGGGGGTGAAGGAGAGGGGAGGGGGTGTTGGCTGAGGTTTCAGACTCAGGGTTGCACGATGTTCCGTTTTTTTCTCCCGATGACAAACCCTTCACTCATGGCTGCGCTCAGGTTGAAGGTCTTCAACGTTCGACCCGGTTATCCTCGGAGGTAGGCTACGTTTCTCAGGATAAGCCTCAGCACACAGGGTATCGACTCCAGCAGGTCAGGCTTGGCGGCGAAGAGTGAGAGGGTCGGGGTTCGGGTAAGATGTAGTGAGATTCAAGTCGGCAGCCTCTCGCCATGTGTGAATGGTCAAAAACCCGTGTCATTGGTAGCCCCGCCACCTGTCTGACAGGGGCTGGGGGATGGGGACAAGGTATCGGTTCAACACGTGTCCACTGAACAAAAAAGAAACGAAGTGCAATTGCCTGGCCCACATTGACACCCAGTCCAGCTCAGTCCGGTTCACTCTGGTTCTGGGAGCTGGCGTGTTGCCCCAGCTCGAGCCCTAGCCGTTACCAGATGGACAAGGGTCCCCCGTTGGAGGAGGCTTAATCTCATTGGTTCTGCTGCCTCAGGCTCTCCAGCAGGATGTGCTTGTGGGCGGGATCTAGGACCCCGGCCTCCTCCAGGTCCTCCTCGGTGATGTCACTGGAGGAGAGCGGTGTGAGGGGACCACAGATTAGACGGGCGGTGGGTACGATATTACAGAGGAGAAAAAAGATCATTTATGGAAACCATCCTTGTTTAATAAGAATGCAATTTGATATCACTTCAGTAAAATATCTAATATTTTATGTATGTATGTATGTATCTGAGACAGAAAAGTGCATGCAAGCGTGTTCGATCGCCCGTGTCTGCAGCCTATATGTTGCACATTAGGCCTGACCTCTGCATGCTTCTTGTATACATCTGAATTCACAGTTAGTGAATTTGAATAAAAGCGTCTGCTAATTGACTCAAGTAGTGTACATTCTTGGTGTAAACCCATCCATTTTGAATCGTGGGCTGGTTTATAAGCATTTGCACCTGAGGAATTCCAGGTCGTCCCAGCCGTTGTGCAGAAGGCCCTTCTCATAGCGCTCCAGGCCCAGCCTCTGGAGCCACTCCCCGACGGAGGACTCTCCCACCGACAGTGACGAGCTGCTGCTGCCCCAAAGAGCCTGCAGAGGGCGCCAAAAACAACACAGTCAATGGACGCTCTGCTGGCCAGTCTGGTGTAGTTGTCTTACTTGCGGGGATGTCAGGACTTGTTGTTTTAACATATGATTCTTCTGGTTGTGTCTGACAGGAACCGCACATTGGACTTGACCCAGGTTATACATTTTGTTGAGCTTTGTACTCACATTTTGCAATTGTTCTCAACTGTGTTCAAACCCAGAGAAATCAGTAGATTTAGTTAAATTTTCATGAGGTTGCATGTCAATGGCGTCATATCTCCTTTACCCCATGACTTCCAGTCAGTCATTTAATAATCAGTAATCCAGTAGGGTCCTCATTTAGCGTTTCCCAGACTCTACCTCGGCTGGCCGCCCAAGTGTATTAGCTGCTGCCAAAGTTATTCACCATCAATAGTTTCCCACAAGTTTTGAAACCAAAAAACTTGAATACAAGGTTCTTAATCTCTTTGTAGGTGCTTTTTTGTGTGTGAAAAAGGTCTGCCATAGCTTCCACGAACGTGCACATCGAAAGTCCGTTGAACCTATTATGCACAGTCTGACTCCCACAGAGAGCGGTTTAAAGTCAGTTTAACCTTTTATACACAGTATGACTCCAACAGAGAGCTGTTTAAAGTCAGTTTAACCTTTTATACACAGTCTGACTCCCACAGAGAGCGGTTTAAAGTCAGTTTCACCTTTTATACACAGTCTCACTCCAACACAGAGGGGCGTTTGCCTCAGCAGCTATGCTAACTAGCACTAGCTACTACATTTACCTCCTCAGGCGTGTCCTCGGCGATACTCTCTGGGATGGGGTGTCTCGGGGGGAAGGTGCGGCACACGTCCAGCCCCAGCCCCAGAACTGGCCCCCGCATGAGGGGCGGGGCCGAGGGGGCCCGGGGGGGCTGTCCAGAGAACTCGCTCTCGCTCATGGTTTTGGCCATCTGCAGCACCGAGCAGGACTGGTCGTCCAGAGCTCCTCCCCCTCCCCCCCCTCCCCCCCCTCCTCTCGGGTAGCCCTCCCCCAGGGCGAACGGCGCCGAGGCGACGGGGGTGATGCGTACCTCGGCCAGGTCGGGGAATTGGGGGCGGGGCTTGGCGAAGGGGCCCTCCACGGCCATCTCCAGGGCGCCTTTGGGCAGCGGGGGAGGGGGGAAGTCCGGGGGCGGGCGGTTCAGAGAGCTCCCCACCGGGGCGGCGGTCGGGCCCGGGACCACGCCCTCCTCCTCCGGGCACGGCTCCTCGCTGATGGTGCGGACGGAGAGGCCCACTGGGGGCCTGCTGCGGGAGCCCGGGGGCCCGGGGGAGGGGCCGGAGGCGGGCTTGGCGCGAGGCAGCGCCGAGGGGGCGGAGGGTTTGGCCGCCGGGGCGTTGGCGAGGCTAGTGGACGGGAGGAGCTCCGGAAGCATGGCCACCGCGGCTGATTGGTTGGGGACGCCCTCCAGGATGTAGTAGGCGGGGTTGTTGTAGCTGTTCTTACACGACGACGGGTCGTCAGGAGACTCTGGCTGCTTGGACCTTAGAGACACACACACACAGCGGTGGCATTAGGAGGAAGTCTTGGGTGTGCGTGTGTGTGTGCGCGTGCGTGTGTGTGTGTGTGTGTGTGTGTGTGTGTGTGTGTGTGTGTGTGTGTGTGTGTGTGTGTGTGTGTGTGTGTGTGTGTGTGTGTGTGTGTGTGTGTGTGTGTGTGTGTGTGTACCTAGTAGCGGTCTCCTCCTTGGTGTTCCTCTCCCCCTCCTCGCTGACCCTCCCCAGCTCTGTTCCTAGGGGCTTGCGGCCCTGCGACGGCCTGCTTCCAAACACACATCCCCACACCGCACATCAGCAGGAGCACAGCATAGGCCCAGCGGGAACACACAGTGACGCTCGGAGTATAAGCAGCTCTGATCAGTATTGATATAGATTCATTGAAATATGAAAGGAGAGTGTACAGACTTGACGTATTCGTGTCCAGATCGGGGCAGCAGGGTGGATTTGCCTTTGGGACCACCGGCGTCGTCTTTATCCACACTGATCCACTCTGAAACACAAGCACAGGAACGCAGCTCAGAACGCAGCTCAGAACCCGGCTCAGAACCAGCTCAGAAGACAGCCCAGAACCCAGCTAGTAACGCAGCTCAGAACCCAGCTCAGAACGCAGCTCAGAACCAGCTCAGAACCCAGCTCAGAACGCAGCTCAGAACCCGGCTCAGAACCAGCTCAGAACCCAGCTCAGAACCCAGCTCAGAACGCAGCTCAGAACCAGCTCAGATCCCAGCTCAGAACCAGCTCAGAACCCAGCTCAGAACCCAGCTCATAAACCCAGCTCAGAACCAGCTCATAAACCCAGCTCAGAACCCAGCTCAGCACGCAGCTCAGAATGTAGCTCATCTGAGCACAGATATGACAAAAACGGTCCCTTTGCTCAGCAGGAAGCCTCTCTTGAATAACAGCTTTTTTTGGTATATTCATATCATTAGAAAGCAGTTAGATATTTGACCCAGAACCTCCCAACTAGGTAATAAACCCCCTAACCACTGGACTACTTCCACACCATATACACTCTATCTTCATACACAACACATTTATTCAATGGTTTATTCCGGGCTATTAAATGGACCAATGGCAGCGCGTTCCGCAGGGTCACATGGTGCGTGGCAGCCCTGTTACCGTAGAGCCGCTCCCGGGTGCCCATCCTCTCGGAGGGCACACGGACCCTCATGGAGCCGCGGATGTTGCCCGTCTCCTCGCCGCGGTGGGACAGGTACGTGTGGAACTGCTGCGGCGTGCTGCCGATCATCGACTTCAGGGCCAACACACATTCTCCTGGGGGACGAGAGACACACAAGCACACGCACGCACGAACACACACAGGGAGATACACGCACACACACACACACACACACACACACACACACACACACACACACACACACACACACACACACACACACACACACACACACACACACACACACGTCAAGTCTCTCTCTGACACAATACAATCATGCCTTACATGCCTTAGAACACAATAATTGGTTAACATATTCGATCCCATTCCCTCCAAGGTATGCAATTGCACAAAACCAACAGTGAAAGGACTTAGTTAAATGAGTAACAATAATTATTCTGTATACGATTTATTCATAACACAATAATTACAGTTAAAAATACATACATACTATTCTTCTGCTTACATAGTCACACACACAGTCACCACACACACACACACACACACACACACAGCAATGTAACCCCACCATAGGACTCGTAGCCGTCCAGGGACTTGACGGTGAGCAGCAGGTGCTGGTCCTGCAGGTACTCGATCTCAGAGAGGAGGGGCTTCAGGGTGGTGAGCTGCTTATTGGACCAGCCCACGCGGAGGAAGTTGACGTTGTCACTGCTCTGGGTGTCGTTCTCATAGCTCTTCTTGAACTCTGTAGGGAGTGGTGAGAGAAAAGAGGGAAACACACACACACATACAGAGACAGAGACAGAGACAGAGACAGAGACAGAGAGAGAGAGAGAGAGAGAGAGAGAGAGAGAGAGCGAGAGAGGGAGAGGGAGAGAGAGAGAGGTGGTCAGGTGAGGTTTAGTTGAACCAAAGGAGGAAGGTGGGAGAAGAGGAGCATGGGGGAGATGCAGGGAGGTTATAAGACGGCATTTATATTGAACATAACATGGCAAAAAGGGGCAGAGGAGGTGCAGGGCAGGGGAACGCACAACACACTAGCATACTGACGGCCTGGGGATGGACAGAATGGGAGGGGGAGAGAGAGTGATGCAGATCAAGACGAAGACAGTCAACAATCAATCATTCGTCATTTCCTGATCCACCAGGGAACCCATTGAGGGGTGGGGGGGTCTTTGATTAAACCTTGATCATTATCACTTTTCCTTTTTGGGCAAATCGGTGTGCCCTTGAACCTCTTAGAGCCCATGGACATAGGTGTGTGTTTCTGCAGCCCTCACCTTCCAGGCAAGTGGAGTAAAACTCAATGAAGAACTTGGTTCTGCTGGCCGTCTTCACGATGGCCTCGATGCTCTCAAACTCTATGTAGGCCTGCTCCGAAGTCTTGGGCAGACCTGGGGAACCCCACAGATGAGGAGGAAGAAACAGAAACCATGGGTTGGACACGCAGTTAACAGCAAGTTTAGCAGTAAAGGAAAGGGTAAGACATACAGACACACGGACAAACAGATTATGAAAGACCTAAAGGATCAAGAGACATTGAGACAAAAGGGACGTGTGATTTCAGCCATGTACCTTTCTTGGAGACAAACTGAGACGTCACCCCCACCTCGAAGGTCGCGAACACTGGGGAGTGGTCACTGGTCACGATGTCATCCGTACAGCCTGACACGACACAGCGGGAGAATATAACAAAAAAAATCGCTTTACAAACTGACTCACAGTGCTGCACTGTTGCTGCTACATTTCTACAAACAAGGTGTGATATATATGATATCCTGCAGAGTGGGTCTCACCGTAGGAGTTGCAGACGATATGTGTCTCAGGGTAGGACTTCCACAGGATCCGGTCACACCACGACGGGACGTTGGTCCTCATCTGAGGACCAGAGAGGGGACAGGCATGGAGGTGTGAGAGAGAGACACACACAGACACAGAAGATACACAATGTTGATGCTAGTACGCCAACATCCTTTTCATATTAATAATCATAATAAAAACAATAATAGCTATATTGCTATTGCTATATAGCAATAGCAATAATAATAGTAATAATAAAAACTTTATCCTGATAGCATCTTTGAAAAGCTATAAAGTGCTTTTATAACAGGAGACTCAGTACAAAACAGTGACATCGTTTTAAGGGGACGTCCCTGGCCTCTGGCTCCACACAGCGGCGTAGACCGCGCCACCATACCGTGGTCATGACCCCAGTCCCGGGCCACCTGTCGGGTGTGGCTGCTGGAGGGAGATGGTTGGAGTGCGAGTGCGTATGCGTGTGCGTGTGTACTGCGGACCCACCCCGGTGGCCTTCTGCTTCTGCCAGACGTAGGTGTCCCTGGAGCCCCGTTCGTAGCGGTAGGTGGGCGGGTAGGAGATCTCCTCTTCCACTGCAGGGTTTCACACAACCAGCTTCTAATTACACGCTTCGACTCCAGAGAGCACCGAAACAACGTGCCCGGCCAGTGTTTGCTCTGGTTCCTGTTTATGACGTGGTAACGACGTGGAAACCTTTTGTTTGACAAACTGCCAAACTGGGTGTCACATGAGCCACATAGCGATGGGGGATATAAGCTCCTGTATATTGCGCAACAACTGAGAAGAGAGGAATGGACAGACAGACAGACAGACGGGTGTACTGACCGAAGCGGAGGAACACCTTGTTCTTCTCCCTCTCCAGGTTGAGCTGGTCCACCTTCAGCAGGGGGTCAAACTCCTTCCTGTTGATGTAGTTCAGGATCTCCTGCACACACACACACACGCACACACACACACACACACACGCACACGGGAGAAAATCATATTGAAAGCGATGAATCATCAAGTAAACATCGTAGCATCAGCAGTAAGAGAGCGTGGCAGACAGACTCGAACGGCGCAAAGGGAATTTCCTTGAAGCGGCAGTGGGTCAAAGGTCTGGATAACTCTGACTGGTGTGTGTGGTGCGAGTGCTCCACCTGGATGTCCATGTCCAGCCGGTAGTTGAGGTCTCCCAGCCAGAAGAGGTGTGTGAAGCGCAGTGAGATGTCGAAGGAGCTTAACTGTTTGTCGCCCAGCGACAGCAGTCGCAGGATGTCCAGGTAGTTCTGGTTCCTCCTATAGAAGAAAGCCACGGATTCAAAATAGCGGATCGACTTCAGGAAGCGCCTGTTTTAAGATGTTCTTAATCTGATCTTATTTGCAGCATGAAATGGTAGTCTGGTTAGATTGTATTTTAACAGTGCAGCATGTAGACAATTCTGGTTCTGGTGGTTGAATCTGTGTACGTGTGTGCAAGTGTATGTGTGCATGGGTGCATACCTGGCAATCTTCTCATTCCCTGAGGTCAGGTGGCAGTTGACAAACCCAAAAGATGTTCCGTTGAACATGAAGGACACCCCTACAGCCCCTTTGTTACCTAGGAAACGACCAGCAGCAATGAATTTGTATTTTGTAAAATCAGCAAGAATCAGCAAGAACCCCAAGAATAAAACTTAACACATCACGTGTGTGTGTGTGTGTGTGTGTGTGTGTGTGTGTGTGTGTGTGTGTGTGTGTGTGTGTGTGTGTGTGTGTGTGTGTGTGTGTGTGTGTGTGTGTGTGTGTGTGTGGGTGTGTGTGTGTGTGTTTGTGTGTGATCGCATGTGCTTGTGCTTGGGCGGGAATGGCACTGCAGTTGTTACCCAGGGTGTTGGCGATGCCCGTCTTGACGCTGGACACGCCCACGTGGCTGATGCGGTTCTCGTGCTCGGGTTTCACCAGCACGGCGATCTTGATGTTCCACAGCGTCTGCACGGCGATCTGTCATCGCACAGGAAGAGGAGCGCGTGTGGTCAGGGGCAAAGCACGCTCGGCAGACACT
The DNA here is from genome assembly GCF_902167405.1 of Gadus morhua. Lineage (NCBI taxonomy): Eukaryota > Metazoa > Chordata > Actinopteri > Gadiformes > Gadidae > Gadus > Gadus morhua. The sequence continues at coordinate 14,982,770 of NC_044063.1, forward strand.
GCCAGTTTCGGCTAGTCTACCAAGGGTTAACGGAAACTTTACGTTGACGTTGATTCACCTTCCGTACATAGAAACCAAGTGTTGTGTGTTGTGTTCCATGTACCAGTGCTATGTACATGGAACAGCTTTTTTGTTTTACGGGGAAAAGCTTGTTCTGTTTGAAGCCTTACAAAATGAGAGGGGACCGGGAGCCAAGGTGATCCCACGCTGCAAATAAGCAGATGGTATTTTAGTGTAACTGTTTTTTTTAGAAAGAGGGGACAGTTCCCCCCCCCACAAAATAAAGAGGAACCATTTGAAACCAACTTTATCTTTAGGTGCTTGTGAACTACCACACCATAGCAACACCAGGCCAGGGCGCAATATACTCATTGGTGATGGCTGGCCGTCGTCAGGTGACGTTTCTTGTTGGCCACATGTCCGACCGGTGTACACCAACCTCAATCAACCTTCTAGAGTGTGGTGTGACCCAGCATATGGTAGATGGTAAATGGACTGCATTTATATAGCGTTTTTATCTGAAGCTCAGGGACACCTCGACACTCCGCTAGGAGGAGCCGGGGCTTGAACTAGCAACCTCGCGGTTACCAGCCGACCCGCTCTACCTCCTGAGCTACCGCCGCTCCAGCATCATCCACTCAGCTCCCCCGAGCCGGACCCCCGACCCACCGGCTTGTACTCCAGGTCCGTCTGGTCCTTCAGGCCGGCGCGGATGGACTCCACCCACTCGCGGTCGCACATGGAGTTCTCCTGGGTCCCGAACACGTACAGGTCGTGGGGGATGGTGACCGTCATCTCGTCCAGGGTCTTGCCCAGGCCGCGACACAACACCCACGAGCTCATGGCCTTGGGCGCAGGAACCGAGCCTAGGGAGGGGTTCATACCTCTGGTTGAGTCTCTGACTACGGCCGTGGGTCATGTCAGGGAGTGAGTAGGTGAGTGAGTGAGTGAGTGAGTGAGTGAGTGAGTGAGTGAGTGAGTGAGTGAGTGAGTGAGTAGGTGAGTGAGTGAGTGAGTGAGTGAGTGAGTGAGTGAGTGAGTGAGTGAGTGAGTGAGTGAGTGAGTGAGTGAGTGAGTGAGTGAGTGAGTGAGTAGGTGAGTGAGTGAGTGAGTGAGTGAGTGAGTGAGTGAGTGAGTGAGTGAGTAGGTGAGTGAGTGAGTGAGTGAGTGAGTGAGTGAGTGAGTGAGTGAGTGAGTGAGTGAGTGAGTAGGTGAGTGAGTGAGTGAGTGAGTGAGTGAGTGAGTGAGTGAGTGAGTGAGTGAGTGAGTAGGTGAGTGAGTGAGTGAGTGAGTGAGTGAGTGAGTGAGTGAGTGAGTGAGTGAGTGGGTGGGTGAGTGGGTCCTACCCATGTTCCAGGTGCCAATGAAGATTGAAATCATGTCTGGCTCGTCTTGGTTGGAATGTTTATTTTTCATCAACTGCAGCAATTGGCAAAAGGCCTCGCGCTTCTGAAAAACATCACAACGACGCGTAATGATGTCAGATGGCGGGGATTGAGAAACACAGACATCAATAACGGTCAGCTGGAAAAGACTTGATAGCATGAGCACTAAGTTACATTACATTAAAGGGACAGAAAGACTTTTTCTTCGGAATCAATTCAGTTACATCAAGAATTCAACTTTAAATCCCATTGAATCATTACACCTATTACACTTTAGAAATATTTAACAAAGGCAGCCGTCTATGTTTTTGAACCTGTTCTCTTTTAATAACAGACCCTTAGGAAAGCATTGTTTTAAACTATATCAAATTGCACCAATGTCTTCATGCGAAGATTGTACAGCTTCCTCTCCGCTATTATGTGCAACAAATATGCAGGTCCTTCCCGTCACTTCTCTCACACACAAACACACACACAACCACACACACACACACACACACACACACACACACACACACACACACACACACACACACACACACACACACACACACACGGTAGTTTCTATACATGCATTTGTAAGTAAAAAAAAGTGTTTGTCGATAATATGTTAGTGAACACAATTGTAAATGTATTACACTATAACATGTATTTGCATGACAGTATACATGCGCCCTGTGTGTGTGTGTGTGTGTGTGTGTGTGTGTGTGTGTGTGTGTGTGTGTGTGTGTGTGTGTGTGTGTGTGTGTGTGTGTGTGTGTGTGTGTGTGTGTGTGTGCGTGTCATGCACATACCTTGGCACTGGCGAAGATGAAGTCTTTCCTCTGGGTCTTGTCCTTTTCCTTCTCAAACACAATGCCCAGCTTATTCTGGACCCGCTGTGACTTGATCAGCTGACGGACTGGCACACACAGAGAGAGGGCGAGCAGATCAGGGACAGGGAGCGCGGGAGGGACAAGAGAGAGGGAGGCACGTACAGAGAGTGAGAGAGAACCATGGGGTGGTGGTCATGGAGCCAGAGGGAGCGTTGTATATTTAAAAAAATAAATTGACAAAGGGAGCAATCAATTAAGCAATATCACAGGAGAGCACTGACCTCGGGAGTGATATTGCTTTTGTACAACAGTTCTACAAGCACCAATTATTAGTTAACAGTAATAAGCAACAACAGATTATGATCTGTTTGTTTATTTAATGATTTATTTGGCTCCGCCAACACAAATAGATCTGCAACTGGACTGGGACTGAACTGTTGCCAAGCAACACATAAACACACTAGCTATCTAATGTACATAAAGACCATTGATAACATTAACGGTTATTAGAACATCTGTAAAGCCTAAAGGACCAAGTTCCTTTAGGTCGGGTTGGAGTCCCAGAGAAAGGCCTGAGTTCTGTCTGGGTAAAAGTCCCAACGTCTGTCTGGGTTGGAGTCCCAGAATAAGGCCTTTGGTTCGTGGTTAGAGTCCTGACGTGTGTCTGGGTTAGAGTCCTAGAATCTGGGTTAGAGTCCTAGTATAGAGTCCTAGAATAGAATTAGAGTCCTAGAATAGAAATTGACTAGAATCCGGGTTGGAGTCCCAGAGAAAGGACCAAGTTCCTTTAGGTCGGGTTGGAGTCGCGATGTGGATACCAAATTCCTATAGGTCGGGTTGGTGTCCCGACGTGGATACCAGAGAGACTGTTGATCTGATCTTAAATCCATTGCACTTTCTATTTTACTCATTTCTTTGCATATGTTTTCTTTTCTTTATCTATTATTATATTTTATGGTATGACAATGTTTATATGTGAAGCACTTTGAGTCTGCCTTGTGTATGAAAATTGCTATAAAAAATAAAGTTGCCTTGCCTTGCCTATAGTTAAAAGTCCCAGTGCTCTTATACTCTATATCAGCCCTCATTGAATGCCTCTTGTCCAATCAAATACCTTGGTCGGAACGAACTGTTGTCTAATAGTCAATAGTAATAGTACCATTGAAACATGGCAAAGACGTACAATGTTCTTTGATTGACAATAAAGTTTGCAACGCTAAGTATAACTGAAATCCAGGTTGAAAACACAGAAGCAACTCGCAATGTGAATGTGTGGGTGTGAGCGGGTGTGTACGTGAGTGTCGTTACTCACTCTTGTCGTGGGTGAAGGGGGTCCAGTCCTCCTGGCTGTCCTTCACCTTCTTCATCACCACCAGTCTCCCTCCCTCCACGTCGACGGACAGAGTGTGTTTCTGGCTCTTCCCTATCTTGGCCAGCTCTGCCAAACAGCCATCCAGCTTCACCTGTGTTGGTGAGGAAATAAACACACACACACACACACACACACACACACACACACACACACACACACACACACACACACACACACACACACACACACCAAACACACACACACACACACACACACACACACACACACACACACACACACACACACACACTATGATCAGCTTCTGTTCATTCCCCAACAATAAGGCTGGCCCCCGGATAGCAGCCAAACTCCATGAAGCATGGTTTGGTGATAATAAAAACTTTCAGAGAACATGCACACACACCCACTCCCACAGGCAGACCAACACACCCTTTAGATAAGAGATAAGAGAGAGGGGTATAGAGCTTTTCCATGCGTTTACAGGGCATACCATGGCCTCCCCACCAGGGGGCATCTTAGCAGAACCACAGAATCATTTATGGTTGGACAGGTTTTGAACCTCGTCACATCATATCTTAATCTAAAAATATATAAAAAGTCCTATTCAAATTGGATTTCGGCTTAAACTAATTATTAAACAAATGTACTTTTTGCCACCTTTCTCTTGCTCTTCACCCCACCACCACTTCCTGTGCAAACAGGAAGTCAGTGGCAAATCAGAGGAACATACCGTAATGACTAATCGCATCTCTCATGTCCTCCTCTTGGTGCTCATTCTCTGTCTGTCTTTCCTTGTACAAGTTCATTTTAACGCAGTAACCATACCCTCCACCATACCCTTCCTTTATGTTGCAACTGCGTCGATGTTCTTTTCCCCGTCATTGATTCCAGGTGTCATCACATCCACACAAGGACACAGCATTGCTTGCGAACAAACACTAACACAGACACAGAGGGAGGGGGAGGCTAAAAGTGCATCTTCTTTGTGAAGAGCACTTTTTGGTAGTCCTTGTGCTCACATGACTCACTAACGGCTCCTCTGTGAGGGGGGGAGGTTCATCCTACACTTCAACAATAAATGGGTTCATCTCAGGCACACTGCCTCAGTGCCACACTGTGTGTGTGTGTCTGTGTGTGTCTGTGGAGATGCAATTAATTGAGAGGGACAACAACATACCAGCGTGGAAGTGGTTGAGAGGATATTTGTCAATCGGGGGTTTGGCCCCTGGGTATCAAACTAGAAGAGCAACTAGAGTCAACTGACTGAACTGTTGAGAGGAACAGTTGAGACCAAAGGCTGATTTCTATTTACTGTGCCTCAGAAGTACTTTCCTCGGGTGTTGTTTGGGTGTTGTCGCACACTGAAAAAGGTCCCCGTACAATGTGGAGGAATTGATGACCTCCTTGCCTAGTTTAAACTCTGATTGACTTGGGATGACTGTTGTGTAAATGGAGCTTACCGCCAGCACGTTGGTAGTAACGTCTTGTCAAGCGAGACACAAGTACTTGACATTCATTCAGTTTCAATATATATTTTGAGGGTTTGTTGATAATCTGTATGCACCGCAAGTATCAAAGCAGAAGACCAGCAGCCCACAACATTGAACATCAAATATGATGTGTGAATGTGTGTGTGTGAGCATGCGTGTGTACCTCAAAGGCCTGTACAGGGATGGCTTTGCTTTGGCGTGTGGAGAGAGGAGGCAGAGAGCAAGGAGACGTCAAACTCATTTCCTGGAGTGCTTTGAGAGCCTGCGGAGACAGAAGAAGAAAAAGAAAAAAAAACATAATTGTAGATACCGTACAATATATTCTATATAAACCGGTAATTAGGTGAGTGTTGCATGCAGCGCTCAACTATTGTTCTTCGTAAGTTTATTCTTTCTTTCCTCTTTATTATTCTCTACAAAATTTGGGACCTATCTCCTTCCTCAATTTTTCACCTAGAGTCTCCATTCAAATTGTAAAAAAGTTCAGCATAGCTTGGAATCGTGCGCTTCTCTTCAGATTTCTTTGGGCTTATATAGACGGGAGGCCCGACGTCATCCCCGGTCACGTGTGACTTTGTTGATATTAAATACTCGACCTGCGCATGCGCGATCGATAACATCCAGTGTTAACCACTGCCTCTTGCGGTCAGTAAGAATGAAATAGAACTGTGATTCCTTACTTGAAAGGAAGCTATCTACTTCCACTTTAAGGGTCTATGTGGCTGCCATTTCATCCAGGCACATTAAGGTTGATAGCCAGACGGTGGGGTCTCATTCCTTGGTGACCCGATTTCTTAAAGGAGCCCAGCAGAGAGACCCCCCACGGGCTGTCAAGGTTCCCTCATGGGACCCACCTCTGGTACTTGGAGCCCTCCGTCTGCCCCTGGATCAGGCGCCACTGAAATGGCTGTCGGCAAAGATTGCCTTTCTTCTAGCGATGGCGTCAGCCAAGGGTGTGAGTGAGCTTCATGCGTTGTCAGTGAGTGAACAGTCTATACGCTGGAACTCAGACGGCACAGAGGTGGCACTGTGGCCTAACCCATCTTTTTTTCAAAAGAGACTGGGTTCGGCCCACTATAATCAGGTCATAGAGCTAGCAGCTTATGGCCCCTCACAACCACCGGATGAGGAAGCTAGTTCAGCAGAACTACTCTGCCCGGTCAGAGCCTTGAGATGTTACATGCAGGAAACTGCTGGTGTTTGCCAGTCTGATGGCCTGTTTGTCTGCTACGGGGGCCCGAGGAAGGGGCAAGCGCTGCCCAGACAAAGGCTTTCCAAGTGGGTGGTGGAGGTCATACAAGTCAAGAGGACTGCCTTTGCCTCTTAACAACTCCCAGGAGGTGGAGTGTCTCCACCTCCTGGGCAGCACTACGAGGAGTGCCTCTAAGGGAGATTTGTGCAGCGGCCTCCTGGGCTTCAGCGTGCACCTTTGCCCGATTTTACACGGTCAATGTAGCTGCTCACCACGCATTGGCTGCAGCTGTTTTTCAGGAACCCTCAGGGCCTTCCGGTGGGTACAGGATTCCTCGTGACTACGTTGGTAATAGTCATCCAATGTTAAGCACTGCCTCTGGCGGTCAGTAAGAATGAAATAGAAGGAGAGTTACGTATGTAACTACGGTTCTATGAATTCTGGATGACCGCCAGAGTTCTCTGTCACTCGGAATCTTGCGAGAAGATTCTGAAGGGACATCTTGGAGAGTGACGTGGGCTTATATAGACGGGCGGCCCAACGTCATCCCGGGTCATGTGTGACTTTGTTGATATTAAATACTCGACCTGTGCAATGCGCGATGGATAACATCAAGTGTTAAGCACTGCCTCTGGCAGTCATCCAGAATTCATAGAACCGTAGTTACATACTTAACTCTTGTTTTCGTTTCATACCGGCTTCGTTTTCAGTTGGTCTAATTGATTTACGTTGACACTGGAGCGCCAGGACGTTCAGCAGTGTGCAGTGTTACTTTTTCTTAAATGGTGTGCATGTTTACATTGTTTACTTCATTAAGACTTTTGAACTTTGTTTTTTTCTTCACTTGATTTAAGCCATTTAACGTTTCTTTATGTCTTAATCTATGTGGCTTTATTAAAAAATATTTTCAACCTCACTTTGTACTACAGCACTCACCACATTTTATGCAGGAAATGCACTTTCTAGTTCATATTATATTATCTTAATCTGTAACACACGGTGCTGGAGTATGAACATTAGCAGGGGTGCTCCATACACAAACACTGTGCATGAAAAGGATGGCGCAAAGGAGAAGAGAGAAGGCCCTTAGACGTATGGTAGTTATGGGATCAACAGAGATCCTCAGCGGGGGCCAGAGACAGTGGCCCGTGAGCTATTGTACGGCCAGATTCGTACTTTCTGCGTCCGCACGTCCGCGAGACTCTGCCTGAGTCTGTGTGACGGAAAGCTCGTCATCCGCCCAAACAAACCACTGTGTCGGGATTGTGTAAAGAAAACAAAAGGCACCATTTCCTTTTTCCTGGATGTGCTCTAGGAAGAGCCGTGGCGGAGTGGAGTTGGACACATTTAGCGGTGAGGGGGGGGAGGGGGTGAGGGCATTTCCTTCCCTCTGAGATTCAAAAGGGTCGAGAATGGTTTGTCGACCTCAAATGCTTGGTATGTTAAGGGTAATTAGGATAATTGAAATATTGAAATTACAACAATTGGTTGGTAATCTACTGTTGCACAATCTTCCAGCTTCACAAGGACATCAATGCCGTTACTACCTAGAGCATAATTATCATAAAATGTAAAACATATTACATGTAGAACTTTCCAGGGTTATTTCAATGGCTATAAGAGGGATGGAATTCCCCCCCCCCCCCCCCCACAACAAAGACCTCCCAAGGTCATCTCCCCTCGACTTGCCATACTTGTCCACTTGGACAGTCCGGTGACAGAATTACGGCAGAGGGGACACAGGGGCGAGCAGGAAGGCCGTATGTCATCAGCCAGTGGCCTGCCCTGACAGACGTGGTGCAGAGGTGGAGTTTGGAGAGGGAGAGGTATCTCAGCTATGTACACTCACTGGAGCTCGGCCCCACCGACGACACGGACGGAGAATAGGTTTGACTAGACTAGTTTGGAACAACGGGCCATGGCGCTGTGGATAGCATTCGAAAGTATTGACAACCTGATTGGTATGTTTTTCTTAAATTCTAATAATTCAAACACGATCTTAAACATCTTACAGCCGCCTCTTTAAGTCGACCAGTGGACGGGATGAAAATAATAACTTTGATTTGGGATTTCGTAAAGGGGAAGATTACAGCGAATAACGATTCACTATTTTAGATTGTCCTCCTTGATAGATTATAGGCTTTGGTGTCACAAACAAACAATCCTGGACCTTGAACCAACAACCTCTACATTTGTGTGCCTGTATGACTGAGCTGGAGAGACTGAGAGATAATGAAAAATGTCTCTGAGAGAGAGCAAAAGGGAGAGAGGGTGCAGGCAAAGGTCAGGATCTGGCCGTGTACCTTCTTCTCTATGGACGACAGCAGGTCTTTAAGGATGGCCAGTTTGGTCACAAGGTTCTCGAGCTCCTGGTCTCCACCCTGATTCACAGACTGGTGGACAGAAAATATAAACAAACATCTGATGGATGGTGTATGAGGAGAAGGAAAGAGATAAAATAGAAGAAATCTGTTTAGGCGGAAAGTAAGATGTGCATTATGGCAAAGAGGAAAACAAGAGAAACACACACAAACTCCAAGGACCTGCAGTGGCCTCGTGATTCACACACGCATGCCTATGGCCTACCCCATAGGCATGTGTGCGTGTGTGTGTGTGTGTGTGTGTGTGTGTGTGTGTGTGTGTGTGTGTGTGTGTGTGTGTGTGTGTGTGTGTGTGTGTGTGTGTGTGTGTCATACTAGCATATGGGGAAGCTAAACTAAAGCGTGATAGCACACAGACGTGACCCCACACACAGAAAACAAAGAGACCTAGTTTGCGACTCTTTTTCTGACTCGTTTCAGACCAACCGGTTTCTGACTTCCTCTCATAATATCAGAAGACATAGAAGTTTGAAATATCATGGGAAAAGTAAGTAATATTCTACATGGCCTACCTGTTGGATCATCTTGGAGACCATGAAGGCACTTTGCTGATCGAAGACCTTGGAAAGGATCTCCAGGCCAGACAAAACCTTATCCACCTCCCTGTTGGAGGGCAACATGTGAGTGTGAGAGGAGGAGCGGGAATGAGTTCAGTGGGTTCATATGACTGAATAATGAAAATAAATAATAATTTTTGTTGAAATATATATATACTTTTTTTTTCTATATCCTGACTGGTTAATGCTCTACCTGCTCAGGTCAAGTAATAACACCCACTCTTCTTCTATTTAAGTCTGCGTTGCATCCCTAAGTCTGCTCTGCATGTAGACGTTGGGTGTTTCCGCCGTTGGCTCACCCGTTGAGGCGCTTGCAGGAAGAGACCAGGGTCTTGTTGAGGTGGGGCAGGGCGCAGGCCCCCTGCTTGACTGCTTCCAGGTCAAGAGCATAGCTGCCCTTCAGGTACTCATGGGAAATGGTGCTAAGACCGTTAGCCGCCGGAGGGCTAACACATACAGAGACAGAGGCAGACAAAGTGTGAATGCAAGTCAACTCGAAAAAACATAACAATATAAGTTTGGAGAGGTCCTCAGACATTGACAATCTGATTACAAATACAAACAACAATCAGAGAAAGAACTCAGTCGTGAGTTGTTTCTGTTGTAAGGAAATTCCACACTGACAGAGACTTTTAAGATGGAGACATTTACACTTAAGAGATATGTGGGCGTATGTTGTACCAAAAAGTGGAGCAACTCCAGGACTTTTTAAAGGATTCGGTTACTGTATTTACCTTCAGAGCAGAAATAAATAATCGCTGGAAGCCATAGAAATTTTGCGTGTTTTATATTTAGCATGTATAAAGTGCATCTGTGGAGTCAGGAATTCCAAACCCTTCAACTTCCTCTTTCAAAAATCAGACTCAGCCACTGCCTGAAAAAAAACGCTGACAGTCCGACCCACTTATATTAACATTGATTTAGATTGGATAAGCCCTTAATCTCTCCCTTGAGATACATTTGTAGTGGGCATTCTAGAGAACACAGGGGCCATAGCAGCAACCAACCTCTATAGACACACAATATGTTTGCATATATGGACAATCAAACTTACAGTTAGCCTTCATTAACACACAAAAATCCATATCCATCGGAACATATACACCAATAGTATTGCATGATGCCAAAATAAAAAGCTTTAACATTAAATACAGCACATAGGCCCTACTCCAAGATATTACATTTCCCCCCTGATAAAAAAAAATAACGTTTCAGCCCCTTGATTCACCCCCACACTTGATCTCTTAATGATCATCTTGTTATGCAGTTTCTGGCCGTCCTTAAAACTTGTGCCAAAACTTGTGTTTTGGCATCGATAATCGACAGAACAGACAGACCCACACATAGACACACACACATATATGTACAAGCAAGCATGAACGCATGCATAAACACACAGTATGTGTGTGCGTGCATATGTGTGTCCGCCATACGCTCACACATACACAGGCTTGCACACACAAACACACAGCAAAAGTTGCTTTGTCAGCTACGGTTCGTTTCACAAGGCCTAAAAAAAAAATTGTTTGGTTCCGGTTTCCGACCGACCCTGTCAATTTATGTGCGACCCAAATTATTTTATGAGCTTTATAAAAAAATAAAAAAAAATAAAAAAAAAACTTTTTTTGATGCAAACTATAATTACGTTTTGGTACAGCACCTCTTCATTCTGTACAAGGAGGAGCGAATTTTCTCGTTTTTAAATGAAAACAACCTACCTATCATTCGCTGCCGCTGGAAAAAATAAAATAAAAAAATAAAATAAATTCCCTACCTACGCATGACCTCAACTGACAACCAACAGGAACCAAACTTTTTTTTTTTTAGGCCCAAGCATATTGTCGCCAGTTCATCAATTTCCATAAAAGAGTAACATCATCAGCCTACAGCAGGGCTATCTGATAAGGGAACAGCTTCTGGCCGGTGTGGTGATGGTATTCAATCTTTGTAAACTTAAGGCTCCCCAAAGGGAGAGGTTTGGTGGGCCAAACACATGCCATAAAGAAGGCAGATCTACCAAGCCAACACAAAAATACACACCCACACAAACCCCCTTCCAACAGGCCCTTTATTATCTGTGCAATGTGGTTTTCAACAGGATGTGGTGTCTGCCTTCAGAGAGGGGTGTCTCCGGCAGAACGGAAGACTTGTGAATGCATGGAGACAGCCGAGAGTGAGAGAATGTGCGAGGGGTCGAGAGAGAGGTAGAGAAACAGAGAGACATTGATGAAAATGAATGACAATGTGTGTGTGAGTGAAACGAGGACATGTCAAAGGTGTATTCATCATTCATCATTCATCATTCATTCACCATGCCCCCACCATCGCATGGCCTGTGTTGCTACACAGCCTGACTTCTATGCTTAGCATATTACCAATGTTTTCTTTACCACAAAATCTTTCACTAGCAGATACACAACGGCACCTATGCAACAACTCATCTCAGGTAGGTATCTCTTTACAAAATATGTCATTGGTGTGTTTTTGAAGGGGGTGGGGATACCTCTCAGTGGGTGTTTCTGGTCCAGTGGGGGTGGAAGTGGAAGCAGAGCGGGGTGGGAGGGGGGGCTTCTCATCCTCCCCATCTGTCAAAGGGACGCGGAAATTAAACATCTCGGGATCAATTGCAGCGCGCAGGAAGTAAATGTGTGTGTGTGTGTGTGTGTGTGTGTGTCTGTGTGTGTGTGTGTGTGTGTGTGTGTGTGTGTGTGTGTGTGTGTGTGTGTGTGTGTGTGTGTGTGTGTGTGTGTGTGTGTGAGTGAGAAAGACAGAGTGAGGGAGAACGATCAAGATGGAGAGAGAGAAGGAGACACTGAGACATGAGAAATTTAGAGTGAGATAAAGAGAGCAAGAGAGAGAACAGAGTCAGACATACACAAAGAGAGATGAGAAAGAGAGATAAAGATACTTGCACAGTTGATGGAACAGGGAGAGAGTATTAGTATGCACCTGAATAGTCCCGGTCATCGCTGAGTGCACTCTCTTCTCTGTCCACAGGGTAGAGCAGAGTGGAGACCAGACCTTGGCTGGGCTGGAGGTACAGCAGCACCAACTCTGGCAGGGTCTTGAACCGCTTCGGCTGAACACCCTGAGACGTCTGAGAGGGAGGGAGGGAGGGAGAGATAGAAAAAGAGAGAGAGAGAGAGAGAGAGAGAGAGAGGGGGAGAGAGAGAGAGAGAGAGAGAGAGAGAGAGAGAGAGAGAGAGAGAGAGAGAGAGAGAGAGAGAGAGAGAGAGAGAGAGAGAGGGAGGGAGGGAGAGAGAGAGAGAGGGAGAGAGAGGGAGAGAGAGAGAGAGAGAGAGAGAGAGAGAGGGAGAGAGAGGGAGAGAGAGAGAGAGAGAGAATAAAAAAAGAGATGAAAAGTCAATGATGAAATAAAGAGATTAAAAACTAAATGGAATGAGAGATCAAAATAGTCATACAAAAAAAAACTTTTTTGTTTTTTACCTTAGCGATAACATAGAAATATCACAACCTGATTGAAGTAAATCGTGATCCTGATTATGAAAACAAAACATTAAAAGTTGCCATGACATTCCTCAGGCCTTGAACACTACAGTGGGCTTTTGGGGCTGTACGTGGCGTGCAAGCCAATCCAGCCCAAGTGGAGCCAGAGGCGCTTTAAAGGCTTGTGACTAAGGGAGGACTGTGGCTTCACCCAGACATCATCACAAGCTGCTCCGACATACGCCTGCACTGGGGCGGCAGGGCGAGGTGCTGCTGCTGGTGGTGGTTCATAGATAGATTAAGGACAGTGTGTGTGTGTGTGTGTGTGTGTGTGTGTGTGTGTGTGTGTGTGTGTGTGTGTGTGTGTGTGTGTGTGTGTGTGTGTGTGTGTGTGTGTGTGTGTGTGTGTGTGTGTGTGTGTGTGTGCAAAAAGAACTGGGGGGGACTTCACAGCTGTTGGGCACAAAGCACAATGAGACAGCTGTGTGTGTGTGTGTGTGTGTGTGTGTGTGTGTGTGTGTGTGTGTGTGTGTGTGTGTGTGTGTGTGTGTGTGTGTGTGTGTGTGTACTACAAACATCAGCACATGCCTGCTGCTACTAAAGCGTGCTATTTTTTCTGTGCACACTGTAATACACTTACATTTACCCCACATATATACAGACAGACAGACAGCCACGCCCACCACTAGTGTGACCCGATGAGGAGGCCACAGAGATGCAGAGCAGTCTCACAAGGCAGTGTGTGATTGGGTCCCACAGACACAACACCATCAGCAAAACAGCGTGAGCATGCGCATGACTTATCAAGAAGACGTATCCGTGGAGACTTATCTGGCACTGATGAAGAAGTGATATTGCCGCATCTACCAAATGCCTTGTTTAAAGTGGTTGTCCTTACGTTCAAAAGCTTGACCACAGACAACAGTTCTAGCAATTGGCTGTGTGTGTGTCTGTGTACGTGTTACATCTGTGTGTTATACCTGGACAGCTAGAAAGCCCTCTTCATCTGGGAGGATCCGGTATGTGTGGACATGCTTCTGAAACCTGGAGAGCAACCCAAAGGAGACACAAAAACATGAGGTCATTGTTCCATCGGGCCTTCATGGAAATTCCTTTATGATGTGTGTGGGTTGTGTTAGTGTTAGTAGTGAGGGACAGTTTGTCGGCGTGCGCGCGTGCGTGTGCGTGTGTGTGTGTGTGTGTGTGCATGCGTGGGGGTAGGGGGGAGGTATCAACCTGTTACTGTCTATCATGACAGCAGGCACGTGTTTGCCTGGTATTGTAATGGTACATTAGAAGAAAAGAGACAAATAAAATGACCGGAGAACATGAAAGTGCCTGATTTTTATGTATGTATATATATATATATATATATATATATATATATATATATATATATAAACGTGGGTTGAATATGAAACTATCTAGAACTAAAACCCTCTCATAATTACAAGGTGCCAAGTACCTCTGGACACTTATCTAGTACTAGTAGATCTGTGGTTCTATGAGCCTGAAGAAATGAATATCTTGGATGATAGGACAGAGAGCACAACAAGCTCAGTATGGTTGTGACGCGGGTGCACACATTAGGACCAACCGTAACGGCGGATGGCTGCATTGCACATGCAAAACCCCACTGCATCCTGTATTTGCATGTGTATGTGTGTGTTTGTGCGCATGTGGTTGTAGTTGTGGGTGTGGGTGTGTTTGTGAGATTTAGTTTAAGATTTAGTTGTTTCGAAGCTGAATAACTTTGGTAGATCGTTGAGTCACTCGGCCGCATTTTAGTTGTTGCATTATAAAGCATAGACTAATAAACAATGAAAATAAAACGCTCTCGAAGTAGCTCTGCTATTTGCTGGGGAGAGATTGGGGACTAGATGTGGTTACTGTAAGAACACCACCCAGCTGAAGGTGTGCGTTTGGGAGTTGGGGGGTTGTGCTAGAGAAATATAATGAACGTTGGGGGAAGGATAATGAGGAGAGGCTGATCTCAACGTTGCATCAATTAACAATATGAAACCTAATACACGTTAAACTTCAGTTCCAGGCCCTCTCAATATACAAATAATGTACCTGACGACAAGACACCATTAGACATTGCATTTCTGGTCACGATGGCCACCCAAATGCTTTGCAAATCATTCACCCGCCCATGGCAAAGTCCCAACATGACAGGTGCAGACTCTTCGTGCTCTGGGAGCACTCAAAGCGTTGCGATGAAACAGGCGCATCGAATCAGCCACCTCAGAATCCTTGGTTTAATAAAATCACACTTATAACCTCCGCAGTAGCGTCGACATTGTCCACATGTCAGATTGCCTATTATGATCTGATACTTTGGATCTCATCCATCTGAGAACAGCAGATGGACGAATAGTCAAATAGTGACTACCACGGCCTCAGCTCTGGAAACGAAAAAGCAGAGCCAGAAACGGACCCCGCCATTGTCAGTATCGTCTGCGCGTGTGTGTGTGTGTGTGTGTGTGTGTGTGTGTGTGTGTGTGTGTGTGTGTGTGTGTGTGTGTGTGTGTGTGTGTGTGTGTGTGTGTGTGTGTGTGTGTGTTTCCTGCTTGGAGGAGGAAACACACAACTGCTGAGATTTCATTCTTTGTGTCTTAGGGGGTAAATAGTATTGTCTAAGAAGCAGCTAACTTGTAACTGAAATAGCCAAGGAGATACAGCCGAGAGAGAAAAATAAGAGAAATAAGAGGCCCAAGGCTCGAAGGTTGTGCGTGTGCAAGTGTAAGGCCCCGTCCACACGAAGCCGAAACGGGCGAAACCGTTACGGTTTCGATCTATCCGGTTTCGAAGTATCTCCGTAAAGACGAAGCCAAGCGAAACCGGGTAGACCTGTAGAAACGCTGTAGTACACCAGCCAGGCCCATAAGGGGCGCTGCTTCTGCTACAGAAATCCAGAAGGAAAATAAATAAGAAAAGAGGCGAGCATGCGCATAAAGGGTGAGACTCCGCGGGCTTAACAGTCATTGGCTAGAGGATCGAAGGGGGGGGGGCGATGACGTCATGGTTTGCGGTTTCAGTCGGTTTCAGGCGTCCACACGAATCCAAAACGAAACCGGGTAGATTTGAAACCATCTCCGAGGGTGGTTTCAGAAGTTTGCGGTTTCGGTCAGCGGATTCGCCGGCTTCGTGTGGACGGAAGGCCGAACCGTACAAGACCTTTGCGGTTTCGCCATGAAATCGGCTTCGTGTGGACGGGGCCTAAGTGTAGGTGTAATTGTAGTGTGTGTGTGTGTGTGTGTGTGTGTGTGTGTGTGTGTGTGTGTGTGTGTGTGTGTGTGTGTGTGTGTGTGTGTGTGTGTGTGTGTGTGTGTGTGTGTGTGTGTGTGTGTGTGTGTGTGTGTGTGTGTGTGTGTGTGTGTGTGTTGTAAACAATGGTGTTGAATGTGTGTTGAAGGTAAGGACTGCTTAGCCGACTTCCTGTATCCCAAGTTTGTTTGCAGGACCATCTCCTCTCCTCCCAACAACACAGGCAACAGCTGTGGGCAAAACACCCGCACTCCTCCCACTCTAGGGAGGCTCATACAGCATACAGCAAACCTCATGCCAACTTATAACAGCACTTAATAACAAGACCTCCAATCCTCTGTCTGTCTGTGCCAGTACCCCAACCCATGTCCATGCTAAGAAGAGATAGTGTTAAGAGAAATATTTGACTACATTTCCTACTCGTCATATATATCAGCCATGCATGTCCTCCGGAAAAGAGGCTTTATAGGCACCCTTTTGACATTAGCATTTCTAAAATGGTTTGCCCTATGAGTGGGATGTATCGGAGTGCTCAGTGAAAGTGCATGAAAATCAATTTAAAAAAAAAATGGGGCTTTCTAAAGTGACTGATACAATTCCATTGCAGTGCTGCCCTGTAGTTTAGAGTTAAGCCTTGTGTATTGAGTTCGGAAGATTGGAATGTGGCCAGATATGCGAGTATTTTGATCATTCAATTCCCGCCCTCAGGAAACTACTGATAGTAGGTGACGTGTTTAAACGTGTGCTCTCTCTCTCTCTCTCTCTCTCTCTCTCTCTCTCTCTCTCTCTCTCTCTCTCTCTCTCTCTCTCTCTCTCTCTCTCTCTCGCAAATCATTGGTTGACCTGCATTCACAATTTCCTTTTGGGATACAGTATTGATGGAAGAGCAAACAAAAATAACTACCATAAACACTTTTGGTTAGATCTCTTGTGCAACTGTACACAGTGCTTAATGTTTAAGTAGCTGGCTACCATTCATATAAACAATGCACCTCTTCTCTTTTAAGCAGACCAAGAAACTATCAGAGTTGGTGATACACCCCCGCTGGAAAACCTCTTTCTTGCTGTGAGATCTGATAACTGTCCTGATGGCATTATTTAAAATGTGTGGGCATCAAACCATTACGTTACAAGAAGCTATCTGGTGTTTTAACTTTAGGCCGACAATTAAAAAAAACAAGGTAACAAGAAGGTAACAAGAACCTATCTGGTACAGGCCTCCCTTTAAAATCCTAACGTAACAAGAACCTATCTGGTACAGGCCTCCCTTTAAATTGTGTCGCCGTTGACAGGTCTGGAATCCTCAAAAACCACCATTAAATTAACCTCAACTTCCTGAATGCACATGTTTCCGCTCGGGATTGTCAGCCAAAGCCCTATGGAGCAGAAGCTTTATAGTCTGCAGGATATCTTTTAACTGTATAGCTGCCTTTTTTTTATTTTTTTTTACTCCTAATGGTTTTTCAAAATCAATTTCCAAGTGAAGGAAATTGATTGTTAGCAAGAAATGTATCATGACTGAGGCAGACACACACACACACACACACACACACACACACACACACACACACACACACACACACACACACACACACACACACACACACACAAACAAACAATTATTACCAGATAATTGTACTTTAATGTATTGTTATTATGTGTTATCGATTCGTAGAAGGCTTCGGTTTTTGCCTACGCCTTCTCTGGTCAAAACAAATGCAAAGATGTGTAGTAGGCCTATTGGTAGATCCAGACAGAGACCGAGAGTACTATATATATGCATTTACAACCTAGAGAAACACTTAAGCTACATTGTTAGTGAGCCAAATAAAAGATCCAGAAAGAATTGACTCGATTAGACTGAGGGAAGTTAATTAAAACTATGTGTCTTTTTCTACATCAAAATGCTATGCCTATATATATGATCAAATATCCTTCATAGGGAATAAAAAAGGACAAGAGGTGGTAACCAACTACCTCATGGAACAAGCTTGGAGAAAACACAAAGTGAAAGCATGCAATCAAGAGAGGGTAAGAGATGACAGCAGAAGGAGAGGGTGGAGGAGTGAATCAGGAAACGGCTGATGCATGGAAGCAAGGATGGAATGCCGTCGTTGATCAGAGTTGGTCAAGCCTGAGCACAATTGATACGGTCACCTGGCTGGCTAGCTAAATCTCAGCAAGAGATCTACGGTACACTATGATTTATCCCAAATCCACAATGCACTCACTAGGGTACTATCCACACACACTCCACAGACCCTCCACAGCATCCACTATACGCTCTAAGAAACATCCTAGCGGTGCCGGCTCGTCATGCCAGGTTATTACTTGAACCCTAGTGTCTACGGACTACATGTAGACATAGTGGAAACATTAAGACAATGAACTTCAAACTTTCCTCACCATCCATCCATTTTCTGACCTTTTTATCAAATGTGCTTTAAAGAATCGCTTCAGTAGTGCTAGTATAAGTGTGCTTGGCAGTATAAGGAAATTGGGTAATACATTACAATTTGGGCAAGTAGCGCTAAAGACATTATGAACCGACTCAGCAAGATGAGTAAATTTTTTGCATAAAGCAAAATTAAATTAAATAGAAGCACACTTCAAAATGCAAATATACACACTCACATCCACACCAACTATAGGTTTGTAGCCTATTAATATGAAGCCTATATATCTGTGGAAAGTTGTAGTTTGTTGTCTCAAGTTCATCTGAATATAAAGAATTCCTTTTAAATTATTATTTTGTAATAAAAATAGTCAATGTCTTGAAGCAATTTTTGCATTACTGCCCCTAAAAGTACATTTCTGTATTTGAACGAATGCAAATGTTAACAAGCACTGTACATTTCATTATTATAGCACTTTGAATGAAATGCGTAAAAATATTGATGCTTGGTTCATGTTGACATTTGAATTGAGCTACCCATCTGGCTTACAAAGTTAACGTCATTGTCTAGTCAACTTGTCAGCTCATAAGCAGGGACAGTATATACACAATGAACTGTGGTTTTTCTTTTGGTTCATGTTATTGAATGTATACCTACGCTAATGAAGGGCAATTCATAATTTAAGAGTGACCTACAGTGAATGGACACAACAAGTACTGATTGACTGAGTAGGTGTAATTCATTACAGTGCAGGTAAAACCAAGGATGCTGGGGACGTCGCCAAACCCAGAACCTTTCATCTGGGAGTTGACCACCATGCAACCATAGGTGGAGGCACCAATCATAGCCTTTGAATTTTTTAATTCCCTACTAGATCAATTGATAAATACCGTAAACCTATTGTCTAATCTTACAAGAAAAGTAACACTGTAACACTGAGAGAGAGAGAGAGAGAGAGAGAGAGAGAGAGAGAGAGAGAGAGAGAGAGAGAGAGAGAGAGAGAGAGAGAGAGAGAGAGAGAGAGAGAGAGAGAGAGAGAGAGAGAGAGAGAGAGAGAGAGAGAGAGAGAGAGAGAGTCTTCGTAATGGGTCACAGAAATTACAGTTTATAAAATATACATATTCGGTATACATATTAACACTGGTTAGGATGTCCTAAAATGTCCTATCTGTTGCAATAAGCTAATTTACCATGAACTCAATGAAATGATCGTCAGTTTACGAATATGCCATTCTGTATTTGCCCTACAGACAACCAGGAAAATACAGGCACAAGTTAACCCTGTGGTGTGTGTGCCACGCTGAAGCCACTGGGCAGACTGGGGCAGTCTGCTGCTCGATGAGAGTAAACAAACCCAGTAGCCTAGACAAGATTCCAAACCATGAACATGTATTATTACGTTTTAGTACTTCGTTGTAAACGTTGATATCCCAGACGTGACGTACGAAGAAGTAGCGGACGTTGTTGTTCGCAGGTATTATTATGTTTACGATCAATAGAACCCACTAGCTGCTGAAACTTTTGTTAGCAATGTCAACCAAGGCCTCGCACAAAAGTGGAACCTTCAACTTTGCTTTACTTTGAAGATACTTACAGAACACATAAGGCATAAGCCCCGCTGACACTTTCGCTATCCCGCACCAGGAAACTTCCATCTCTGCCCGCCCGGGCCAGCAGCTCCTCGGCTGCCGCGCGACTCAAGTCCCGGTGATACCACATCGGCGGCGCGAGCCCCAACGGCAACACCCCACCACCGGCCATGGCCACAGCCCTTCAACCCGGCTCGACTCTGTCGCTTCCAGAGTAACCCAAACCTCCAGAGTGCCAGAATCCCTCGAAACCAGGGAGAAAAGTTTTCCCTATGAAGATAGAACGGAAACCGCGACGGTGCTTAAAGTTATAGTTCGATACTGTCGCGCTCTTCCTGGGGTTCAATTCCTGAAAAGGCTCGCAGCCTCTCGCGCTTCCTAGTCGCAAGGAAAGTAGCGTATGAATAATCCACGCTGGAAAGGGATAGCCGGAGAGTGGGGAGAGGGAGAGAGGGAGGGCGGTTTGGTCTATCCAAGGAGGGACGAGAACATGCTTCGACTGCTTCCTCCCCGGTCTGTTGGCTGACAGAAGGTAGAGTTGCCAACCCATACCATACCTCCCTGACACAGACAAGCAATCTGCCCCGGAGTCACTCTATAAAATGCAATGGGTGCAAAAATACAGTTTAAAGGTTGTATTGGCGCAACCTATGCTGAACTTTCAGTTTAGTGGGGATCTTAAATTGTTTTAGTACTAATCGACAACCAAATTACAGTAAAGTTCTACGTACAGTATTATGCTTGACTAGGCCTACAATAATAAATAGTAGGTATGCCTACTATGGTAATTTGGTTTATGTAAATTATTTGGTGACACAGATATTGACTTAATATTGCACATTTTCTACCTTTAATGTTTATACCACTTGAAAGTTTCTAAGAAGTGAAATACGTTTTACATTCTACTTCAGAGTAAATTAGATATCTATTGTATACATCCTTTTATATTCCTAAATTCTAACCATATAATTTCATGCGCGCGTGTGTATGCATGACCTCATAGAAGCTGGTTATTTATAGCCAGAGGGACTGTAGTCATCCCCTTGCTATTTCTGGCTATGGAATCACGCTGTGTGTATCATGGATATTGAAGCATAATAAAATGAATGAAACACCACATGTTAACCTGACGTGTTTCAACATATTGTCCATGTGCTATATGTTGCCCTAAATTCTTTTTGTGCAACTTGTAAATAAGTTAATTGTTTTTTCTTTCAAATCATATTTGTGACAAGGTCCCAAATGAACCCAATGAAAACAAAATCAGGACCTTTTCAGAGTAATTTCTGATGCAACTTACAAAGAATAAACATTGACACACACGTCATTACTTCAACACAGGCCTACAGCTTCAGACTAAAACACCCATCTCTTCCTCCGCCGTCTGTTTCTTATTCCTCTAACTGTCTCTCTCTCTTGTACTTTATGGCTGTTGCATCCCATGCCACACACACACAAGCAAACATGACACACACATACACGCACGCACGCACGCACGCACGCACACACACACACACACACACACACACACACACACACACACACACACACACACACACACACACACACACACACACACACACACACACACACACACACACACACACACACACACACACACAGAACCCCATAATTACGGAGCAGTGGAGCCATCTAAGCGGCGGTTGTCCCAGAGTGGCCCGCCGTGGGATGCTGTGATCTGTGATCAACTCAGGCCCAATATAGAAATAAACTGCCATTTCATTCTTGACCCGACAGCAGCACTTATATATTTTAATTCCTTCGATAGCTACATATTTCAAAAAGTGGTTCCTAGGCTGTTCCCTGGTCAGAACTTGCTGGAGAGCTTCCCCAACCCAGAAGCCCATGTGTTGCCCTTTCCTCACTGACGTAATGGAAAACATTTATTTTTTTTGCTTTTTTCGTTTATTGATATCTTCAGTGAGACACCTGACGAGGTATGAATCTTCTTCAAAATTGAGCTGCACCAGAACAGCAGCAAAATTATTCCACCAGAAATACTCCCTTCTTATTGGTAGTATACACATAATCGTTCAAAATGTAAATTAACAACCTATAAATTAAATTAACAGTTAAATAATCAGAGGGTATTCATTTTTATGTATTTATTATTATGGTTGTTTGAACAAGGATGGAAGAGCAATTACTTTGTAAGCATATTTGAGTAGTTTGTGTGTAGGACAAAGTAGCAGCAGGCAATAACAAGTTACATATTAAGTTTGTCTTTAATCACTATAGACCTTTTAGATTTGATATCTAACTATAAAATATGGAAAGTCATGGTACCCATTTCACATGAGTCCTTGAATTGCTTTAATTGTATCCCATGTTAGGATCACACCTACATGACACTGGAAGCACGATATAGAAAATAACATTTCTGTAATTTACAGTCCCGCACATCAGCAGACACAAATATTTGTTGTACCATTGGAGAGACAAACAAAGAGACAGAGACCATGTTGAGGCATGTAGCATGACAACTCTCTTTGTCTAATGTATTCAAAACAACCCATTCAGTGAAGTGACAGACAGCAGAAGAAATGTCACAAGGAACAAGTTGTGATGTGTGCCGCAGCCCTTGTTCAAGTAGTGTTCAGCCACTTTTTTGTTTGGGTTGGTCCCAGTGAACCACAGTTGCATGCATTTGCCAGACTCCTTGGTGAGTTCAGTGTAGAGGTATGACTTGGACCAGATCTGCTCACACATGGACTTAGCTGTGGGGTAAACTTCTGTCCACTTTTTGCAGTGTGCGTTCTGTGGGCACTGGTTGATTCCTGTGGGTGGAGGTGAAGCGTTAAACCAGGAGAGGAGAAGGAGAAACGGCCTGTGACAGAACTGCAATGGAGGGAAAGGTCAACCAGCATATAAGCAGTACTTTTGAGTCTGATACTTGGTAAACAAACCTCCTCAATGTGTTGTTGGATAAAGTAAGATGCAGTATTGAGTGCACATTAGTTGAGGCAATAAAAGTAGACATGGCCTGAAACAAATCATGATATTCCATCTGCTATTTTGACTCCACTGCAAATACAGCAAGCAATCACCTTCTTTTAATTAGGTCAATATGCAACCAAATAATTAAAAGTTATATTATAGCACATCATGCTAGACATCACTAAGTAGTGATGCATAGAGGGACTAAAATAACTTTCAATATCACTGAGTAGTACTCAGTGATATTGGTTTGAAGACATAAAAAGCACACATTATCCAACTCATGGCATTGCCTGTTCTCCGATATATAGTAACCCCTCTGTGTGTGTGTGTGTGTGTGTGTGTGTGTGTGTGTGTGTGTGTGTGTGTGTGTGTCAGACAGACAGACAGAATTGATCATTCTGACCAGATTTCCAGTCCCATCCACGGTGCCAGTCGGTCTTGCAGGTAAGGTCATCCTTACAGTCGTCCCACCAGGTGTGGCAGTCTTCCTTACACAAGGGCACATCAAGGATGCGCTCCTTACGCCAGGACTGATCCACCTACAACAGCCACAAGCAAGTGATTTATTGTAATGAACCCTCGCCCATCCTAAGGGCTTCCCCGTGGTCGAATCAGGTCAACATTTGATTCTCTCTGCCCATGTCAACATCAACGTGGTGAACTGTACAGTGAAGACAAGCATTCTGAGCATTTTGCATTGATCAAGAAATATGAAAAACATACATTTGAGTGTTTGTATGTGTAAATGTAACCCCAAACAGCCTAAACAAAAAGGAATGGTTGAATTTGTGAAGTCAAGAACACATGTTCAATGACATTGTGTTCATTGAACACAAATTAAATTCAGCCTAGGGCGGTGGACTATTGATGGGGGCACTAAGTGAATCCTTGCTGGCTGGGTTACAGTCATCTATTCTCTATGTACAGTGACTATAATGTATTTATATGACCTCTAGCCTGGATATTTATTCTAGATCTAGTCTATTTAAATGTTTATTCTCAAGGCGGTGTATGTAATTTATATGTACAATTAAATCTAGATATGTCGAAAATCAAAATGGCATTTTTGTGAAGAAAATGTTTGGTTGCATGAGCCAACTAGTTTTTCCAAAATTTTCCATGAGAAGCTAACATGCTAATGTTATTGCGAGCTTATTATTAAACAACGTTCCTTTCCAAGTCCCTGGTCCACTTAGAAGCGGAGTTGTGATCGTTTGAATAATATTGTCATATTTGCATATATTTACCTCTATATAACTCAGTCACTTTTAACTTTAAAAAGATCTCATTAGAAATAAAAGAAATCCATGCATACATACATCATGTTCATGCACACGGAGAAGGAGCATGTGTCCCAAATAGTGTGTCATTGAGGTTAATATAGTTTATGAGAAACAAAAATCTTCCAAAACTAACCTTAGTGGTTGTTGAGGCAAACACTTACAGCATGTCAAGTAAGGCCCATATACAAAGTATCCGAATTGGTGATGGCTGATATTTTAAGTTCTAGCGTCCCCGGTGGCCAAGGTGGTCACCTTAAAGGTGGACCTATTAAAGGTGGTCACACACTTAGAGACATGGTTATTTCCGGTTACCGTATGTTTCGTTCGCGTTCATGTTCGGAGTGGTTGATTTTGTTTTGCCGTCACCCTCCATAATAAATAATAATATTAGGAAAATGAATAATAAATAATATCAGGAAAATGAATAAGAAAGCGTTACTTGGACGCGCACTGCACTTGAATGCTAGAGTAGCGAAGTCACGCCTCTTCCGGTACAGCCCATGGGACCTATGAGATCGAAAAATATGAATGGGTTTCAATGGAGAGAAAGTAATTATTTTCTGGTCCCAGTCTTTATATCCCTCGGATTACACATATGTTGCTTGTGGATTTAAATGATAATTTTTCATGCAAAGAAAACTAAACATTTTCGTGAATAAGTTTGATAATGTTAGTTTTTTTCCAAGGGTGAGGATAAGAGCATCGAAAGAGGTGAAAAACATTATAAGTTATAATGTGGAGAGTTTCCGTTATGCCGATGGGGAGATTGTCGGTCTTGTCCACGCCAGTCGCAGGGAGCGTGACGGCACATACGAGACATTTAGGCCCCGTCCACACGAAGCCGAAACGGGCGAAACCGTTCCGGTTTCGATCTATCCGGTTTCGGAGTATCTCCGTAAAGACGGAGTCAAGCAAAACCGGGTAGATCTGTAGAAACACTGTAGTACACATGCCGGGCCCATAAGGGGCGCTGCTTCTGCTACAGAAATCCAGAAGAAAATTAAATAAGAAGAAGAGGCGAGCATGCGCATAAAGGCTGCCCCCCGAACCACTAACAATACAAACAAACAGTCAGTCAACAGTCTAGATAAATAATGCTTAGCAACCCAACAAGGGACATGATCTGCTGCAGAACGATAACAAGCCTGTAGTCCGCCATCATCTTTGTTTTTGTGAGTTCAGAGACGCCGGCTAGAGGGCCGAGGGGTGGGGCGATGACGTCATTGTTTACGGTATCAGTCGGTTTCAGGCGTCCACACGAATCCAAAACGAAACCGGGTAGATTTGAAACCACCTCCGAGGGTGGTTTCAGAAGTTTACGGTTTCGGTCAGCGGATTCACCGGCTTCGTGTGGACGGAAGGCCGAACCGTACAAGACCTTTGCGGTTTCGCCACGAAATCGGCTTTGTGTGGACGGGGCCTTACGCCTCGTTTCCACATACGTATGCAGTGTTTCCCCTAGAATTTTTTTTAGGCCCGGTGGTAAGAGCTGATAGTGTGATTTGTTATACATTTTTCACGGGATGCCAGAGTATTTGTTGGTTATTTCCATATAAAACACTTGCTTAGCCATCACAACGTTGGTTAAGTTATGGACATATAAAGAACGAGGCTAGTGTTTTGCGGGGGCGGTAAAAATGTCCATGGTAACGGCGGGCTGAACCAATCAGACGTCGCATTTACGCGATCGGTTCGTGGTATAGTTCTTCTGCCGGAGAATAAATGTACTCTCGTTTGGCACCGTGTTTAGGAAGAACCTTGAAATACCTTTTTGTCCTTCATCCCTTTTAATTTTTTTTGGTGGTGCCATGCTAATGATGATATAACTTAATGCTGCCGCATTTTTTTTTTCCATTTTTTTTTTTTTTGGCCGGTTGTTGGCCTGGCGGGGGCACTCATTGGCCTGGCGGCCCGCCAGGCCTGAACAATGGTAGGGGAAACACTGGTATGTTTTTCGTATCTGTGCTTCCGTAAATTTACGGAAGGAGTCGCTAGTGTTTTACGTACGGACATGAATTTATTCACGGACAAAAGATGGGGGAGCGTATGATAATGGCAGTTTTTAGGAGACCGGTACTTCGGAACATGAGGATCGACATATACAGAGATAAAAACAAAACCAACCAGGCTTGGAAAGACATCGGTGAGGATTTTGGCCTGCCAGGTACTTACATGTTTTGTGAAAAACATATAAACTGTCATACTGTATCTCCATAAAACGACGGCGAAAGTTACATTTTTTGAACGTATATTACGCCTCGTTTCCACATACGTACATTCTCGTATGCGATCCAACCGTCTCCGACCGAAAGTCCATTCATTCCTATGTGATTCTCCGTAATGTCAGTTTTTCTTCCGAGACTCCTCCCCTCCGTAAAATTTCTGTCCGGTATGTCCGTAATATACGCTCAAAAAATGTAACTTTCGCCGTTGTTTTACGGAGATACCGTATGAAAGTTTTTATGTTTTTCTCAAAACATGTAAGTACCTGGCAGGCCAAACTCAAACATTTAAATAGACCGGTACTTTCACATAGCAATGAATGGACTTTCGGTCGGAGACGGTTGGATCGCATACGAGAATGTACGTATGTGGAAACGAGGCGTTACGCCTCGTTTCCACATACGTATGTTTTTCGTGTCCGTGCTTCCGTAAATTTACGGAAGGAGTCGCTAGGGTTTTACGTACGGGCATGAATTTATTTACGGACAAAAGATGTTAGGAGAAATCAGCGGATTGCTTACTCCGGGTAGGAAATGAGTGCCCAAATTAAGGAGTTCAAGTACCTCGGGGTCTTGTACGCGAGTGAGGGTACTATGGAGCGTGAGATTGGCCGGAGAATCGGAGCAGCGGGGGCGGTATTGCGTTCGCTTTACCGCACCGTTGTGACGAAAAGAGGGCTGAGCCGCAAGGCAAAGCTCTCGATCTACCGGTCGATCTTCGTTCCTATCCTCACCTATGGTCATGAGGGCTGGGTGATGACCGAAAGGACGAGATCAGGGGTACAAGCGGCCGAGATGAGTTCTCTCAGAAGGGTGGCTGGCGTCTCCCTAACTCGGATTAGAGCCGCTGCTCCTTTACTTATGCCGCTTTTCCACCGCACATGTAGCTCGGCTCGACTCGACTCGACACGGTAGCAGCACGGGTCGGGGTTTTCCACCGCAAATAGTACCTCCTGGACGTGGGCGGGGTCGGCTGCGCGAAAGGGCCGTGACGTATTTTTGTACGTGACGCAAACAACACCTACGCAACCCACACATGAACAGAACCCACATAACAATGGAGGACATCGATAACATTATTAGCTGGCATGTTGAAGAAGTGGAATATGTTGGCTGCGGCGCTGCTATGGCTGTTACCAGCATGGTTGCCATGTCGCTCTCGTGACTTCGTCACACTCTCTGGCCAATCAGTGGCCGGCCGTCTGCCGACGTCACCTTTTAGCATCGGCTCAGCCGCTTGGAACCTAGAGCGAGGCGGTACTAGAAAAAGCAGCCACTTCAGGTACCAGATACCATGTTTTCGCGGTGGAAACGCAAAGAATGCGAGCTGAGTCGAGTCGTGTCGAGCTGGTACCATGCAGTGGAAAAGCGGCATTAGAAAGGAGTCAGCTGAGGTGGTTCGGGTATCTGGTAAGGATGCCCACTGGGCGCCTTCCTTGGGAGGTGTTTCAGGCACGTCCAGTGGGGAGGAGACCTCGGGGAAGACCCAGGACTAGGTGGAGAGATTATATCTCAACACTGGCCTGGGAACGCCTCGGGATCCCCCCGTCAGAGTTGGTCAATGTGGCCCGGGAAAGGGAAGTCTGGGGCCCCCTGCATGAGCTGCTCCCCCCGCGACCCGACCCCGGATAAGCGGATAGGAGACCGGTACTTTGGAACATGAGGATCGACATATACAGAGATAAAAACAAAACCAACAGGCTTGGAAAGAGATCGCTGAGGAGTTTGGCCTGCAAGGTACTTAGCCTACAGGTTTTGTGAAAAACATAAAAACTTTCATACAGTATCTCCGTAAAACGACGACGAAAGTTAAATTTTTTGAACGTATATTACGGACATACCGGACAGAAATTTTACGGAGGGGAGGAGTCTCGGAGGAAAAACGGACATTACGGAGAATCACATAGGAATGAATGGACTTTCGGTCGGAGACGGTTGGATCGCATACGAGAATGTACGTATGTGGAAACGAGGCGTTAGTCTTTCTCATGTGTTTTCTCTAAAGCCTTTAACTGAATAATTGCACAATAAACGGTCGAACTCTTGACATGAAAAATTATTTTTTAAATCCACAAACAACATGTGTAATCCGTGGCATATAAAGACTGGGACCAGAAGATAATTACTTTCTCTCCATTGAAACCCATACATATTTTTCGATCTCATAGGTCCCATGGGCTCTACCGGAAGGGGCGCGACTTCGCCACACTATTGGTTTGGTGTTGATCCGGGAGATAAAAAATTAGGCGGAAAAATAAAAAATAGAATATATATATAGACATGATAAAATAGAGCTGCTTGTTTTACAGCCACGTTAATAAGAAAACACGTAAGGATCATACACAAAAGTTATATGAAAAGCCTTTTTCCTGTTTGTTGTACCGCAGGACCATTCATTTGCTGCCATCTAGTGCTGCAAACAAGATATACAAAAATTGCACAAACCCACCATTTCTAGACTTACCGGCTGTATCCATGGTCCCAGATGCGGTGAGCACTCGTAGAAGCAGGTGTCCTGGACGAAGTGTTTCTTGCATTTGGCTGACATGATGCCACAGTGGTTCCAGTTAAAGTTGTAAAGGTAGGAGTTATCATCATGAGCCTCTGCGCTGGTGTTTGCTGTGCAACATGCGTTGTCTTTCCAAGGAGAACACTGAAGGGGATGGAATGGGAAGCTGGATAATCTAATTTAATGTGATTCAGCACAACAAAATTAGGATAGCATAACACAGCATAACAGAGTGTAGCGTAGCATAACGCAATGAAATCCAACACAGTTAAAACAATTAAAATAGCTATAGGCCTACTATAGGCAAATTCATATTATTTCAATTTTCTTCATTTGGGGAGTGTACATTTTCTGGAATAATATCTAGTTTTCGATGTTACCTGCAGGTAAAGTTGTCCCTCTATTCCAGGCTGAGTTTTGTGGTGTTTGGCATCCATGCACATGTTCAGTTTGTCCAGTGAAAGAGTGCCACCTATTAGAGCTAGCAACACAACCAAACGTCCCCACATGGCTTCAAGAGAGGGAGACGAGAAAATATTATATCACTGTTGTTATTAAATCCAAGGTGAGGATGAAGTGCTTTTTATAAAAAGTGAATCTCGACCTAATTTCCCACATGCAGAAAAACACAAAAATATCTTCAAGACAATGCTGTGTGTTCACACCACAACGTTTCTTTCCGCAAATTCATTCTCACAAATGGTTGAGATAGCCATCATTGCGACTCTCGACTTGTGGAAGTACTTAAGGGAGTGAATGCTGATAGGCTGTCACGACAAAGCATCAAGCGAAATTCGCTGAAAATATCAAATAGGCCTAGGCTATTTCATCGATTCGCGCCACAGGTTTTTCCGACGGAAATTCGCCTCTATTCGCGTCTTTGCGTGCCGCAGCTTAATTTTTTGAGGGCATAATTCTCAATCATGAACATAAATTGTGTTAGAAAGTGCAATTCATGTTTACTGGCTTCCGTTTTTTCTTTAAATCCTACACACGCACCCACCATAGAAACAAAACACAACCACGATATTTGGTTGAAAAAGCACATTAGCCTACTTGAATCATACTTTTAATAATATATAGCCTAGGCTTAGGCCTACTGCATCAGGAAGTTATTAAAAACGGTAAATCCTTCTTTATTTATATCTTTTAACCATTATTTCAACATTTATTCTTTGCTGTTTTACCATCTGAACAAGATTATACGATTTTTGGAGAAGCTGGCTTAACTTGTTTTTGGCCATAATGCTGAAATATACACACATGGCAAATTCTGTGAGTCATCAACCATTTTCTCACACATTGTAGAACAATGAAGAAGAAAGAAAATAAGGAAATAAATATTCATAAGGAAGAAAATAAAGGATTCACTTTACCTTCAAGAAAAGGCTGGCTTTCTATTGACCGAAAAATATTGTTTAACTGAAATACTTCTATTTCTAACCTAGATAATTTTGTCTGATGTATCTATGTGATACAGTCGAAATGTGAATAATGGCAAAGATTGATTATATATCTGTCCAAATATAAGTCCAAAGTCTGTATGCCATGTGAGCTGGAATGAAGAGAGAGAGAGAGAGAGAGAGAGAGAGAGAGAGAGAGAGAGAGAGAGAGAGAGAGAGAGAGAGAGAGAGAGAGAGAGAGAGAGAGAGAGAGAGAGAGAGAGAGAGAGAGAGAGAGAGAGAGAGAGAGATTGGCGCACACACACACACACACACACACACACACACACACAGGAGAGACCTTGTGTGGGATGGAGTTTTTATTATGTTGTAGTTAAAGTGTATATCTTATCTCAAGGTCCTATCCCTCTTGTGTTTAGTCACTATAGCTTATGAGCACAGACACACGCACACATACAATCTCTCTCTCTCTCTCTCTCTCTCTCTCTCTCTCTCTCTCTCTCTCTCTCTCTCTCTCTCTCTCTCTCTCTCTCTCTCTCTCTCTCTCTCTCGCACGCACACGCACACGCACACACACACACACCTGCAATACGTTCATATGGTGTGTAATATGGCAACATGACCTAACAGGAATTTATAAATAAGGCTGTACTGATAAACACAAATACATGCAGTAATATCTTATGAGATTGAGGATACAATAATGTACAGTTCAACAATTACAAAAATACATTACTTTTTTATTCATGGTTGTCTTGGATGTGTTTTTCTTTTTCGGAAATTGCACCCTCATTCAAAGGTAGTCATGGGTTGTTGTGCAACCAATAAGCAGTTAATTGTTGCTGACAGAGGTCAAAGAGTATTTTCTTTAAAAGTTTTTTTTTTTACTGCGCAATTATCTTACAAATAGGTTTTAAATTGCACCTCTTGAGAGCTGTAAGCGTGTACATGTGTGCATGTACACACTGGCTTTGCTGCTGAATGTAGAAATAAGATGATATATCATGTTTTATCTTTACGGGACGGGGAGCGGAGAAAGTTTTCGTCTGTGTTTCGTCGCCGTCATTGTATCTTGTCATGTTTTATCAAGATATGTATCGTGTTATATCAATTCTAAATATTTGTGCTTTGTAAAGCTATGGAGAAAATGTGTAAGGAATTATTTGACGTCCTGTCTCTGTCTGATCATTCCCAATTTACGTTTTTATTTCTGAGTGATAACGATTGTGGAATGCTATCGCCTCGAGTTTACAACTTAGCACACACAGCAGATGAAAGCGGAACCAAAGTTAGAGCAGCTGCAGTACAAGGGGAGCTTTTTCAGATCAACGCTTGTTTCCGGAAGATTTCTGTTCAAATGCTGAATCCTTTGAGTACATACAGAGGTACCGATTGAAGCTGTTTTTTTAAGAAAAAAATATAATGCATATTCAAAGGCGCTTTACGTGTCTTAAAAGTCTGTCTTTGCAGTCAAACATTTACGAAGAGAAATGCCGTTAGAGATATCATTGATATGACGCGCCCCAGTGTATTTGAGACGCTATACAGTTGTCTGTAACGTTCTGTGAGTCCTGACAGGAGCTCGCTGGGCTAGAAGCATTCAGATGTTTATATTTGTTTTCCAATGTCTCTAAACATTACAATGACCTAATCGAAATGTGCTCAAAAGTATGGGATCGAGGCTTCATTAAAACTCGTCGGTGTCCCCTTGTTTGTCCCCTCAGTTGAACGACAGAGATGTCTACTCTCTTTCCGTCCCTCTTCCCTCGGATAACAGAGTCCCTGTGGTTTAACCTTGACCGTCCGTGTGTGGATGAGACTGAACTGCATCAACAGGAACAGCAGCACCAGACATGGGTACACACTATCAACATGTCTTTATGCTTTATTTGTTTAAACACAGTCCAACACATCATCTCCAAAACATACTCGTCTTCTGTCCATATGTACAATCATAGTATCCTATATTGTATAACACCACCAGTATCCACATTTGTATTGCTCGCTACAAATGCTCTAACTTGTTAAACCAATAATGTTGTAATGAATATTCCACTCTTTTCCTTAGCTACAGAGCATTGCCGAGAAGGATAATAACCTGATGCCCATTGGGAAACTCATTTTTGAGGTATTTATTCAGTCAGTTCCAACACTTTTAAAAAAGAGGATCTAAATTCGCCTGATTTGTTTCCACGGTGTTAATACTTCAGCATGCCACATTTGGCCCCCCACTAAAAATGTATTTGCAATGGTACTTCCTCATTAGTATATATCATTAGTATATAAAGTTCTGAAAATTTTGGACATGTGTAAAAGTATTATATCCTTTTGAATGAAATGCTTTTCCACATGTCCATGATTATTTGTGGGGTTTGTATATAAAGATGCCAGTATATTTAATATAAACCTACCTGCGTTGTTGTGCTTGTGTGCACACCCTATGTTTACAGCCAACCTTTGATGAAGAGGAGGAGGAAGACGACGAGGATGAGGAGGACAGTGAAGAAGATTCGGAAGATGAGGAAGACATGCAGGACATGGATGAGATGAATGACTACAATGAATCTCCAGATGATGGCGAGATAAATGAGGTCAGTTATAATGATTTATTCATCATGTCTTGAAAAAGGTTTTATGTAGATGGATAGTTTACGTTGCATTACATTTTTCACTTTCTTCCAAAGGGATTTAAGTGTATTGAACCTATGGATATAAGTGCATTCATCCATGAAGAATAGATAAGAAAACTGCTTCAAAGGCTACATTAAAGGTCCCATGGCATGCTACTTTATGGATGGTTTAATATAGATATTAGTGGGCCCCTAACACAGTATTTGAAGACGTTCCCGAAATTCAGCCGTGGTGCAGAATTATAGCCACTATGAGCCAGTTGCATATTAAAGAGATACTTCACCGTTGGGAATATGAAGGGTGTGTGTGTGTGTGTGTGTGTGTGTGTGTGTGTGTGTGTGTGTGTGTGTGTGTGTGTGTGTGTGTGTGTGTGTGTGTGTGTGTGTGTGTGTGTGTGTGTGTAAATAATTCAATGTATTATAAATGTGAAAAAAAAATTGAAATCGGTTCATCCTAGCCTGAAAAAAGGCAGAAAGAGTGTTTTCATGGTCTCTCTGGCTCAAAGTAAGAAAACCTCCAACTACCACAGTGCATTGCGCTCGCTGCCCCGCCCACCTGTCGGTCTCCCGTCCCCCTCATTCCTCCTCAGTATGCGAGCTCCCGCCCCCTCTCATTCCTTATTGGTGGAAAAATTTGCCACCAAAAGTGTGTTGTAGTCCTCGGCCCTTC
This sequence comes from Gadus morhua, assembly GCF_902167405.1. Taxonomy (NCBI): domain Eukaryota; kingdom Metazoa; phylum Chordata; class Actinopteri; order Gadiformes; family Gadidae; genus Gadus; species Gadus morhua. The sequence continues at coordinate 15,016,303 of NC_044063.1, forward strand.
CAGCGGGATAAGAGGTTTCTCCCGAAATGACGTCAAACGCGTCATTTGACGTCATTTCGGGAGAAAATTAGATGAGAAAAAATGGGCCAAGGGGAGACTGGTTTAGACTGATATGTATTTATATATTTATTTATATTACAATAGCGATTTTATAATGATAGAACGCCGGTTCTAAATGGGTGAAGTATCCCTTTAAGCTTTCCCCAAACGCACCGTTTCGGTGTCTGTAGCTTTAATGCAAATGAGGAGGAGAGAGGCGGGTCAAGGAGGAGAGTGGGGGCATTGCCCTGAGCAGATTACGGTGACGGTACCATGCGCTCTGTTTACAGTGGATGTATCGCAATGGCGAGGCGCACACAGCCTTTGGCCGTGTTCTGTAAATATTCTAGAACACGGCGGGAGTCCTGGATCTCTATATCTAAATAATATCATATTATACATAGGTGTCTTATCATATAATATATATTATCATGGCAAAAAGCTGTGTGCTCCTCCAGACGATATTATGAATCTCAAACGACCGCGTCGGGTTCTCAGACGTCACTGGTCCTTCCACATCAACTACTGCACTACTTTTCATGCCATGGGACCTTTAAAGATATCAAAAAAATCATGGACCAAGATGCAGCATGAACAGATGCATTGTCAATCTTCAGAATATGGGAAGGGTTTCTGCTGTTCTTACCCTAACAGTGGGAAGCTCATTCCACCACTGTGGAGCCAAGACCTCAATAAACATGATTTTGCTGGGTGGTAGCTTGGGCCCCCTCATAGTAAGGGAGTATCAAGCATCCAGAAATACTGGAAATGTCCTGTATTTACTAGGCCGGCAAATACGAGGGACTTGAATCAGATCCGAGCAGCCACCGGTAGTGTTATGGAAATAATTGACTAGTTGGTAAAGGGACGAGGACAGATGACCATTAACATGAAGAGCTTTTATTCCCAGCGCACCGTAAAAACTGGACATCAATGCTATTCACTCATCCCGCCCCAATGACCATGTTTGCTTATTGGTCATTTGTTCTTGGTTTCTGTCCGACACCTCTCTTTATGTAGTCTGCTTATTTACAAGTTAATTTGTCAACCCCTTATCTGGTATTGAGGGTTTGAACACATTCCCGCTCCTCTTGAGCTTGCCACTGTCTACTGTATACGCTACGGACAGCTTGATCACATTTAGCTCCAAGCTCCTGTTTTGCGTTGCCCTTTCTAATGCAGCCTTTGGCCATGCCGAGGTGTTATGGAAGCCCAGGTTGCTTCTATAGCGGCCTTTAGCTCGTCTGCATTGTTGGGTGTCGTGCCTCTCATTTGCCTGAATGTATTTCTGTGTCTGGTTCAAGGTGGACATGGAGGGGGCTGACCAGGACCAGGACCAGTGGATGATTTAATTCAGCAGACCTCAGCATCCACAGTGTCTGGAGCTAGGCTTCTTCTCTCTACCACTGAACGAATGAGAATACCAGCCTTTTTTTCACCTTGCAGAGACTATATATATATATATTTATATATATATATGGCATCAGGAATGATTGACTGCTGCCCTCCGTTCTTGCCTCAGATACTAAACTTATTGTTCTTTTTTACTGTGATAGCTCTGCCATAATGCTGTTTCTTGGGTCATTCAGTTAATGTGGTATTGTGCTAGCAAGGGCTTGGCTGGTTTGTGTGTAGACATGTACTGTAGTGAGATCAGTCCTGGTTGCATGATTATTCAGGAGCATTTTGTGTAAATGTGTTTGAAACAGATCTTTATTTATTTTGACTAATCTTTGAAAATAATTCACTTAAAGCAGATTTCACCTGGGATGTCGGGACGCTCATAGTTGCTATGATTTGTTTCTCTAGGTCTGTTAAATGGTAGACATGATGATTATAAGAAATGCAGGAAGTGACTCTGTTATATTGTTACTGCTTTTATTTGGGTCTTCAATCGCCATGTGCCACTGGCTTATCCAAAAGAGCTGAGCCTGCATTGATGATGCTCGTTAAAGTAGCACATCCGTTTTATTGGGGCTACCTAAAGTCTGGAATGGTTTTTAACAGGGCTTGCGTGTCGTGCCAAACGGTTTTTCATAGTTTATACTTGATTAGAACTTGCTCCTTTTACTCTAGTCCCGTAAATTGAAAGTTATTGTCAGACTTAGACACTGGATTTTCCTGTGGCCAGTGAATACTCCCAATAATTGTTATTTACTTGTAAACATGCATAGGAATGGAGATTCCTGAAAAAAGGGCATCTTAAATAATTGAGGCCTTTATTTGAGTCAATGTCCAGCAGGGGTGCATGGCCACAGTACATCCAAGATATCCTGTAGAACACAAATCTAAAAAGGATGCTTATCACATGTTTCTAAAAATAGGTACAAATCGCAGCCATGATCTTTTTTGATGACTGCCTTTTATATGAGTCGTCGTCTTTGCAATAAATATACATTTGTATAAAGACTCAAATTGGATTCTGCCTTCATTATTGTTAATTCAAACTAAATACTAATACCATGAGTTATAGCTACTATAATACACATGAAAAAAAAAGATGTTCTCTGAGTATTGTAAAAAAAAAAAAAAACATTTATTAGGCTGATAAGATGGCAGAAAGTACATTGTCTTGAACCAAATAAGGGGAGAGGGTGGTGTTGCCTAGCAAGCATAGAGCTGTATATTCTCAGGGGTTGGTCTGTCAATGACATGGTTTGCAGGTTCTACTTGGTTCCTTGGTAGACAAGCTCCGCCATGCCGTCGCGGATGCCCTTGCTGTACTCCAGCGTGGCCCGATGGACCCGCCACTCATAGAGCCCACACCGGCGGATGTAGCGGAGGAAGTTGGGAGCCCCAGGGAAGAGCACATTGTCGGCCAGGATCATGGACCCTTTCCCCAGCAGACCAGAGCCCTCCAACATCTGCAACAGATTGACAAACAAAAGAGTGGCAAGCGGGCTACGGGCTGAGGGAACACCCATATCTGTTTTGGTGTACTGTGGACTGACTTATCCATTTTCTGAACATTGTTTGTTACTCTTGTTTTGCTTTGGCTCTTGGAATTAATGTTGACACAAAGGTTTATAAATTAATACTCTTAACCCAATGCATTATTCAAACAGCCTTCTGTCTGGATGCTTTTTTCTCTTGTTTTTTTCTTTACCCTCCAATTATACACAACAAGAAATAAAATTGGTAGTATAGTGTAAACATTTTGTCCACAGCACAAACAACCTCCTTTCAACAACCTGACCTGCAGATCAGGTAGATAGCATTTCTTCCAGTGGTCCATGAAGACAAAGTCCAACTTTTCCAGGTCAAAATCCGCCCTCAGTCGAGGGATAACCTCGTCAGACGGACAGACGATTAACTCAACCTGAAATGTGTTGCAAAATAACACTTCAGGTCAAGTGTACTCATATTAAGCCTTTTCTAAACAATACAGTCTCAAAGGGCATTCTCTTACCAGCAGTGTAACTATCAGACAAAATAACCTTCAATAGTATAATATGTTGTCAATACTTAATTCAATTTCAAAGAAATCATCCAAATAAACAAAAGGCATCCCTTCTCTGAGACCCAATATCCATACACATCAAACCGGATGGCCTTAGTTGCTTAAATACAGTAAATATATCAGGCGGGCTTACTAGAGCTTCATCAAATCCAGCTAGGCGTATGACCTTCTCTGCAATGGCAGCGTTTTTCTGGTCCATTTCCACGCTGAAGAGCCTGGCTCCCAGGGGGAGGGCCCGTGCTATGCGCACCGTGCTATAGCCACAGTGAGCCCCCAACTCCAGCACCGTCAGGGGGCTGTGCTCCGACAGCAGGCGGTCCAAGATCTTCCCTACAAGTATGACCATGCAGACACACGCACGGACACACACACAAGCACGGACACACACACACACACACATACACACACACACACACACACACACACACACACACACACACACACACACACACACACACACACACACACACACACACACACACACACACACAGGGGAATCAGAATAAGAATGGAATTTCGGTAGCCAAAATTTTACACCTGCAATATCTGGGCTGCGTCATAATAACCATTCATATTTGAATGGTAGGCTACATCTCTAAGGGTCTTGAAGTTCAAATGAATCAATGATGTAAACTGCAGGGTTGTGCGCTCAGTCCGTTCCTCCGCACGCTGTACACAAATGACTGCACAATCCCTTCACATACTGCCACACACGGCAAACACTGGGATGAAACTGCGCTCTCTCTGCTCACAGTTAAAAATTCTGTTTTTGAATATCATAGCAGTGTTGCATACTTTACCCAGTGATGAGTGTAACATCTCAATGTCAGGAAAACTAAATCAATTGTAATCACCCCATCATCCCCGCCTTCATATCTTTACAATGGACAATAAACTGCCTTCTGGGCCCAGAGACGTGACCCCAGGTTCCAGAACATACCCACAGCCATAGGCGCCCTTTAAAGGGTGACTCGCTGAGGTACCAATAAATCTTACTCTAATGTGTTTTTAGCCTGACACTATTGTGTGATTCTGTGTTATACTTTATGTAGTGGACCGGTCCGGTATTGCTGTGTGATGATCTGTGTAAGGTGTATCGGTAGTTCTCTTTGTGATGTACAGTTGCTGTCTGTCGTTTTTTGTGATAATCTGTGTATTGTTGGTTTCTCTTTTTGATGCAATTTTTCTTTTATATTATTTCCACATAGAAACAATAAACTTATTAACTAACTTAACCAAAAGATTAAACATTGTAATTGATGTATGCGCAAGTATAGTGGGTTATCACAATGTTCTTGGTATGTTGGTGCAAATAGGGAAACACAAAATTTACTTTATCTATAATCCCCAAGAGGGAAATGCTGCTACCACAACAGTTTAGTGAGGGAAAAGAGAGAAGAAAAAAAAAAATATATAATATATATATATATATATACAAAGTGCAGAATCAATTTAAATAAGTATATGTGAAGGTGAGTGGTGGCCACCTTTCTTGGGCCCTATGTGGCTGATGAACTCTTTCTTGGTGCACCAGGAGTCGAAGCCATCCAGGATGCTCTCGGGGTCACCGGGGGTGGCATTGGTCAACACATACTGGAAGCACCTCTCCTCGCGGCTCAGGCCCGTCCTGCAGTCCCTCCACACCCTCAGCAGCACCGCGCGGTAGAACAGCACAAAGTAAAAGCGGTAGCGGATGAGCAGCGTCAACAGGAGCGGGAGGAAGGCCAGAGCAATGGCAGGGGACACCATCCTGAAGAGAGGGGGAGAAGCACAACATCCATGGAAACACAAAGGAGGGAAGGAAGACATTTTGTGTGATTAATCCTATCACTAATTTATAGCGCTGTTTTTGTGTTGAGACCGGAGTACAAAGGGGAAAGGATATTCATATATTGAATATATGTGAGGTTAAGTCGAGTTTCACCTATGAAACTATGAGCCTTATGAAGTTACTTCTGCAAGATTAGTATGATTACTGTGAGTACTGTTTTTCATTGATCATTCCAGCACTTTGTTTATGTTATTATTTAACGATTCAAAACTTTAAATTAGAGTCTTAAGAGTTGTCAGACAATAATATGAAATAACTGTAAATCTTTACATTGAAGAGACCATTGCTTCAAATGAATAATGTAGTTGACATTTGAAAAGCAACGGTGGTTTTCCTAGATCTTTCAACTGCCTCTGGTAACTATAAACTGTACTGGCATGTGTTACGAAAGCCCATCCAAACACCTCAAAAAGGGGGCAATCCTATAAGATTGGAAAGTTTTTTTTAAAATACAAACTCACCTTTTTCTTCTGGAGAACTCGGTGAATGAGCGGAGAGAGTAAACAACGTGCTTTGACTGGTAGAAGTCCGGCAAAAGAGGAGGATCTGTATGTGTGTAGAGTAGGTTCAGGGAGCTGGCCATCTGAATAATTTATCCACTGCGTGTGTGTTTCTTCTCCAGTTGATTATACCCTCAGGCCAATCGGAATGATAATACGGATCATCCTTTTGATACCCTTAGCCCTAACAGTGGATGCTTTAACCATGGCAGAGGTTAAACTAGCTCCCTCAATGACAACATTTTGTAGAACACAAAAATAGATACATGGAGGGGATAGACAGAATCGGGATGAGCGAAAGAAGTAGGAGAGAGGATACAGGACAAAGTTAAATAGACACTTGATACAGCTGAGGCGACAGGTGTGAGGGTATCTAAAGGTGGAGCCCTCTAGTCACGCGAGCCGGATTAACCACCTTGATGAAGTTTGGATCAATGGACGCAGACCTCTTGTCGACTCTTTTTTTTTTATTTGTTGTTGTCAAGAGATGTAACAATAAGAAGGTCAGAGAGGCTATTGATACAAACTGTTTCATTGACAATATCCATTTTAGATCAATAACTCTTTCAATGTAGATATTTATACAGTGTACTTGAATACATAGCAATTTATTGTATCGCATATCCGTCTTTCCAGCAGTCAAAACAGTTAAGCATTTTTGAGTCACTTTTGAGTAAAAAAAAGACAATCATAAATTAAATTGCACATCATAATTACATGTCAAGAAAAGCAGGATTGGCATGCAACCAACAAACGTGTCCGCGCCTCTCTATGGAGCCAAGCATGACTGTTTAAGAAGAGAGCGTATGAACTTCTTCAGCTCCTTGTCCTCTCGGCTCCATTTCACCAGCCGCGTCAGAACCAGTCGTCCCTCTTCGGGCTGAGCCAGACCCAGGTACCATCCACTGGGCAGCCCACTCTTACCCTCCCCTCTCCCTGGGACTTCCTCCTTCCTCGGCCGCCCGCCCTCCCCAGCCACCTTTGAAGGGTCCAGGCCAGGGCAGATGCAGGTGGCCCCCTCGGGCAGCCACAGGGCGCTGTGAGCCATGGCCCCTCCCACCCCCTCAGCGCGCTCGGCGCCGCCGCCGGCCCACCTCAGGATGCGGCTGCGGCCGAGGGGAACCAGCTGCCGGTCTCCCCCGACGGTGGACATGCTGCCCAGGCGCAGCTTGAAGGCTGTGGGGAGGAAGAGAGGTCAGCTGTGTGACTTACAGGGCTTTGCAGAGGTTTGTATCATGGATTCAGGGACACCACTTGTTAATGGTTGGAAACATGTATTCAGGGACACAAATTGTTAATGGTTGGAATCATAGATTCAGGGACACCCCTTGTAAATGTACATTTTTTTTATCATGGATTCAGGGACCCAACTTGTTAATGGTTTGAATCGTGGATTTAAAGGACACCCCTTGTAAATGGTTTGTATCATGAATTCAGGGACACCACATGTAAACGTTTTTGCATCGTGGATTCAGGGACACCTCTTGTAAATGTTTTATAGGCTATCATGAGTTCAGGGACCCCCCCTCGTAAATGGTTTGTATCATGAATTCAGCGACACCATCACGTGCTAATGGTTTTGCATCATGGATTCAAGGAACACTTAGATATTAAAATATGTGATTCCAAAGATAGACATTATGTGTCACTACTAGGGAGGTAAGAAATGTCAGTAGAATATCTTACCATACTGACTGTGGCAGAAGTTGTCGTGGATGTCGCTCTCGCCCTCCGACGCCAGGCTGCAGGCATCGCAGATAACAGTCCCTGTAACAAGGATGGGAATGACGTTCGTATTTATAGGGGTAAACAATTGGGCTTTTGTACAGACTGAGGGTTTGCTTGATGGCGTATTGTTATGCGGGAGTGTGGTGTTTGTTTATCAATCCGTCTCCATCACAAAAGAGACGCATGGGAGGGGGGAAAACCTTTAGACGCCTCTTCGTGCCGGACCTCATCGTTGGTCCGTGCGTCCGACTCTCCTGTTGGCTGGATACAGAGATTGGTCCCGCGTGGGAAACGTGTGCAGTTAAACATCTCTGGCCAGGGGAATCCAAAAGCGCTCATCACGGGCAGACATCCATCCCTCACCGCTTCACATAAACTTCGACAGGGACTGAGCGGTCCGTTCAATTCTGGTAGACACACGGGCGCAAACAGCGAGCACAAAAACTTCTTTGTATCCCGATGGCAAAGTTTGGACACAAGAGGCAGCCAGGATGCCGACTGTTGCTGTGCCTCCTTGAGAGAATCGTGGCCTAACAAGTTAGGGATCCGCATTTCTTTGTACCCTATCCCGTGGCAGAGGGATAAAGTGCTCGGTATAGGTTTGCACACCGAGCGTACAGAGGAACTGAATCCGACGGAGGAAGGCACGAAATTCAGAGAGTTGTCGGTAGCGAACGAAAACGAAGACATGCCTATAAGGCTGAGTATCGACACGACAAAGGTCATGGCTTGTGTTTTTTTCTGAGAGCACGCGAATAAAGTCCTCACTTCGCAGCTCACTTGGTCTAACTGTCTAGACTGGCCTAGGCCAAGGTAAAGAAGTAGAGGGGGTAGGACATGGGGCTAAGTGAGAGGACAGGCGCCTCCCAGCCATCCTGTCAGCCGTTTCAATAGAGTGGCGACGCCTCTCCAATTTGTGGGGCGGGCGACTCACCATGCCTGTGTGAACACATCTTTTTGAAGGCACAGACAAAATCGGGCGTCGCATTAACAGGAACACGTTTCTGTGTTATTTCCACACTTCCAACCATGAGATATACTAATGACTTGATTTAACCGTTGAAGTTGAACCGTTGATGTTTGCCAGTAATGCGATTAGCCATAGGCCTACCTAGGCCTAACTTTATCATTAGGAACCATATGGCTCTTCAAAGCTAATGAAAATCATTTTAAATGGTCGAAGGCAGTAAAATGTGATTAGAAGCTGGCCGACACTATTCAATCTTATGCGCATACTTTTTCACCAATTCACCAATCCAATCCCCATGGATAATGCCTATATTCAAAATATTCTTAATAATTGTTTACATTTTTGCTTGCTATACTTCTTTGTACGTATGGCACCCATGGCTTGAAGAAGGGATCCCCCAATCGCGTTCCTTCTCAAGATTTCTTCCTTGTTAATTTAGGGAGATTATTTTTGCCCTCTTTGGCCTGTAGAGCCCTGAGTGGCGTCCAACTGCAGCCCCGGAGCCGGGCACTGTGGTGGGCCCCAAACCAGTCTCGCGGAAATACGTGACATTGTCACGTCATTTAATTATTTTTTTTCGTGGCCAAAAGCAAAATTTTCAAACTCATGTATGTACTTTATTTCCCTAGGCCTACAGATAATTAGGGGTCCAAGCCAACAGGTTGGATCACTATTGTTTTTGTAGCGATTATTGTTTATTTTTCTCATTTGTTTCAAGATTTTTCAACACAAACACAGAACAATTAATTTTCTGTGATAACTAAAAATACGTTTCTACTTCACCTTTGATTCTGAGAAATAGTGACAATTCACGGATACATTTAATGCAGGTGCGCTGCTCTGTAGGCAAACCGCAACGGGAAAAAAATAGGTAGCTGCCTCATCTCTTATTTTTAGAATTGTAGGCCTATGTCTTAATGTTCATTTTATCTAGCCATCTATTGTCTTGTTTATTTGTAGGCTATATGAATGAAAGTCTGCGTCGATGCCTCAGTGTCGCGAGCGGACGTTGCCATGAAATTTGTGCTATTTTGGCACGAAAAAATTGAAATGAGGTGTCCCAGATCACGAATGAATAGATTAAATGACGTGACAATGTCACGTATTTCCGTGAGACTGGGCTGTGGGGCCACAGCACTGTGGTTTGGCAACGGCACTGTGGTGTGGCTGGTCAGATTTTTCTTTATGTGTCAATGTACTAATCGCTGTATAGATAGCTACTTTTGACAAGCAATACATTGAGCTGTGTGATTGAAAAGCTGTTTGATGCAATGGTAAACATTGGAGAAGATATATCTATCTAGACATTTGTATCTATATATCTATATATCATATTGTACCAGATCCACAGAGCGCATGGACACCAGGGTTGCTTTTCAGCACAAGCAAGTCGTTTATTTTGACTATCATAAATCATAAATCATAAATCGTAAATCCGGCAAGGCGGTCACAGGGAGCGTTTCTGGGGAACTCTTGCAGCGATCGTCCATGTGGTTCAGTCATTCCTCTCACTCCCGATCCTTTATCTTGGCATCAACAGAACAGTGGTGGAATTGTCTGGCCAACATGTTAGCTTGGACATAGAGCACTAGTATAGTATTAGCAGTATTGGCACCCCTCCTCTATATCTTGCCAAAAAAACCTGACCTGCCACACCACAGTGCCGTTGCCACAGTGCCGTTGCCACAGTGCCGTTGCCACAGTGCCGTTGCCACACCACAGTGCCCGGCAGTGGCGGACTCAGACTGTTTGAAGGGCAGGGGCGAAAAAATAAAAAGGGCACATTCTGCACAACATGGGACCCAACCAGCATGCAAAAAGCTAAGATGCATCATGTATGGCACTTTCTCTCATATTCACCACTTTTTTGTGGTATTCAGCACTTTTTTTCAACCATGGAGGCACTGTTGCCCCTTTCACACCGCCGCAAAATCGGGGCCGGTTCCGGGCCAGTTCGGAGCTAGGGCCAGGGCTTTGGTTTCACACCGCCAAAGAACCGGCTCCGGCCCCTAAAAACCGGTTCAACTCTGGCCCCACTTTAGAGCTGGGCTAGAACTAGAACCGCTTTTACTCCGGGGGCAGGGGGCGGAGTTATCCGTACCTTCATAAACAGGAAGACAAACGAAGACCGGCATTTTTTAAAACACCGAAGTAAACAATGGACGTGAATCCGTGTATGGTTCTTTTTTTTCTGATTTTGTTTTAAATCGGAATATTCAAAGAACGAACCATACACGGATTGAATCGAAGACGAAATTGTTGTTGTTGTGTTTGAAACTGGCGCGAGGGTTCTTCTGCGCGCATTGTGTGGTGGTTCAACGCGCCAACGCAGCTAGATGAGTCCATGTCCATGCAAGTGAACGGAGCGTTCCCTCTTCGTCATAACTATCAAACCAAACATCCTTCACATTCACCGAGCGAACATTATGAAAGTAAAATGCACATTTCTCGCTAAAAATGTTTCCATAAACGCATTTGATGGCGTAACTATGTTACTATTTCCACCCAGAATAAAGAAAGATGTCGGCCGTATGCTTCTGTCCAAGCTCACTAGCCGATACGTTTGCAGTGACGTCATGACGTTGCTCACGCCGGCTCCATGGCTGGCTCTGGCCGGTGTGAAACCAACCGGTTCTTAACTGGGGTAAGGCTGGAACCAGTTTGGAACTGGCCCTAGCACCAGCCCGGAACTGGCTCTCGGTTCTTTTTGGTGTGAAAGCGGCATGTAAGGGCATTAAGAGGGCACTCATTCCCCTTTCACACCGCCGCAAAATCGGGGCCGGTTCCGGGCCAGTTCGGAGCTAGGGCCAGGGCTTTGGTTTCACACCGCCAAAGAACCGGCTCCGGCCCCTAAAAACCGGTTCAACTCTGGCCCCACTTTAGAGCTGGGCTAGAACTAGAACCGCTTTTACGCCGGGGGCAGGGGGCGGAGTTATCCGTACCTTCATAAACAGGAAGACCAACGAAGACCGGCATTTTTTAAAACACCGAAGTAAACAATGGACGTGAATCCGTGTATGGTTCTTTTTTGTTTTTTTCTGATTTTGTTTTAAATCGGAATATTCAAAGAACGAACCATACACGGATTGAATCGAAGACGAAATTGTTGTTGTGTTTGAAACTGGCGCGAGGGTTCTTCTGCGCGCCTATTGTGTGGTGGTTCAACGCGTCAACGCGCCAACGCAGCTAGATGAGTCCATGTCCATGCAAGTGAACGGAGCGTTCCCTCTTCGTCATAACTATCAAACCAAACATCCTTCACATTCACCGAGCGAACATTATGAAAGTAAAATGCACATTTCTCGCTAAAAATGTTTCCATAAACGCATTTGATGGCGTAACTATGTTACTATTTCCACCCAGAATAAAGAAAGATGTCGGCCGTATGCTTCTGTCCAAGCTCACTAGCCGAGACGTTTGCAGTGACGTCATGACGTTGCTCACGCCGGCTCCATGGCTGGCTCTGGCCGGTGTGAAACCAACCGGTTCTTAACTGGGGTAAGGCTGGAACCAGTTTGGAACTGGCCCTAGCACCAGCCCGGAACTGGCTCTCGGTTCTTTTTGGTGTGAAAGCGGCATCATTGAGGCACGATATCGAATTTTCTTGTTCTAGAGGGCTCTTCATCATATTGTATCAAGGGGCACCAGAGGGCACCCAATAATTTTTTTCACATGAACAAGGGCAGCCAATAGGCATTTTCTCTTGTATTCGCCACTCTTGACGGCACTTTTTCAACCATGGAGGCACGGGGGGTCCGCCACTGGTGCCCATTTCCGGGGCTGCAGCTGGATGCTATTGCTTTGACTCCCCAACTCCCAATCAAGGGATATACAAATAGCATTGACTTGACTTGAATTGTTAAAAGATAAACAAAACTAGAAAAAAATATTGCTATCCATAGATACACTGTAGATACCTAATTGCACACATACGTGGTAGGCATTGATCATTCAATACTTCTTAATACTAATAATAACACTACTTATAATAATACTAATACCATAATACATGTCATAAATGATCAGATCATCTTAAAATCTAGATTTTTTTTATCATTATTGATCGTACATAGTAACAAAATGTTCCTTAAAATTAGATAATTATCATATATCTGGCAACGCTTGGGGCGCATCTTTCGCCTACGTTGGTAAAAATTACCGGAAGTCGTCATTTTGTTGTTGCTCCAGCTGTCATGTGATAGCTCACATAGCTTACCCTAGAAGCTGCAGTGTTGACAGTAGCACTCAAGTAGATAGTAGAAATAATCGACGAAAGTTTAACGCCTGCACAAGGGTGCCGTGGCAGAACCCGAATTTTTTGGTTAGATAGTTACCGGCAAAGAGAAGCTGGGGCTTTGTCATTTGTAACAGCGCCGAACTCTCGTCGGACGCCATGGGTTGCTGTTACAGCAGCGAAAACGAAACGGCAGAGGAGGTAGTTAGCCAATCTAATACGTGATGTTAACATGCTAGGCAGTTATAACACTTCTTTTATAAAGGGAGATTGAGATACATTGACGTATTTTCTTTTTGTTGTTGATTTGCACAATAGTGTAGATGATACAGAAGACGTTCAGAATAAGTGCTGCCGTTGACTGCTTATGTGCAGCATAGTTGGTCTTTCGTTATTCTATGAACTTCTATGTAGTGAGGTGTTTCCTGGTTTAATTTTCATTGCCCAAGGCTGCTCTGTTGTAAAAATGTGATTATAACTAAGATGTCTATTTTGTCTCTTTTTGTCGGACGCCGATGAGCGCAAGCAACTGATCCCTAACCCAAACCCTGAGAGTAAACCGTTACATGGCACAGATTGGGGTGCTTCCAATGTGCCTTCAGCACGCACAGACGAGCAGGCCCTTCTGACATCCATCTTAACAAAGACTGCACAGTAAGTTACACCTCCTCATAGACCAGCCACACCCATAAGTCACACTGTAATGTCATTCAATCACTTTTTCCTTTTCATAATACTTCAAGGTAGTGTGACGTCTCTCACTGCTGCTGTTTTTTCTGTCCCTTGCTTTCTCTCCAGGAACATTATTGATGTCTCTGCTACTGACTCTCAGGGGATGGAGCAGCATGAATACATGGACAAAGCTCGACAGTACAGGTATGTACTATTTTGTTTGCCAGAGAAATGTTTCACATTTTGTGCATGTTTATAATTATGAACGCACATTCCAATGTGCCAGCTTTATTTTATGCCAATTTTTTTCCATTTTTGCAATGACATATCCAGAATTTTTTTGTGACTTTCTGTTTGTCTTGCAGTTCAAAGCTGGCTGTGTTGAGTAACACCTTGCCCCAGAAGAAGGCTCATTTTTTGCCCTCCCTCACCAGCCAGCCCCACCAAGTGCTTGCTAGTGACCTAGTGCCGTACTCGGATGTTCAACAGGTAAAAGGCCACCCAAATTGTCTTTGGATATACCGTTTATTTCTTTGATGTGTTATTTTTTGGAAGTATTGGTCAGGGTTTAAAACGTAATGTTCTCCTTAATGGAAGTAATCTGAATGTTTTTCGGAACGAAAGTATCACGAACTTTGGTCATTAATCATTACTTCCCAATATAAAGCAGCAGCTATTAACTACAAGTGATATCATATTGCTAATTGTTTCTTTTTTGTTGTGTTTCTTTTTACTTTGCAGGTGTCCAAGATAGCAGCTTATGCCTACAGTGCGATCTCACAGATTAAGGTGGACGCAAAAGAGGAACTAGTTGTTCAGTTTGCCATTCCCTGATCCTGCTACTATCTGCCACCTGCAGTATTCCCCTTCCAATCAGTCTCTCCTCTCGCTCTCACTATCTCGCTCTTTCTCCCCTAATCTGCCCAGCCGAACCTGTAGCCAGGCATCTATGGCCCTTTGATTTATATTCATGGATTTAGCTTGACCTATGATTTAAACGGCACCATATGACTTTGATGTATTGTGTAAACGTATGGGTCAGATGATTACACTTACTGCCGACTGGTTACAGGAGCATGTCGACTGGCAGAGAGGGGGCAGTTAAGATATTTGTTCAAAATGACCCAGGCCCCCTTGTTTACATTAAGACTAAATCAAAAACAATTGGCCAGTTCAGAGAAAGGGTTTTCCTCAATATAATTCTTTTGGGCACCACAGAGAACAGTGGCTTTTGCCGGCTCTTAAGTAATACATAAGGCATGCAGGACCTATGTATTAATTGCTAGCTGCTAGCAATAAAATGTATACCATTTTGGTATAGTTTTCAAAAAGCTTTAAAAAAAAACAACGAAATGAGGTTAATAAACATGTGTTGAGCCCAGAGCTTGGAGTGCAATGGCACTGAATTTGTTCCAGCTCCACACAGGCTTCCTGAAATGGCCTTCCCCATTTCTCATTTTCTCCAAGTATAGCAAGATAGACGGCAACTTGGTATTAATAGTAAGGGGAAGGCCTATTTATTTTAAAATCCCAGTACATGGTGAATATGTAATGATTTAATGTTTGTTGCACCAGACTAAGTTAAGTAAATTGCAACAACAATAGAATTATTTACCAGCGACCACTCAAGATGGCATCACATTCGTAATCTGCAGACCAGACAAGCATTTTGCTATCCCATTCAACACCACATGGGGGACCCTAAAATGGTGTTCTTCCCTTACTCGTAGGGCAGGGGGGACAGGGCAAACTAGTACTGTGCTGGGTGAGAAAACGTATCCATGTCAAAGGGCATCACGGACCCCTTAACTGTGTGTTTGGTTGGGTTTAAAGAATACAGCGTATGCCCTATCTGGTTCATGCCTAAAAAAACAATTTATACTTAAATCCTGGAAAGAAATTAGTAGGAAGGGGGTGTGACTTAGTCCCACGGCAGTAGATAATGTGTGCCTTTGTACATCATTTTGTGATTCTGGCAGGCAGGAAGATATATATCACATTGGATGGAGATTTGTGTTGGTTTTTGGCTGCAGTCCTTTGAGAGTATTCTTTATGCAACCCACTTTTAAAAGCTGTTTGCTAAAGCTTTAAAACAAAACATCTTAACACCCGATCTTGATTGAGTTATCCATATTAAGACTAACTGCTACTGTAACTGTACTAATAGAAATGTTGTTTATATTCACCCAGAGAGGAAATGATCCATGAGCTTTTATTTTTCCATTTTTGTTTTACTATGTGACTTCTCATGGTATAATACAAGATTGTGCAAGGCAACCCAGTGGGACGAGTCTGAATTGGGTCTCTAAAGGGATAATTTGTTTATTTTTTTAACCAGAATTAAATAACACAAACTTTTTTTTAAGTGCTCTCTGCATTCTGTCATTTTTTAAAATCATATTGTGTTATACTCCCTTGATAAGGCTTGCATTAATTTTTTCTATGGATTCCCCCGTTTAATGTTTGTTTATTTAATGCATTAAAGATAAAATGTGTCATCATAAAACCAACATTTTTGGTTACGGATTGATCATACTTTTTTATGACATGTTGTACATAATGATTGAATTGTTTAAACAATATTAAAAGTTTCATGAATTGCTACTTTACCAGAGTAGGCAGGGTTCACTATATTAAGGTAAATATTTACTGTAATGGAAATGTTTGATGAATGAACTGTATTAATTACTTTTCACATCGGGTTTCATTGTAGTTCCATACAGCTTCGGTCATTTGACGTCCTTTATTTTACATTTGCCACAGCTGTTGCGTTGGAACCAGATATTTGCCATGCTTCGATCTTGAGGTGTCACAGCACTAAAGTCCATCATCTTCAACTTGGCCAGGGCTGAGATCACCCGACACCTAAACACAAAGCCACAACAAATCATCCTACAGTCACTTTGTCATGCCATTGAATCCATGCTTCCAGCCCAGTCTATATTTATGACGACCTCTTGGATGAAAAATGACTTCAATATTCATATTCAAGGAGTTAACATTTGCACAATGATACAAGTTTTCAAACTGAGACCACTAGCAAATGTAACCACCACTTCTTTCAGTGGACATGTTTTTGTGTTCGATTGCTGTTGCTATGAAGACTGGATGAGTATGCAATACGAGCCTGCTAGCTGCAAACACCTGTTATGTCACTATCTGATCCTACATGCTTGCCTTTTAACTACTAAAATGTTGGCACACACGAGAAATACAACACTGGATTCAGGAGTGCAGTAAACGGGTTATGTCACGGAGGTTCAAATTAAACTGATGAGCATAAGGTACACATTTCTGACATCTCTCACACATCTTCATAGTATAATGATAAGATTGGGTATTGTGTAGGGTCTGTTCACCCAGTAAGTTCTCAATGGGGAAAAATAATAACGCCCATGTGTCACTGTTGAGTTCCTATTGGATTGCCATTTCTTTGAATCGCTTTTCTTTACTGATGCTTGCAACCTAAAATATATAGATTTTACAAATAAAATAAACAATTATATTTATGTAAGAAACACATCGTACTGGGGAAAGGGGAGGTGTACAATAACCTGTAGCCTTTATCGCCCTCGATTAAATTTCCATGGAGTGTGATGGTGTGTAGAAAGGGCAACTTGACCAATCTGTCCACCTCTGACGAGTTACAGATGCTGTTTCCATGGAGGTACAACACACGCAGTTCTCCAAGTTCACACAACACCTGCAGCAACACAGACCGACATTAAAATCATGGCAAAACATCCCGTCCTGTGAAAAGGTTCCTCAGGTGAAACGGGGCCCTTTATAGGAGGTATTACTGGGTTCTAGTTCTATCATTCTTAATTGTAATAATGTGACATTCTGATCAAAAGTTGTATCACAAATATTAATTCATAAAACAAAATACATGCGATTGAATGAGAACAGAGGCAATCAATAAAAAGGAGAACCAACTGGGTCTATGTGGCCGATGTCATTGAATGAGAGGTCCAGCCAAGCAAGCTGCAGCGGCTCAGCCAGGAAATGGGTGATGGCCGCGTGGAGTCCACTCAGATCCGTGATGATGTTGTTATTGAGACGTAGGGAACGACTCACATATTTATTTTCATGGTTTCTTTTTAAAGGTCGCTGCCCCCTGCCGGGTTCCTCAGTCAGGGTATCTGAAATGAGGAAGAAAACAATGAAAACACCACTGGTGTTTGGACTTACTAGACCGTTGGCCTGCAAGATGAAGAAATACTTGACAACCTCTGTAAAGTTAGTTTCATATTTGATATGAAACTAACTAACATATGGCATATGGTATTTAGCATTAGACATTTGGCACAAGCGTGGATTCATTATATTTCTATGAAATTGTTACTACTTTATGGACCAAACATAGGTGGTGGAATGATATATATATATTTAGAATAATTTACATTTTATTACATGCATGTCTATATATATATATATATATATATATATATATATATATATATATATATATATATATATATAAGGGGAAAGGTAGTTTAAGTGTCCAAAAGTTCAATCAAGTTTTCTTGATATATATCAAGACAACTTGAATATCATACAGATCTTTAAAATAATATTACATTCAACATTAAACATTTCGGGATCGGACTGTCCGACATAGGCCTACATGTATGATAGTGAGATCGTTTGATTAGATGAGGAATGAAAGCTGAAACCTTCTAAGCGTTGCTCCCATGATGGTACACTCTTATGATATGTGGCTTGTGTATACTAGTGGGCAGAGGCAACAACACTACTTACTAAAATAATTCAATATTACTACAAAGCTGCAATTTCTCAGCCACAAGAACAAAGAGGAACACATTAGAAATGCAGTCCTACCAGATAATGACTTGATACACCTGAAGGATAAATCCAATGGAGCGCCATACATTTCACAAGACGCCGCCAAGTAGGCCCACCTGAACGAGGAGACCAATGAATGTGAGGCTGTTGCCAAGCAGCTATTAGTAGCCTAGTGACGGCAGCTAGTATGCTGGTATTTTGAAAGAAGCGTTTTACAATTTTTTATTACAGGAGGTTGTACATTTAACATTACTTCTGGTTACTTATTATAATCGAGACCCCAACCAACCTGTTTCACTACTCACAACAGTCAGTTTCCAAGGAGACAGACTATTTAGGGACTGTAGGCACTTTCTTTCTGGGAATTGTAGTCCATTCGATGCGTTGACTGTCAAGCCAAAAATCCATTATGTTCATAATATGTAATAGATAATTATATTGAGTTCATTGTTTTTAGGTGAATAAGTGGTTGTCATTGTAGGAATTTAATTAGTAGGGTTTCTCACATTTCGCAAACAACGAAATAATAATCAGAACCTTGGAGTAAAAAATCGTATGAAAATAGATAAACTGTAAAGAACAACACTATGTGTATTTATATATGTTATTATTTTGTATTTGTAAACATAAACGTGATATTTTAGTGGTAATCTGAAAAACATTTTATAAACCAAAAAAAAGTAGTACGGCGGAAGTGTATATTGAGCTTCTATGACGTGTAATGCTTTAAGCAACCTGATTGGTTTATTCAATGCCTTCAACACTTTTAAATTTTGTTTAGGCGTACAAGGTTTCACCGGTCATTTTAACACACGAACATCTCCGAGGTGTCCGAGGCATCCAGAACACACCATAAGGTAAGGTACGTTTAACATTATCTGAATATATACATATTATAAACGGAGATTTAAGGATTTTCTTTGTTGGGCAGAATATTGAACGTTAGCATTAACAATAGTGAACTGTCTATCTAGACGTGAAAAGATTGACCCTGCTTTCTTGGCATGTTTATTTCAAAATAACCTTCTATATAAGATTAACTGTTTGCTTCACATACCGTATTGGACATTGACTTTACACGTTTCGGACTGCCAGGTTGAACACGTCCCCAATCAGCCAAAATGGCTAACGTGGGAGTGGAAGCCCTGTTAACCTGGGTACGTTGTTTGTTTATCTTTTTTTTTTTATTGTTTGAAATAACCTGAAACAATTACCCATATATTTAGATAACTCAATATATTATCACATTTCGCAGTTGAACAACCTAGAGTTGACGGATCAGCCTCTCCATATCGAGGATTTGAAAGATGGGACTTACTTGTTAAAAGTAATCAATACATTGTAAGTACTCTTCCGTTCTGAATTCTCTGCAGTTTCAACCAGATGCACTCAAGTGAAGTCATAACAAATAACAACATAATAAATAATGTTATTTTCTCTACCTTTTTCTATCTAAGAAAAAATGAACGGGGCCTATCCTTGGACCTTTCAGTGGAGGAACGGTTTAACCAAATTGCCCGCTTCTTGGAGGGTTAGTTTACATTTATCTGCACCGCTCTTTTTTTGTGTTTCTGTCACTTTTGATCTGTGACTACTTATTTTCCCACCATGATAGGAGACTGCAGGTTACGTGCTGGCACAGGAGCTACTCTTTCAAGGCACATTGCAAATGGCAATAACCTGACAGTAGAAATATCAAAGGTATTGTTTTTCATGCAACTCAATGCATGCATTCATTACATTGTCTCTCCTAACATGATCATGTGTGCAATAGCCTTAATGGGATGTTGGCGATATTGTACACACCCATTTCAAACATATTGAGGTACATATTGACAAGAGGTGTACCACCAAATTACTCGCGCGTGACAATTTTGACCTACATACTCCATGCTGTCTCCTTCAGGTGCTTTTATTGCTGGTGTACTATGACATGATGAACAACCGCAGTACTCTTAACAAGATGGAGTTGAAGGTGGAGGTGAGACCATCTTTCTTATAATTTGTTTGTTCTGCTGCTGATAAAGTGTAGGGAAAATCAACTGGTTCCTGTCTGATTTTATTTCTTCCTTGCTTTAGGGTGAGATTGCAAGCCTCACAGAGCGCTTTGTTCTGGTAACAGATGACTATGTCTACCTGAGCAATGGGCTTGAGGCCTATCTGGGGAGAAAATGTAAGTCACATATGATGTAGATCGTATCAGAAATATTCAGTTAAATCAGAGTTATGATTTATAATGAATACTAGCAAGCGGACCATGTGACTTAACAAGTCAGACCACTTGGAGTTATTGTGAGTTTAATGCCACCCCTGTCTGTTTTCATTAACAAAGTTCTTCCTTACTTTGTTCAAACCGGGGAATCAGACTCTTCTTCCCCCTCAACCCAATCGTCCAGCTCCTTGATATGTGATGACTCCCCTGTATTCCATCGCTCCCAGAAAGTCAAGTTTGTTGATCTGCACACTGTGGCCACCCCGGCCGCCAGGTATTCCTTGCCATGGCCTTGTTCTATGCATATTTTTATATGAGAAGTTGATATGACAATGTAATTCATTGCGTCACTCACATCACACTGTTCTATATTGAATGTGTTTTAACTGACTGTTCCTTTTGTGCTACCATTTGATATATTTTTTTGTAGCAGCAGGTCTCCCCTGCAAGAAGTCATGAACACGCCTCGTTTCAAATTGAGGAAGATGCAGACACAGATGATCCATGAGCGGGAATACAAGGATGGCTTGACGAGGGAGTTGAGCAGCTTGATGACCCAGATCGCACAGAAAGGTACACAATTATCCATCTTAATGTTTTATTTTATTAGTTTCAGGGTATTTATTGTCTTTGTCCAGGGGGACATGAGAGCCTCACTTGATAAAAGCGTCTGCTAAATGTCACACATTCTGTAAATTGAAGTATGTGTTTGGTTTGAAAATGACTACTGCTGCCTTGTATGTAACAAACCGCTTTTGATCAGCCCTGCAATACACTTTAAAAAAAATTAAAAATTCCTTGAGTAGCCAGTGCAACTACATATTTGCTCACACTCCCCACTTGAAAATATTTGTGAAAGAATCCCTGAATGATTGATAGAAACCTAAAATATCCATCATTACAAATATAGACACGCAGCATCTTGAGGACTATTCCTCTTGAGTTTTATATAAAACTGTTCAGTAAACACCATCTCTCTACTTTTGTGCCTTTTCTACCCAAGGGTAACTTTGTTGTTTTTCTTTTCTACAGAAACCGAAATCAGCCAGTTAAAGTATCAACTGGACAAGATAAAGGAAAATCAAAATGTGCAAGACCAAGTGGTCAGCGACCAAATAAATGAACTGGAAACCAAAAACGAATCGTAAGCGCTTAAATTTCTCATAAACGATAAACAACTCATTCCTGGATGGTATTTACGTAAAGCTGAAAGATACAAGATAAATGATACAAAAAGTCAAGGCATGCTGTGATCACAGGACATTCTTTAGCTTGTATGGCACAGCTTTCTTTGGGAACATATTTTTTAATGTAACTAAAAATACCCAAGGTATGTTTGCATACTGAGTACATCCTAATCTTGACTAAATGTCAATGTTTTTATGTGTGTGTGCTAACTAGAACATAATGGGTATGTTTTTAGGTTGCAAAGACGTCTTCATGAGTTGGCAAAGCAAAGCCATGATTTGAAGTCCGACACCATCCATATGGAACGTAAAGTAGACCAGCTTACAGAAGAGAATGGAAATCTCTCTGTCCAGGTAATCATACTTTGTACTAGACAGTTTTTTACAATTGAATTGTTTATTAATATATAATTCCCCCCCGAAAATATTGCTTGCAGTTGCTTTGGTTTAAGCTGCAAATAGCCGTTGTTATGGTAGTAGACTTCCATAGACAACTGCACAACTATTAAACACATTTTGAAACTCACCCTGCTGTGCTTAGCCAAATGTATGTTATGATGTCCTAACAATTTGCAGTTTTTTGCAGACATCTTGAGCAATTTGCATCACAATGTAAAATATTGGGCTGGAAGCCTCGTTTTAAAATTGTCAAATGTGCCTCTGTTGTCAGGTGCGAGAGATGCGTTTAAAACTGGCAACCTGTGAGGCTGAATTGGAGGGGCTGTTAGAGAACCAGGCTACTGTTGAGAAGGAGCTGCAGAGCAAAAACTGCCACCTACAGGCCGAACTGAGCCAAGCCACTGCCCAAAAGGTCAGCGCTAGTGGATGTGTCAGACTACCAATACGTTAAAAGACCTCCATGCTGAAATTGCATTTATATATTTAGAAATTGAAGTTATTTTATCTCTATAATTTAATGTTATTGTTTGTAAAATAATTGATTGCTCAGTCATGCTCTAGTGCAAATTCAATATTTTGTATGCTTCTTTATTCTAGCATCCTTCTTTTGTTCATAGGACTTCCAGTATGAGCAAATTGAGATCCTTCAAGGCAAGATCTCGTCTCTGGAGGAGGAGCTGAGCCGAATCAGACAAGAAGAAAAAGGAGAGAACATGGGGCCAGTCATGCAGGTCAGGGGAGATGCTACTATGGATATTTTGAGTATTGTCATTTGTTAAATTCTATCTATTATATTTACTTAACTGCTAAAGATAAAAGTCCATGATTATTTTTATAGGAAGGCTAGTTGTTAACCAATTATTCTTTCTTGCTACAGAGGGCAGAACTGGAGAATGAAATCACAGATCTAAAAGATCAGTTGGAGATTACAACAGGCTCTCTTAGAGAGGCTAAACAGGTGGTTCAGGCTAAAGAAGTCATGCTAGCACAATATCAAGAGGACATCACTCTGCATAAAGAGCTTCTTAAGCAGCAGATGGCAAAAAGTGAAAAAGAGATGCAAGATAAACAGGTACTTCTTGACCAAACGCAGAAGGAAATTGCTGACCAAAGACACATTCTACAACAGGAAAAGTACATTCTCCAGCTTCAAGTTGATAGTATAGGTGCCCTACTTAAGGAGAGCGAAGAAGATGCTAAACTCAAAGAAGAGCAGATGCTACAGGAAAACACAAGACATGACACGGCTCTTGAACAGCAGAAGACATTTTACCAGGATGAGATGGGCCGACTGAAGGGGGAGATCCAACAAAAACAGGAGTTGATAGAATTACTGAAGGTCCGAGCTGAAAAGGTAGAACTGCTAAATCAGGAGATTCAGACATTGAGGAACGAGGTGGAGACGCTAACCTCCTCGCTAAAGAAAGCAGAGGTGTATTTGCAGACTCGGGAAGACCTGTTGGCAAAACAACAACTTGACAGCCTGAAGATCCAAGAGACTCTGCAAAATAAGATAACAATGTTTCAGGAAGAAGTACATGGTTTGTGGGTCGAAGAAGTTGCTCTTCAGGCAGACGTTAAATTGGCTAAGGAGACTATTCAGGCCAAAGAAGACATGTTAGCTAACTTGCAAATGGAGAGCTCTCAACAAACAGACATTCTTAACGGAAAAATGCATGGTTTGGAGGGCCAACTAAAAACCATAACCACTACTCTAAGTAATGCCAAACAGGATCTTAAAACTCAACAAGACATGTGCAATCTGCACCAACAAGAGCATGCACATCAACTGGAAGAACTGCAAAAACAGATGTTTGCCTCTGAAGAGGAAATTGAGAGATTAGTTCAGGAGATCATCCAAAAAGAGCAACAGATGACCGAGGTAAAGAAGGAGACCTCAGCGCATTCCGAAGAGTTGCAGCAGGAGATCAACAGTCTGATGAGTCAAGTGACCGGTGTGACTGACTCTCTAAGGAAGGCTGAAGAGAAGTTACAGGATCGGGAGACTCTGCTCACCCAGCAAGAGCAGGAGAGTGCTCATCAGAAAGATCTCCTTCAGAAACAAGTGTCTGCCTGTGAGGAGGAGTTAGAGAAGATGAAACGGGAGATTAAAACCAAAGAGGAACAGCTAACCTTACTTGGGCGAAATGGCTCTGAGCAATCTGCCTTACTACAGGAGCAGATCCAAGGTTTAAATAGCCAAGTGGCGAGCCTGTCCTCCTCACTGAAGCAGACTGAGGAGGAGGTTCTAGGTCAGAAGCATCAGTTGAGTAAGCAGGAGCTGGAAAGCACTCAACAGATGGAGGCACTTCAACGGCTGAACCTTGTATCTGAGGAAAACATCAGACTGCTGAAAGAAGAGATCCAAACAAAGGAGACACTTCTTAATGAGATTAGGACAGAGAGCTCCAAGCAATCAGACAACCTGGCCAATCAGATACAACATCTAACTCTTGAGATGGACAACAATAAAGAATCTCTTAAAATGGCGTCAGAGGAGGTTGAAGCCAAGGAAGACGTGCTAACAAACCTGAGGCAGGAGAGGGATCAACTTAAAACAACGATGGAGGTCTGTGAAGAGGAGAAGGCTCTACTCAAGCAGGAAATCCTTCTGAAAGAGCAACAGCTGACGGAGGTGAAGAAGGAGACCTCCGCAAATTCTGAAGAGTTGCAGCAGGAGATCAACAGTCTGATGAGTCAAGTGACCGATGTGACTGACTCTCTCAGGAAGGCTGAAGAGAAGTTACAGGATCGGGAGACTCTGCTCACCCAGCAAGAGCAGGAGAGTGCTCGTCAGAAAGAGCTTCTAAGGAAGCAAGTTTCTGCCTGCGAGGAGGAGGTTGAGAAGATGAAACGGGAGATCAAAATAAAAGAGGAACAGTTAACCTTACTCGGGCTAAATGGCTCTGAGCAATCTGCATTGCTACAGCAGCAGATCCAAGGTTTAAATTGCCAAGTGGAGAGCCTCTCCTCCTCACTGAAGCAGACTGAGGAGGAGGTTCTAGGTCAGAAACATCAGTTGAGTAAGCAGGAGCTGGAAAGCACTCAACAGATGGAGGCACTTCAACGGCTGAACCTTGTATCTGAGGAAAACATCAGACTGCTGAAAGAAGAGATCCAAACAAAGGAGACACTTCTTAATGAGATTAGGACCGAGAGCTCCAAGCAATCAGTGAACCTTGCCAATCAGATACAACATCTAACTCTTGAGATGGACAACACTAAAGAATCTCTTAAAATGGCGTCAGAGGAGGTTGAAGCCAAGGAAGACATGCTAACAAACCTGAGGCAGGAGAGGGATCAACTTAAAACAACGATGGAGGTCTGTGAAGAGGAGAAGGCGCTACTCAAGCAGGAAATCCTTCTGAAAGAGCAACAGCTGACTGAGGTGAAGAAGGAGACCTCCGCAAATTCTGAAGAGTTTCAGCAGGAGATCAACAGTCTGATGAGTCAAGTGACCGGTGTGACCGACTCTCTCAGAAAGGCTGAAGAAAAGTTACAGGATCGTGAGACTCTGCTCACCCAGCAAGAGCAGGAGGGTGCTCATCAGAAAGATCTCCTTCAGAAACAAGTGTCTGCTTCTGAGGTTGAGGTTGAGATGTTGAAACAGGAGATCAAAACAAAAGAGGAACAGTTAACCTTACTCGGGCTAAATGGCTCTGAGCAATCTGCATTGCTACAGCAGCAGATCCAAGGTTTAAATAGCCAAGTGGAGAGCCTCTCCTCCTCACTGAAGCAGACTGAGGATGAGGTGTTAGGTCAGAAACATCAGTTGAGTAAGCAGGAGCTAGAAAGCACTCAACAGATGGATGCATTTCAGCGGCTGAACCTTGTATCTGAGGAAAACATCAGACTGCAGAAGGAAGAGATCCAAACAAAGGAGACACTTCTTAATCAACTTAGTACAGAGAGCTCAAAGCAATCAGAGAACCTTGCCAATCAGATACAACATCTAACTCTTGAGATGGACAACACTAAAGAATCTCTTAAAATGGCGTCAGAGGAGGTTGAAGCCAAGGAAGACATGCTAACAAACCTGAGGCAGGAGAGGGATCAACTTAAAACAACGATGGAGGTCTGTGAAGAGGAGAAGGCTCTACTCAAGCAGGAAATCCTTCTGAAAGAGCAACAGCTGACTGAGGTGAAGAAGGAAACCTCCGCAAATTCTGAAGAGTTGCAGCAGGAGATCAACAGTCTGATGAGTCAAGTGACCGGTGTGACCGACTCTCTCAGGAAGGCTGAAGAAAAGTTACAGGATCGTGAGACTCTGCTCACCCAGCAAGAGCAGGAGAGTGCTCATCAGAAAGAGCTTCTAAGGAAGCAAGTTTCTGCCTGCAAGGAGGAGGTTGAGAAGATGAAGCAGGAGATTAAAACCAAAGAGGAACAGTTAACCTTACTCGGGCTAAATGGCTCTGAGCAATCTGCATTGCTACAGCAGCAGATCCAAGGTTTAAATAGCCAAGTGGAGAGCCTGTCCTCCTCACTGAAGCAGACTGAGGAGGAGGTTCTAGGTCAGAAACATCAGTTGAGTAAGCAGGAGCTGGAAAGCACTCAACAGATGGAGGCACTTCAACGGCTGAACCTTGTATCTGAGGAAAACATCAGACTGCTGAAAGAAGAGATCCAAACAAAGGAGACGCTTCTTAATGAGATTAGGACCGAGAGTTCCAATCAATCAGAGAACCTGGCCAATGAGATACAACATCTAACTCTTGAGATGGACAACACTAAAGAATCTCTTAAAATGGCGTCGGAGGAGGTTGAAGCCAAGGAAGACGTGCTAACAAACCTGAGGCAGGAGAGGGATCAACTTAAAACAGCGATGGAGGTCTGTGAAGAGGAAAAGGCTCTACTCAAGCAGGAAATCCTTCTGAAAGAGCAACAGGTGACTGAGGTGAAGAAGGAGACCTCCACAAATTCTGAAGAGTTGCAGCAGGAGATCAACAGTCTGATGAGTCAAGTGACCGGTGTGACCAACTCTCTCAGAAAGGCTCAAGAAAAGTTACAAGATCGGGAAACTCTGCTCACCCAGCAAGAGCAAGAGAGTGCTCATCAGAAAGATCTCCTTCAGAAACAAGTGTCTGCTTCTGAGGTCGAGGTTGAGATGTTGAAACAGGAGATCAAATTGAAAGAGGAACAGCTAACCTTACTTGGGCAAAATGGCTCAGAGCAAACTGCTTTTCTACAACAGAAGATCGAAGTTTTAACTAACCAAGTTGATAGTCACTCCTTCTCAATGAAAGAGGCAGAGAAGGACATTCAAACGGCAAGTGATGCGGCAAAACACTACAAAACTCAGGTACGTGCAATCTTTTTATTTTTTTTGTGCTTTGTTCTTCCTTAATTATGTGTTGTACTATAGCTTGGAAATCTAAACTTTTTTATATTCATCATGTTATGCGTCAAGATGGAGAATGCCATGAATCACTACAAAGCAAAAAAGCAGCTTCTCCAGGAGAGTCAGGAGCAGGTGGCAGAAATGCAGCGCTCCTTGGATGTTAAAGAGAAAATTGGCACCGAGTTTAAGCTGCTCCAGCTCGACTTCGAAACCGTCAAATCAAATGAGAAGAATCTCTTAAGCCGAGTCACCAGTTTGGAAGCACAGGTTGGTACCATTTTGGAAAAGGCATTTCAGTGTGTGAACAAACAGAATCTGAATTGGGGCAATACGTGGACTAAAAATGCTGTTATTTGTTATTTGCAGTACTTAGTCATTATTCAATATTAATTGCTATCACTGAACACTAATTAATTGTACACATTGATAAGATCATCGTTCAAAGTACATTATTCCTGTGTAAAAGCGAGCAATACATTGCTTACTGGTAATTCTTGTAATACTACTCTGGAAGTGTTTCTGGAGCCATTTGTCCAGCAAGCATCCAATAGACAGCAAATGTCAATATAAAAAGCAACATGACCGCAATGGGATTTCTATGACTGTCATCCATTGACTTTACGTACATTAAGTGCTATTCACCTTTTAATGCAATGGTTTTAAGAAGTACCAGCCTTGCTTGTTTAAAATGATTACACGATTTTCTTTGATGCATTACTTTATATTTTCTCATCTTTGTATCAGCTGGCTTTTGCCGACGGCCAACTGCGGGAGCATAACAAGATGCGGAGGGACGGAGGAAGGCTCCAGGACTCTTACTTCACAGAAACTGAGGAAAACTGGAAGATCCAGACTCGTGAGCTAAAGGAGAACCACGACAGCTTTGACAGCCAGGGAGACGACACTCTGGAGGACTCTCTGAGCACCACAAGGTAAAACACCTCCGAGAGATCAACAGAAGGTCAATCTCGCTCCAGGTTCCGGTTAAAGTTGGATCCACCAACTAGCTGTACAGGTCGACCTCTTCTCTCACTAAATACCGTCACTCTCTTTTTGAAGGAGACCCTCCGCTCCGGGGGAGTCCAGCACTCCGATGGTTAGAAGCTCGGAGCGCCTCGCTGGCAAGCGGCGTTCCCTGAGCGCTGATTCTCTGGAAAGCCTTTACTTCACACCCATGAACAACAAGCAGACAAACAGGTGGGCCGCACAAACTACCAGGTCCTTTGTTACCTTTTTCTTTTCTTTTTTTAATGGTATACCGCTTCTACGGTAAATATTATGAGTTATCCGGGATTCATATTAATTCAGGATTTATGTGAAACATTGTTTGATCTGTACCAGAGTCAAGATGTATCAGTTGTTTCTATGAGCTATATATGTGCCTGAAATTGGTTCGGACATGAGACTAATATTTTTTTGCATGCGTGGAGATCTTGATGTTAATGTATTTCTCTGGCTCAAGGACAAAGCGCCATATGGACAGCAGCCTGACATCCTTGGCTGAGCTCCCAGATTCCACCCTAAAGAACCTGTCCTCCTCGGTCAAACGTCGCCGGACAACCCAGGTTATCAACATCACGATGAGCAAGGTGGAGGGGAAACTCACAAAGCACCAATAACATCACCCAGGCGTTTTATTCCCTACTAATGTGTTGCCTTTTGCTAAAACATGCACGCAGTTTGGTGTGGGAGCACCATTTATTAATTTGTAAACCCATTGGGTTTTAGGTGGACAAACACTAGGTGAATAGACGGTGCATGAAGGGCCCATCGTGTTTAAGCCCTCGAGATTGGACATAACTTTCCTAAAAAGATGGTCAATAGCAACAGCTGATTGGCTCATGACATGATGGCTTCTACATCACAAAAAAGATTGATGAGCGCTAATATACTTAGGGGAACTTGATCAGCAGAATGAAGGTGCGATCACATGAGATGCGTTGAATGCGACCCAATCCATCGTTTCTTTCACTTTCTCGCGGTGGAGACTTTACGTTTAAAACTTTAACCCCGGCGTGCGGAGTGACGCAACCAATAGATTTCAGGTTCTGTCGAAAAGCAATGTTTAAAACTAGTCGATCTTATGTGTGGTTTGAGAACACAACGCCAGACTTGGCGACGGGGAACGGTGTCGCAGCGCGCCTCCAGTGAACGCACCTTTACTCAAAGTCGAACACTAGGTGGCTATAACCAGGGTTCTAAATGAGCTTTTTTGATTACCAGCCAATCAGAACTTCCACTAGCCAAATTCTTTCCAGTGAAAATGGAAAGAGATGATTGCCGCTGAATGAATTTTTTTTACATTTTGGATTTTATTAACACAATCCAAGTACCTGCATACAACAAAGAAATCCTTTATTTTAATTTTGATGATTTCAGAGCTCTACCGCATCACATTTCTTCAGCACTCTCTGAACTCTCTTCAATACGACCTGTTTTGGCGGATTTAATCCCGAAGCTCTCCTGATGACTCCGGGCACTCTCATGGTCCTTTACAGCCCATTTGTTTTAATTAACAACCACCAAAATGATTTTTTAACCCATTTGGCTGGTAGGCGGGTGTTCATTTAGAACCCTGGCTATAACCATACTCAAAAGCTCCCCTCCGTAGTGTTCTTGCCTCACATCAATGTTGACCCCTTGTCCCGTCCACAGAAAACGCCCAGACGTGGAGGGTCTGACCACGACCACCACGGTGAGGACGAAGACACCTTCTACAGCCTGGCCTCCGCACGCTCCCACCCCAATCTCTCCAACAGCCACGCAGCCAGGCCTGTCTCCATGGAGCTGTCCGGCAAGACGGCCGCCAGCAGTGACCAGCTGATGAGCCTGCCCGGCTACAGGCGGAGCACCAGCAGCAACACTGCGCCGACACGCAGTGAGCTATTCTTATATTTACATCCTCGGGTTAAAAACTTTCATTTATAAAATATGCGAACCCGACCAACCCCGACCTTCATGGTCGGGGTTGGTCGGGTTCGCATATTTTATAAATGCAAGTTTTTGGTATTTGATCAATGTTGGAGTAGTAAAAGTCCATGTACATGGTTCTTGTAAGTTTATTCATTTGTGTGCGTGTTTCCAGGCACAAGTACATTCTGTGTGGGTGCTGAGAACGAGCCTGAAAACGGGCCAGATGATTGGATGAGGATCGCTGAGCTCCAGTCCAGGAACAAGGCCTGCCTTCCCCACCTCAAGAGCAGCTACCCGCTAGAATCCAGGGTATGTCCCAACCGCAACCATAAACCATAATTTCACATTAAGCTGGTCGATCATTGCACTATAATGGGGAAAATGACCTAGAATCCGAGAGTGTTGTAATGGAAGCCTATTTGGCTAACCCTTTCCCCCCCCCCCGTGTAATCCTTCAGCCAAGCATTGGACCTGAGTTCGTCATCACGGACGACGACCTGCGCATGGGCGACCCCACCGACACCATCCGCCGGGCCACCTTGATGCCCGGCCAGATGCTGGACTCCCTCTCCTCCCACCGCCTGTCCTACATGGTGGGGCAGACGGACACCGCTGGCACTCGTGCCCACCGCCACTCCCTGTTGCCGGGCCAGCTCCCAGCACGCACCCACTCCTCCTCACTGCAAAATTACCCGCTCTCTCCCGAGGTGCGTGTCGGTTTTGTGAATTGCACTGGGGACACATTAGACTGTGTGTGTGTGTGTGTGTGTGTGTGTGTGTGTGTGTGTGTGTGTGTGTGTGTGTGTGTGTGTGTGTGTGTGTGTGTGTGTGTGTGTGTGAATATGAGAATTGAACTATTCTTATTTCTATCTGTTTTCAGGCGAAGGCCAGCTGCTTCCCCCGCCCTCTTACTCCAAAATACAAAAACAGCCACATGACCTCCTCAAGCACCCAAATACGCACGGCCCTCAGCCCGGTAAGTCTCACTCACACACTTTGCCTCTACCTGCAGCCTGTGGAAAGGCACGCACACACACCATAGCATCCTGGAAAGACGAGCCCTAATTAAATCAGAAATGTTTTATTGCAATATGACAATGCTTCTCTTAGTATGTACCTTAAAGTGTGGGTTCATCGTGGCAAACCTTGGTCTTGCCTACTTGTAGCCTTAGTATATAAGATATGCATTCCTTTGCTCCAGGGATGCGCTCTACAATAACTCTGTCTTTCCGTGTCCTGCTCTGTGTCCCAGGTCCAAAGGAGGGAGTCCACGGTGTTCACCATCGAAAACACCCCGAAGAAGAACAGCTATCTCCAGAAGGGGTTGAACAGACTACGCAGCTCCACGCGCAAGTCCCCCGGCAAGGGGCCGAAGACGTCCCCCGCCCAGCGAGCCTCTGGTCGGTCCCCTGGTAACCGCGCGGCCGAAGTTGGAGTTGCCGTGGCAAGACGGGGCAACACCAGGGCATTGCCTCAGGGGGCGGCGGTGGCGGCCAAAGGTCAGAGGAGGTCCCCGCGCACCAGTGCCAAAAGCACGGCCAAGTCCCCGCGCACCAGTGCCAAAAGCACGACCAATTCCCAGTTACTGACCTCCAGTGCCCGCAAGGTGAGAACGAAATACTGGGGTCACGAGTGTATACTTGATCTGTACACCCTTTCATGTTTTTGAATCATAGACTGGACTAAAAAGTCACAATTACTGATTTTAAAACAGGAGTATGTAAAATGACTGAGTTTTCATGAACTGGCGATTAGCACTTCACGACGGTGAACTAATTCAGGGCTAGATGCTCCAAATGCCTTGGACTGAATACTCTTTACAGAGCCCAGATGTGACTGCTGTAAAGAGAAACTGTTTGAAGGTCTTGAATTTTCAAATATTCAAAACCTGCTGAGGTGTCATCTTCTTTTCCGGTTGTCTTAAACATGAAATGATCAACCGATTTGCACTCTACTTTCTGGATGTTTTTAATAATTTCTGTTTCACTCCACAGATGATGAGCAGAATGAAGGTCTGAAGAAGTATCTGGAACAATCTTTTTTGTATTCTACTCAAATGATGGAATTGCTATAACTTGTACATTTACAGCAAATTTTTCTTTTCATTTTATCCAAATCAATCTGTTGTCTATCAATCTGTTTTTCTGTCAACAATGTGGTGGATTTCACAGAGTTGTGATATTCTTCAGGGATTCTAGTATCTGCTTGCATTGGATTCTCTCTGTATTATATTTACATGTTTGTTGGTGATCATTTAGTTGGAATTTCGGTTTTTTGATAATCCAAATATTTTGCATACAAATATGCCAATGGGTGGCAATCTTTTTTTATAATTTCATTTTTTACATAAACAAATGTTCCTCTGTAGCATAGTTTTAAATTTCACATTTTTAAATTCTAAAATAAAGCCTCATATGGAATCAGATCATTTGTATTGTTAAATTGTACATTAAATGATTGACAGATATTTTTCCTTTTTTGTTTGCATGAGTTTAAAATGATAGAGGTTTACAATATTGCATTTCCTGAAGTCTAAAGGCCAATGTGCATCAGATACGGTACGGCTATGTGCGGTGTTGTGCACCCGTGTCGTGAAATGCATCCCTGTCGGAACAGACTGGCTTCCATGTCAATCAGTGCTCCAACGTCCAGATGCCAGACGGTTTCCGTGTGGTGACGAAGCATTTTGTTGACGTTGTTACACACCATTTGATGGGAAATTATGCAATACGTGTATGTATCGCTAATATTTTGCCCATTTTATATTAATATGTGGAATTCAAGTTATTTTACTAGCTAGTGTTTGTTTCCCCTCTTTCATGTTTCCAAAAGAATAGCATAATTTAAGCATGAATTATTTGTGCATATTTTTGTTTCTAGCAATGGGCCACAATATGCTGAACTTCCTTCCAGCATCCATGTATTTTCCCTGAGTTAACTTAAAGCGTGAATGCGATGTGGTCAAGCAAATTTTCTGTAACTTTAATGAATATATATATGCCGAGTAATTGGGGAGAGATGCTGCTTTCATCAACCTCTACGGATGAAATACATTATGATCAGCTCTATTTATCAGGGAAGTCATATTTATGATGGAAAACGGCTCCTCATTAAGGTCGATTATGGGTCTGTAAGGTATGCCCATAATTTCATGGGAAACACCGACCTGTGGTGTTCACCTCATCTACTACACCTTTAGGCATAGCAGCTGTACAACATTGACCACAAAACAAATTGGACACTTGTTTGGCATTTTCCCATATTGGTGTACAATAGCAAAGGTTGAGTTTCATTCTTTTTTTTTTGCCTAGTAATGGTTAATGCTCAATTGATAAGAGATTTTCAGGAGGCTCTGAGTTGTGGCCTGTTACTCAGATTATATCAACTTTCCCTATAAGCTTTAAAGCAGAACTATGCAACGTACTTCAAAATTCAAACTGATATAGTGAATCTTTAACGATGAGAGAAAACTGTCGACAGCCCTTTTGACTTGTTGGGCAAACTACCAAAACGTGTTTAAACTTTGCCTCTGGTCTGAGTAAACATTAGACTGGCATCGTGATACAAATTGTGGAACCTCAAAGGGGCATCACTAATGGGCACAGACCAAAATACCTCTGGACGTAATTAGATAGGCCTAAATCACATCATAGCAATGAATCTGGTAACACAGCACTAAGTTTTTTATACAGACATGCTTGCAGCCGAGGAGAGCTGTGCTTGTGTACCATCGACATGTCTGAACCAGTGTGCCCCAAAGTCACTGTAGTGGACAACAGGTCCCACATTTTGCCTGTGCACTGTGTTAAGGTTTATTGGACTAAGTTACCCATAAGGCTTAGCATCAGTTAGAGGCGGGAGATAGCCTACGTGAGAGAGCTATGAGCGTGTACATGTGTTGGACCGCTAATGCAATAAAGAGTGCTAGGAACTAAACATGCTGCTGCGCCCGGTTTGTCATAAGGAACAAACCTAACATGCACCAAAGGTCCAACTACCGATAGCCTGACCCAAACCTCCCCTCTCTCCATTTTTGGGGGATTTACATTGTGGGGAGCTCTGTTGGAAACATAAGACATGGGATAAAATACTATATCTGGAAGAGGATATTCATGAATTTTAACACACTGCTGATTTAATCTGTTAATTGCTTCAATTGGCAGATATCCATGTTTTCTGAACCCGATTACCTCCATTTCAATGCATTTCATACCATGAACTCCAAGAGAGGGACCAACTGATGATAGTGATTTGATTAAAGTTAGCAGTAGAAACACAGTGGTCACTGTTGCTTGTTATTGAAACAACCACAGACATATATAGGCAATCTATGGTGACGAACACATGCAACATTATATTATAACGCCTTTTGGGAATTGGAACACGGCTCATCATCATATCCTTGTACTATTATATTTACTCATGATAAGGTTATAAAGATTATATGATTCATGTGAGGTCAATTATAATGATCGTTTTTGTGTTTTTTAACATTATTTTTGTCATACTGTAGCACAGTCCCCTGAGATCTTCCAAGATTGAAAGTCCCATCACAATATTCTCTCTCTTAAACTTACTCTGTGATCCTGCCTTCCATTTATAGCTGTTTTACTAGATGGTGGATGCTTTAGGATAACAAACAGTAACTAAACCAAAGCCAAATTATGATGAATTATGCACGTCAGATCAGCTGATGGCACCCTAGCAACCGACCGATAAACCTCTAAATCCAACTGGACCAGGCGAACCGTCATATGGGTCATTTTGGGTGAGATTAACAAACAACCTATTCCGTCGTTTAGGTTGGAGAACATATTGCGTGTCAGATTTTACTTCCTCACTGGGACATTTTGTTTTACACACACAGACACACACAGACACACACACACACCTTGGTGCCTTGGTGCATTGGTAGGTTTGCATTGTATTTGAGACTAACCTTGAGTAGGTTAGGGGTGTTGGAACAATATGTGATACTTTTTGTTCCAGTAACATAATTCTCTATGGCATGTTTTAACCATCCTTTCCTTTGAAATAGAAAATTGGAAAATAGACAACGTAAACCTTTGGACCTTACGCAATTCTCTAATAACAGATGAACAGAAAAGCCCTCTCGTTATCAGGTGGGGTCATATTGACGTCCATTCCCTCTCTCCCCCTCTGGCATAAGTAGGCCAGTCGAAACACAGTGGAATGCCCCTTAGTACTTGTTTTCTTTATCTTGTCCAATCAGCAACATACACACTGGGTTCTCCCAACACAGCCTACATTAATAGAGGAGGGTAAAGTCTGAGTGGATCAGACCTGTGTTTTCTTTTGAGGGAGACAGAGATATATGGTTCCATCCACCATGGCCTCCACACCGGCCTGCTGGTTGGTTCTGCTGGCCTGGCTTACCCTGTGCAGGGCCGCACCGACCCCTGTGACCCAAGTCCTACCTTCACCCGTGCAAGACGAGGCATTTGCTGAGGTAATGAAGACTATATAATTAGCTCATATTGCGAACACTCGAATGCTAACAACACAGGGTAAACAATGTCATTAAGGTTTATGATGGAAATCCCCTCTATTTTGAATGTCTGAATACCATTTATGGTCTTTATTACTCAGTTTACCCTTGCTTTTTGGAATTAAATTTAGATTTACCCTGCGTTATACTGTGCATTTGATAAATATAACCCTACAGTTGTATCATATGTTGAACATATACAATGAACTCAAATAAGTCTCCTCCAAATAAATTGCTGAATCATGAGAATACTCTAAGGACACTTCTTACTATTGTAAGAATGGGATTGTAATTGGGCCTGGGCCATAGGCCCAATCCCATTTCTACCCCTTACCCTTACCCCTTCCCCTTGTTTTGAAGGGGTAAGGAGAAGGGGTAAGGGGTAAGGGGTAAGGGGTAGCAATGGGATTGGGCCTTAGGCCCAATCCCCTTTCTACCCCTTTCCCCTTCCCCTTATCCCTTCAAAACAAGGGGGAGGGGGAAGGGGAAGGGGTAAGGGGTAGAAAGGGGATTGGGCCTAAATTTCTTTGGACAACAATTGTTTGATCATCTACAATCTTTTTTACCTTACAGGAATACCTTTCTCAGTTTTACGCTGATGTTGGAATCACCAACTCTTCATTTAGAAGCATTACCCTGACTTCTTTCAACGAGAGCCTCCAGGACATGCAGGCTTTCTTCGGCCTGGAAGTATGTCATACTGACTGATATGATGCTAAGAATGAAAATCTATTAACAGTGTGTGTGTGTGTGTGTGTGTGTGTGTGTGTGTGTGTGTGTGTGTGTGTGTGTGTGTGTGTGTGTGTGTGTGTGAGTGTGTGTGTGTGTGAGTGTGTGAAAAATTATATATCTGTTGTTATATAGATGTTTTAATTTTTTTTTAACCCAAAGAACATTTAAGACTCTTTTTGCAAACACATTGGTTCATTTACAACCAGCCACTGCTCCACAGGCAACGGGTGTCCTAAACAATGAAACGGTGGAGGCGATGAAGGCGCCCAGGTGTGGCGTGTCAGACATCAGCAAATACGGACACTTTGCAGGGCGACCCAAATGGGGGAAGAGGCTTATAACCTACAGGTAGTATACAATTACAGAAATTACTCAATGAGATTTTATAAGGGACCCCAAATTCTAATAGTAATGTTATAGATGAGAAATGTAATTCTGACATTCCTTTGGCGTTGATGGTGGGACGTAGGCAGAATATACAGTAAAGTGGCACCTTCTAGGCTTCAACAATGATGGTGAACTGATTTTGACAGGATCACGCGGTACACTCGGGACCTGAGCCAGAGTCTGGTAGATTCAACCATAGCTCATGCCTTCAAGCTCTACAGCGATGTCATCCCTCTGGACTTCCAACAGATCTACCGTGGCAATGCAGACATCATGATCCTCTTCAAAGGGGGATGTAAGTCACGATTTATGCAGGAAACTTATTTCTTATTTAGAACAAATGCAGTGTTGAGTTGTGTGCATTGAAAGTACACATTATTATTGATTTATAGCGTAGTCTAATTGAACTAGAACATTGACCAATTTTGATGATTGGCCATTGACACTTAAATGGTCAAAATGTATGTTGACTGTATGCATAAACATGTATATATATATTTATGCACTGTACTTGCTTTCATCGTTACAAAGATCATGGAGACTTCTATCCCTTTGATGGACCCAACGGCGTCTTGGCCCATGCTAACTCACCTGGTATAGCTGAAGGCGGGGACACACACTTTGATGACGATGAGATGTGGACGCTAACTCAAAGAGGCATGTCTCTATATCATATCATGGTTCCTCACTCAACAGCCCACTAGCTGGGTAAAGGTTTGAATGAAACTTTCCCAGCTTGAAACTCAGTATAATACAACATCTTCCATCTTTTAATCAGGTGTCAATCTGCTTCTGGTGGCAGCCCATGAGTTTGGTCATGCGCTCGGCTTAGATCACTCCAGGACTAGGAGTGCGCTGATGTTCCCAACCTATAGATACGTCAACACCAACGGCTACAAGCTACCGGATGATGACAGACGTGGAGTCCAAGCCCTTTATGGTCAGCACAGAGCTTTGCTTTAGGGCCAGGAGGCTAATAAAGACCCCTGGAACCATTATTTAACTTGACTATAGCAGTGTTTTTGCACAAAAGGTAGTCACACTGATACAGTGACACGCTTCATTGGGTTTCCTACCTCTACAGGCAGCCGTACACCCAACCCCAAACCCAATCCGCCTCCAGTGCCAGAACCCGAACCAGAGGGGCCCACAGAGGAGCCTGAACCCATGCCCGACCCAGCGATCAACCCCAGTGGAGAGAAGTGCAGCCGGAGCCTGGTGTTTGATGCCGCGTGCTCCATCAGGGGAGACCTGTTCTTTTTCAAAAGCGGGTACATCAGACACTACAGATTATTTGACTTTTTAGAACTGTGTATACATTTATAACGTCCTGGTTGAATTTAACCGTGTAGCTGAGAATCTATGTGGTTGAATTGAACCAAATTTCAACCACATAGGTCCTCATTTGAATTCTGTTCCAATACTTCTGCTTTACACGTCTACAGGTACTATTGGAGGAGACGTCAAAGGGACATCGTGCTGACTAAAGTGAGCTCCAAATGGCCTCAGATTAACCACGTGGATGCTGCCTGTAGTGTACCGCACAAGGACTTTGTGTATTTATTTGAAGGTATTCCCCTGTGGTAATTCAACATTGCCGATATGTAAGTGTGATTGTCAATGTAAGGATTAGCGTTGATCCAATTTCCAAGCTAACCTCCAACAACTTTTCTCAGACCAGCGCTACTGGGGCATAAAGGCGTATACAAAGAAAATAATTCCAGGTTATCCAAAGCCAATTACTGGCCTGGGCCTCCCTTCCTCTGTCAGTAAAGTGGATGCAGCTGTCTATGTGGCAACGACTGGGAAAACACTCATCTTTGCAAAAAGTCAATATTGGAGGTGGGTTGGCTGAATATATATCTTTTTTTGTTTAAATGATCACATGTACTGTATCGGCTGTCAGTACAGCCTGCATTTTGTATGTATAAATAGGTTATAGGTCTTATAGGCCTGTTCAGCCCAATTCACACAGCTGTGTCGGGACATTCCCTTCATTAAATGTATCAATGTATGCAACTGCTATACGTATGATGTTCACATTCCAGCTACGACGAGAGCAGAAACCAAATGGACCCTGGATATCCAAGATACATCTCTCAGGATTTCCCTGGAATAGGCTCAAAAGTGGATGCTGCCTTTACCAATTACGGTAAACACACAAGTCACACCAGCCCCTTCAAGTTTTACCCATACCCCAGGAGTCAAGCAGCTTAACCCGTGATAAGCACTGGCTGTGTTCTGTTCCAACACACTGAATGTTTCCTTCCGACAGGATATATATACTTCTCCAATGGGCCACGGCAGATGGAGTACTTATTGGCCTACAAGAGAGTTACACGAACTCTTCTTAACTACGGCTGGCTCAACTGTTACTAAAAGCTCATCTGTCCCAATGTAACAAATAAATGAACTTTTTTTCGTTTTTTTCATTAAAACATAATATACTCTTGTGTGACTTCAGAGGTGAATCTAATAACAAATGATTAGTGTGTTTGGAATGGTGCCAAAAATAAGTGTGTCACATTCAAACATCTTTAGTTCTCTAATGATTTTTTGACTCAGTAATATACAAAAATAATAAAAGTGGACAAAAAAAATGCTGATTATTTATTTGTTTTGCAATTTATTGCAATTAATTTCTGAATATTTTTTAAGGCAAGGCAACTTTATTTATCTAGCACTTTTCATACAAAAGTGCTAGCTCTTTCCTAGCTGGTCTTCAGTGTGCCCTCATGCAATTGAGTTGCAAGCAACCCCAGCGCGTTCGACACACCAAAAATAACAAACACAAAAATAACTAGAACTGCAAGCAGTTATGCAGGGGTCCAAGAAGTGTGCATTTCGCCGGCACAACGCGACAAGAAATGTGCGTTTCGCCGGCACAACGTGAAGTATGTGTTCAAAACGCTACCCTGAACCTGTGGATACAAAGGATTTGACTGTGGTAGGAGTAGCGAGAAGTCAGTGTAGCGTTTTCGCGGCGAAATTTTGTAGACGATATACAATTTCCTCGTTTATTGCGCCCCCTAATGGCGAAATTTTTATCGAACGACGTTAAGGTTAACACCAACATGTGTGTAAAATTTGGACTCGATCCGATGTCTAATTTTGGATTTTTTTGGATTTTTAATTTTCCACGTCTAATTTAGCTAATAAACAAATATTCAAAACGCTACCGTTTCGTCGGCGAGGGTCGGATCAAAAAAGTGTCTATCATTTCTTTGCGTGTGCGTCTGAAGATGCCGTGTGCAAAGTTTGGTGTTGATTGGTCAAGAAATGTGGGAGGAGTAGCGAAAAAACAGTTTTGCGGTTTTCGCGATTTTGCGAAAAAAAATTATGGACGCAAATGGGCGTGGCCTATGCCAAAAGATGCAGCAGACTCCAGTGAATATGTGCGTACAAGTTTTTGACTGTGGGAGGTTCGGTGTGGGAGTTATAGCCCCAAACGCGTTTTCCCTTGGTATAGCGCCACCTAGTGGCCGGCGTGTCTGGATTTTGTCGTCTCCCGTCACCTCACGGACCTGGATCTAGTCATGCAATTGGCTTGTCGGCACCATTTACGGTCTGGGCTGTGGTACCACTTCTAGCCGGGAATAATAACTAGAACTGCAAGCAGTTATGCAGGGGTCCAAGAAGTGTGCATTTCGCCGGCACAACGCGACAAGAAATGTGCATTTCGCCGGCACAACGCGAAGCAAGTATTCAAAACGCTACCGTGAACAACATGTGGATATAAAGGTTTTGACTGTGGGAGCTTCGGTGTGGGAGTTATAGCCTAAAACGCGTTTTCAGAACATTCCATTGGCCAAATAGGAGATAGACAATGTCGTCGTTTTTTGGCGCCGCCCTGTGGCGAAATTTTCCAAAGACAATTTTCCTTTGCCAAATAACTCCCGCCCATATTAATAATTCTTGGCCATATTTTCTATATAGACTCGGGTTTGCCCCTTGATGGTTTCCCTTGAGTTTGAAGAACATTCCTTCGGCCAATTAGAAGATATACAATTTCCTCGTTTATAGCGCCCCCTTAGGGCGTAATTTTCCGAAATTTTTATCGAACGTCATTAGGGTTAGCACCAACATGTGTGTACAATTTGGACTCGATCCGATGTCTAATTTTGGATTTTTTTGGATTTTTAATTTTCCACGTCTAATTTAGCTAATAAACAAATATTCAAAACTCTACCGTTTCGTCGTCGAAGGTCGGATCAAAAAACTGTCTATCATTTCTTTGCGTGTGCGTCTGAAGATGTCGTGTGCAAAGTTTGGTGTCGATTGGTCAAGAAATGTGGGAGGAGTAGCGAAAAAACAGTTTTGCGGTTTTCGCGATTTAGCGAAAAATATTCCCAGACGCAAATGGGCGTGGCCTGGGCCAAAAGATGCAGCAGACTCCAGTGCATCTGTGTGTACAAGTTTTTGGACTGTGAGAGGTTCGGTGTGGGAGTTATAGCCCCAAACGCGTATTCCTTGGTATAGCGCCACCTAGTGGCCGGCGTGTCTGGATTTGGTCGTATGCTTAGAACTCAGGGACCTGGATCTAGTCATGCAATTGGCGTGTCGGCACCATTTACGGTTTGGGCTGTGGACCCACTTCTAGGGGGGAATAATAATAAACACTACAAAAACAATAGGGATCCAACCTGTTGGCTTGGACCCCTAATAACTAGAACTGCAAGCAGTTATGCAGGGGTCCAAGAAGTGTGCATTTCGCCGGCACAACGCGACAAGATATGTGCGTTTCGCCGGCACAACGCGAAGCAAGTGTTCAAAACGCTACCGTGAACAACATGTGGATATAAAGGTTTTGACTGTGGGAGCTTCGGTGTGGGAGTTATAGCCTAAAACGCGTTTTCAGAACATTGGCCAAATAGGAGATAGACAATGTCGTCGTTTTTTG
Organism: Gadus morhua; assembly: GCF_902167405.1. Classification (NCBI taxonomy): domain Eukaryota; kingdom Metazoa; phylum Chordata; class Actinopteri; order Gadiformes; family Gadidae; genus Gadus; species Gadus morhua. Next base: position 15,058,120 of record NC_044063.1, read on the forward strand.
GCGCCGCCCTGTGGCGAAATTTTCCATAGACAATTTTCCTTTGCCAAATAACTCCCGCCCACATTAATAATTCTTGGCCATATTTTCTATATAGACTCGGGATTGCCCCTTGATGGTTTCCCTTGAGTTTGAAGAACATTCCCTTGGCCAATTAGAAGATATACAATTTCCTCGTTTATAGCGCCCCCTTAGGGCGTAATTTTCCGAATTTTTAATCGAACGTCGTAAAGGGTGGCACTAACATGTGTGTTAAATTTGGACTTGATCCGATGTGTAATTTTGGATTTTTTTGGATTTTGGATTTTTCACGTCTAATTTAGCTCATAAACCAATATTCAAAACGCTACCGTTTCGTCGTCGAAGGTCCGATCAAAAAAGTGTCTATCAATTCTATGCGTGTGCGTCTGAAGATGCCGTGTGCAAAGTTTGGTGTCGATTGGTGAAGAAATGTGGGAGGAGTAGCGAAAAAAGAGTTTTGCGGTTTTCGCGATTTTGCGAAAAAAAATTCTAGACGCAAATGGGCGTGGCCTATGCCAAAAGATGCAGTAGACTCCAGTGAATATGTGCGTACAAGTTTTTGAATGTGGGAGATTCGGTGTGGGAGTTATAGCCCCAAACGCGTATTTATTGGAATAGCGCCACCTAGTGGCCGGCATGTCTGGATTTTGTCGTCTGCGTAGTGTTCACGGACCTGGATCTAGTCATGCAATTGGCGTGTGTGCACCATTTACGGTTTGGGCTGTAGTACCACTTCTAGGGGGGAAGTATAATAATAATCCTTACAAAAACAATAGGGATCCAACCTGTTGGCTTGGACCCCTAACTAGAACTGCAAGCAGTTATGCAGGGGTCCAAGAAGTGTGCATTTCGCCGGCACAACGCTACAAGAAATGTGCATTTCGCCGGCACAACGCGAAGCAAGTATTCAAAACGCTACCGTGAACAACATGTGGATATAAAGGTTTTGACTTTGGGAGCTTCGGTGTGGGAGTTATAGCCTAAAACGCGTTTTCAGAACATTCCATGGCCAAATAGGAGATAGACATTGTCGTCGTTTTTTGGCGCTGCCTTGTGGCGAAATTTTCCAAAGAGAATTATCCTTTGCCAAATAACTCCCGCCCACATTAATAATTCTTGTCCATATTTTCTATATAGGCTCGGGATTGCCCCTCTATGGTTTCCCTTGAGTTTGAAGAACATTCCTTTGGCCAATTAGAAGATATACAAATTCCTCGTTTATTCCGCCCCCTTATGGCGAAAATTTCCGAATTTTTTATCGAACGCCATTAAGTGGAGCATCGACATGTCTGTACAATTTGGACTCGATCCGATGTCTAATTCTGGATTTCTTTGGATTTTTGATTTTCCACGTCTAATTTAGCTCATAAACCAATATTCAAAACGCTACCGTTTCGTCGTCGAAGGTCCGATCAAAAAAGTGTCTATCAATTCTATGCGTGTGCGTCTGAAGATGCCGTGTGCAAAGTTTGGTGTCGATTGGTCAAGAAATGTGGGAGGAGTAGCGAAAAAAACAGTTTTGCGGTTTTCGCGATTTTGCGAAAAAAAATTATGGACGCAAATGGGCGTGGCCTATGCCAAAAGATGCAGCAGACTCCAGTGAATATGTGCGTACAAGTTTTTGAATGTGGGAGATTCGGTGTGGGAGTTATAGCCCCAAACGCGTATTCATTGGAATAGCGCCACCTAGTGGCCGGCATGTCTGGGTTTTGTCGTCTGCGTAGTGTTCACAGACCTGGATCTAGTCATGCAATTGGCGTGTGTGCACCATTTACGGTTTGGGCTGTAGTACCACTTCTAGGGGGGAAGTATAATAATAATCCTTACAAAAACAATAGGGATCCAACCTGTTGGCTTGGACCCCTAACTAGAACTGCAAGCAGTTATGCAGGGGTCCAAGAAGTGTGCATTTCGCCGGCACAACGCGACAAGAAATGTGCTTTTCGCCGGCACAACGCGAAGCAAGTATTCAAAACGCTACCGTGAACAACATGTGGATATAAAGGTTTTGACTGTGGGAGCTTCGGTGTGGGAGTTACAGCCTAAAACGCGTTTTCAGAACATTCCATTGGCCAAATAGGAGATAGACAATGTCGTCGTTTTTTTGCACCCCCTTGTGGCGACATTTTCCAAAGACAATTTTCCTTTGCCAAATAACTCCCGCCCACATTAATAATTCTTGGCCATATTTTCTACATAGACTCGGGTTTGCCCCTTGATGGTTTCCCTTGAGTTTGAAGAACATTCCTTCGGCCAATTAGAAGGTATACAATTTCCTCGTTTATTGCGCCCCCTAATGGCGAAATTTTCCGAATTTTTTATCGAACGACATTAAGGTTAGCACCAACATGTGTGTACAATTTGGACTCGATCCGATGTCTAATTTTGGATTTTTTTGGATTTTTGATTTTCCACGTCAAATGTAGCTAATAAACCAATATTCAAAACGCTACCGTTTCGTCGTCGAAAGTCGGATAAAAAAACTGTCAGAGGGTTTCTTTGCGTGTGCGTCTGAAGATGCCGTGTGCAAAGTTTGGTGTTGATTGGTTAAGAAATGTGGGAGGAGTAGCGAAAATACAGTTTTGCGGTTTTTGCGATTTAGCGAAAAAAAATTCTAGACGCAAATGGGCGTGGCCTAGGCCAAAAGATGCAGCAGACTCCAGTGCATCTGTGTGTACAAGTTTTTGGACTCTGGGAGGTTCGGTGTGGGAGTTATAGCCCCAAACGCGTATTCCTTGGTATAGCGCCACCTAGTGGCCGGCATGTCTGGATTTGGTCGTCTGCATAGTCTTCACGTACCTGGATCTAGTCATGTAATTGGCGTGCGTGCACCATTTACGGTTTGGGCTGTAGTACCACTTTCTTGGTAGGAAGTATAAGAACTAGAACTGCAAGCAGTTATGCAGGGGTCCAAGAAGTGTGCATTTCGCCGGCACAACGCTATTAGAAATGTGCATTTCGCCGGCACAACGCGAAGCAAGTATTCAAAACGCTACCGTGAACAACATGTGGATATAAGGGTTTTGACTGTGGGAGCTTCGGTGTGGGAGTTATAGCCTGAAACGCGTTTTCAGAACATTCCATTGGCCAAATAGGAGATAGACAATGTCGTCGTTTTTTGGCGCCGCCCTGTGGCGAAATTTTCCAAAGACAATTTTCCTTTGCCAAATAACTCCCGCCCATATTAATAATTCTTGGCCATATTTTCTATATAGACTCGGGTTTGCCCCTTGATGGTTTCCCTTGAGTTTGAAGAACATTCCTTTGGCCAATTAGAAGATATACAATTTCCTCGTTTATTGCGCCCCCTAATGGCGAAATTTTCCGAAATTTTTATCGAACGTCATTAAGGTTAGCACCAACATGTGTGTAAAATTTGGACTCGTTCCGATGTCTAATTTTGGATTTCTTTGGATTTTTGATTTTCCACGTCTAATTTAGCTCATAAACCAATATTCAAAACGCTACCGTTTCGTCGTCGAAGGTCCGATCAAAAAAGTGTCTATCAATTCTATGCGTGTGCGTCTGAAAATCTTGTGTGCAAAGTTTGGTGTCGATTGGTCAAGAAATGTGGGAGGAGTAGGGAAAAAACTGTTTAGCGGTTTTCGCGATTTTGCGAAAAAAAATTATAGACGCAAATGGGCGTGGCCTAGGCCAAAAGATGCAGCAGACTCCAGTGCATCTGTGTGTACAAGTTTTTGGACTCTGGGAGGTTCGGTGTGGGAGTTATAGCCCCAAACGCGTATTCCTTGGTATAGCGCCACCTAGTGACCGGCGTGTCTGGATTTTGTTATCTGAGTAGCGGTGCCGGACCTGGATCCAGTCATGCTATGGGCATGTCCGCACCATTTACGGTTTGGGCTGTGGTCCCACAAGTACGGGGGGAAGTATAACTAGAACTGCAAGCAGTTATGCAGGGGTCCAAGAAGTGTGCATTTCGCCGGCACAACGCGACAAGAAATGTGCGTTTCGCCGGCACAACGTGAAGTATGTGTTCAAAACGCTACCCTGAACCTGTGGATACAAAGGATTTGACTGTGGTAGGAGTAGCGAGAAGTCAGTGTAGCGTTTTCGCGGCGAAATTTTGTAGACGATATACAATTTCCTCGTTTATTGCGCCCCCTAATGGCGAAATTTTTATCGAACGACGTTAAGGTTAACACCAACATGTGTGTAAAATTTGGACTCGATCCGATGTCTAATTTTGGATTTTTTTGGATTTTTAATTTTCCACGTCTAATTTAGCTAATAAACAAATATTCAAAACGCTACCGTTTCGTCGGCGAGGGTCGGATCAAAAAAGTGTCTATCATTTCTTTGCGTGTGCGTCTGAAGATGCCGTGTGCAAAGTTTGGTGTTGATTGGTCAAGAAATGTGGGAGGAGTAGCGAAAAAAACAGTTTTGCGGTTTTCGCGATTTTGCGAAAAAAAATTATGGACGCAAATGGGCGTGGCCTATGCCAAAAGATGCAGCAGACTCCAGTGAATATGTGCGTACAAGTTTTTGACTGTGGGAGGTTCGGTGTGGGAGTTATAGCCCCAAACGCGTTTTCCCTTGGTATAGCGCCACCTAGTGGCCGGCGTGTCTGGATTTTGTCGTCTCCCGTCACCTCACGGACCTGGATCTAGTCATGCAATTGGCTTGTCGGCACCATTTACGGTCTGGGCTGTGGTACCACTTCTAGCCGGGAATAATAATAACTAGAACTGCAAGCAGTTATGCAGGGGTCCAAGAAGTGTGCATTTCGCCGGCACAACGCGACAAGAAATGTGCATTTCGCCACCACAACGCGAAGCAAGTATTCAAAACGCTACCGTGAACAACATGTGGATATAAAGGTTTTGACTGTGGGAGCTTCGGTGTGGGAGTTATAGCCTAAAACGCGTTTTCAGAACATTCCATTGGCCAAATAGGAGATAGACAATGTCGTCGTTTTTTGGCGCCGCCCTGTGGCGAAATTTTCCAAAGACAATTTTCCTTTGCCAAATAACTCCCGCCCATATTAATAATTCTTGGCCATATTTTCTATATAGACTCGGGTTTGCCCCTTGATGGTTTCCCTTGAGTTTGAAGAACATTCCTTTGGCCAATTAGAAAATATACAATTTCCTCGTTTATAGCGCCCCCTTAGGGCGTAATTTTCCGAATTTTTATTCGAACGTCGTTAAGGGTGGCGCTAACATGTGTGTTAAATTTGGACTCGATCCGATGTGTAATTTTGGATTTTTTTGGATTTTGGATTTTTCACGTCTAATTTAGCTAATAAACAAATATTAAAAACGATACCGTTTCGTCGTCGAAGGTCGGATCAAAAAATAAATTCAGCAATTATTTTCGTGTAGGTCTGAAGATGCCGTGTGCAAAGTTTTGTGTCAATTGGTCGAGAAATGTGGGAGGAGTAGCGAAAAAACAGTTTTGCGGTTTTCGCGATTTTGCGAAAAAAAATTCTAGACGCAAATGGGCGTGGCCTATGCCAAAAGATGCAGCAGACTCCAGTGCATCTGTGTGTACAAGTTTTTGGACTGTGGGAGGTTCGATGTGGGAGTTATAGCCCCAAACGCGTATTCCTTGGTATAGCGCCACCTAGGGACCGGCGTGTCTGGATTTTGTCGTCTGCGTAGTCCGAAGAGATCTGGATCTAGTCATGTAATCGGCGTGTGGGCACCATTTACGGTTTGGGCTGTGGTACCACTTTTAGGGGGGTAAGTATAATAATAACTAGAACTGCAAGCAGTTATGCAGGGGTCCAAGAAGTGTGCATTTCGCCGGCACAACGCGAAGCATGTGTTCGAAATTGAGAAACGGCGTATGCCAAAAGATGCAGCTGACTCCAGTGAATCTGTGGATATAAAGGTTTTGACTGTGGGAGGTTCGGTGTGGGAGTTATAGCCCAAAACGCGTTTTCAGAACATTCCATTGGCCAATTAGGAGATGTATTATTTCGTCGTTTTTTTGCGCCCTCTTGTGGCGAAATTTTCCAAAGACAATTTTCCTTTTCCAAATAACTCCCGCCCACATTAATAATTCTTGACCATAATTTTTATATAGACTCGGGTTTGCCCCTTGATGGTTCCCTCATAGTTTGAAGAACATTCCTTTGGCCAATTAGAAGATATACAATTTCCACGTTTATTGCGCCCCCTAATGGCGAAAAATTCCGGAATTTTTATCGAACGACATTAAGGTTAGCACCAACATGTGTGTAAAATTTGGACTCGTTCCGATGTCTAATTTTGGATTTCTTTGGATTTTTGATTTTCCACGTCTAATTTAGCTCATAAACCAATACTCAAAACGCTACCGTTTCGTCGTCGAAGGTCGGATCAAAAAACTGTCATGCGATTCCTTTGCGTGTGCGTCTGAAGATGTCGTGTGCAAAGTTTGGTGTCGATTGGTCAAGAAATGTGGGCGGAGTAGGGAAAAAACAGTTTTGCGGTTTTCGCGATTTTGCGAAAAAAAATTCTAGACGCAAATGGGCGTGGCCTATGCCAAAAGATGCAGCAGACTCCAGTGAATATGTGCGTACAAGTTTTTGACTGTGGGAGTTTCGGTGTGGGAGTTATAGCCCCAAACGCGTTTTCCCTTGGTATAGCGCCACCTAGTGGCCGGCGTGTCTGGATTTTGTCGTCTGCGTAGTCCGAAGAGATCTGGATCTAGTCATGCAATTGGCGTGTCGTCACCATTTACGGTTTGGGCTGTGGGCACACTTTTAGGGAGGTAAGAATAATAACTAGAACTGCAAGCAGTTATGCAGGGGTCCAAGAAGTGTGCATTTCGCCGGCACAACGCGACAAGAAATGTGCATTTCGCCGGCACAACGCGAAGCAAGTATTCAAAACGCTACCGTGAACAACATGTGGATATAAAGGTTTTGACTGTGGGAGCTTCGGTGTGGGAGTTATAGCCCAAAACGCGTTTTCAGAACATTCCATTGGCAAATTAAGAGACATACAATGTCGTAGTTTTTTGGCGCCGCCTTGTGGCAAAATTTTCCGAACACAATTTTCCTTTTCCAAATAACTCCCGCCCACATTAATAATTCTTGTCCATATTTTCTATATAGACTCGGGGTTGCCCCTTGATGGTTTCCCTCGAGTTTAAAGAATATTCCTTCGGCCAATTAGAAGATATACAATTTCCTCGTTTATTGCGCCCCCTAATGGCGAATTTTTCCGAATTTTTTATCGAACGACGTTAAGGTTAACACCAACATGTGTGTAAAATTTGGACTCGATCCGATGTCTAATTTTGGATTTCTTTGGATTTTTGATATTCCACGTCTAATTTAGCTAATAAACCAATATTCAAAACGCTACCGTTTCGTCGTCGAAGGTCGGATCAAAAAAGTGTTTTCACGCATTCTTTGCGTGTGTGTCTGAAGATGTCGTGTGCAAAGTTTGGTGTCGATTCGTCAAGAAATGTGGGAGGAGTAGGGAAAAAACTGTTTTGGGGTTTTCGCGATTTTGCGAAAAAAAATTCTAGACGCAAATGGGCGTGGCCTATGCCAAAAGATGCAGCAGACTCCAGTGAATATGTGCGTACAAGTTTTTGACTGTGGGAGGTTCGGTGTGGGAGTTATAGCCCCAAACGCGTATTCCTTGGTATAGCGCCACCTAGTGTTCGGCGTGTCTGGATTTTGTCGTCTGCCTAGAACTCAGGGACCTGGATCTAGTCATGCAATTGGCGTGTCGGCACCATTTACGGTTTGGGCTGTGGGCCCACTTCTAGGGGGGAATAATAATAATAATAAAAAAAATCCTTACAAAAACAATAGGGATCCAACCTGTTGGCTTGGACCCCTAATAATAATAATCCTTACAAAAACAATAGGGATCCAACCTGTTGGCTTGGACCCCTAATAATAATAAGAAAAATCCTTACAAAAACAATAGGGATCCAACCTGTTGGCTTGGACCCCTAACTAGAACTGCAAGCAGTTATGCAGGGGTCCAAGAAGTGTGCATTTCGCCGGCACAACGCGACAAGAAATGTGCGTTTCGCCGGCACAACGCGAAGCAAGTATTCAAAACGCTACCGTGAACAACATGTGGATATAAAGGTTTTGACTGTGGGAGCTTCGGTGTGGGAGTTATAGCCTAAAACGCGTTTTCAGAACATTCCATGGCCAAATAGGAGATAGACAATGTCGTCGTTTTTTGGCGCCGCCCTGTGGCGAAATTTTCCAAAGAGAATTATCCTTTACCAAATAACTCCCGCCCACATTAATAATTCTTGGCCATATTTTCTATATAGGCTCGGGTTTGCCCCTTGATGGTTTCCCTTGAGTTTGAAGAACATTCCTTTGGCCAATTAGAAGATATACAATTTCCTCGTTTATTGCGCCCCCTGAGGGCGTAATTTTCCGAATTTTTTATCGAACGCCGTTAAGGTTAGCACCAACATGTGTGTAAAATTTGGACTCGTTCCGATGTCTAATTTTGGATTTCTTTGGATTATTGATTTTCCACGTCTAATTTAGCTCATAAACCAATATTCAAAATGCTACCGTTTCGTCGTCAAAGGTCGCATCAAAAAAGTGTTTCGTGCATTCTTTGCGTGTGCGTCTGAAGATGTCGTGTGCAAAGTTTTGTGTCAATTGGTCGGGAAATGTGGGAGGAGTAGCGAAAAAACAGTTTTGCGGTTTTCGCGATTTTGCGAAAAAAAATTCTAGACGCAAATGGGCGTGGCCTATGCCAAAAGATGCAGCAGACTCCAGTGAATATGTGGGTACAAGTTTTTGACTGTGGGATGTTCGGTGTGGGAGTTATAGCCCCAAACGCGTTTTCCCTTGGTATAGCGCCACCTAGTGTTCGGCGTGTCTGGATTTTGTCGTCTGCTTAGAACTCAGGGACCTGGATCTAGTCATGCAATTGGCGTGTCGGCACCATTTACGGTTTGGGCTGTGGGCACACTTTTAGGATTAGCACGTCGGAATAATAATAACTAGAACTGCAAGCAGTTATGCAGGGGTCCAAGAAGTGTGCATTTCGCCGGCACAACGCGACAAGAAATGTGCGTTTCGCCGGCACAACGCGAAGCATGTGTTGAAAACGCTACCCTGAACCTGTGGATACAAAGGATTTGACTGTGGTAGGAGTAGCGAGAAGTCAGTGTTGCGTTTTTGCGGCGAAATTTTGCAGACGATATACAATTTCCTCGTTTATTGCGCCCCCTAATGGCGAAGTTTTCCGATTTTTTTATCGAACGACATTAAGGTTAACACCAACATTTGTGTAAAATTTGGACTCGATACGATGTCTAATTTTGGATTTCTTTGGATTTTTGATATTTCACGTCTAATTTAGCTAATATACCAATATTCAAAACGCTACCGTTTCGTCGTCAAAGGTCGCATCAAAAAAGTGTTTCGTGCATTCTTTGCGTGTGCGTCTGAAGATGTCGTGTGCAAAGTTTGGTGTCGATTGGTCAAGAAATGTGGGAGGAGTAGGGAAAAACAGTTTTGCGGTTTTCGCGATTTTGCGAAAAAAAATTATAGACGCAAATGGGCGTGGCCTATGCCAAAAGATGCAGCAGACTCCAGTGAATATGTGCGTACAAGTTTTTGACTGTGGGAGGTTCGGTGTGGGAGTTATAGCCCCAAATGCGTCTTTCCTTGGTATAGCGCCACCTAGTGGCCGGCGTGTCTGGATTTTGTCGTCTCCCTAGAACTCAGGGACCTGGATCTAGTCATGCAATTGGCGTGTCGGCACCATTTACGGTTTGGGCTGTGGACCCACTTCTAGGGGGGAAAAATAATAATAATAGGAAAAAAAAACCTTACAAAAACAATAGGGATCCAACCTGTTGGCTTGGACCCCTAATAATCCTTACAAAAACAATAGGGATCCAACCTGTTGGCTTGGACCCCTAACTAGAACTGCAAGCAGTTATGCAGGGGTCCAAGAAGTGTGCATTTCGCCGGCACAACGCGACAAGAAATGTGCGTTTCGCCGGCAGAAAGCGAAGCATGTGTTCGAAACGCTACCCTGAACCTGTGGATACAAAGGATTTGACTGTGGTAGGAGTAGCGAGAAGTCAGTGTAGCGTTTTCGCGGCGAAATTTTGTATAAGATATACAATTTCCTCGTTTATTGCGCCCCCTAATGGCGAAATTTTCCGAATTTTTTATCGAACGACATTAAGGCTAGCACCGACATGTGACTTAAATGTGGGCTTGATCCGATGTCTAATTTTGGTATTTCTTTGGATTTTTGATATTCCACGTCTAATTTAGCTAATAAACCAATATTCCAAACGCTACCGTTTCGTCGTCAAAGGTCGCATCAAAAAAGTGTTTCATGCATTCTTTGCGCGTGCGTCTGAAGATGTCGTGTGCAAAGTTTGGTGTCGATAGGTCAAGAAATGTGGGAGGAGTATGGAAAAAGCAGTTTTGCGGTTTTCGCGATTTTGCGAAAAAAAATTATAGACGCAAATGGGCGTGGCCTATGCCAAAAGATGCAGCAGACTCCAGTGAATCTGTGCGTACAAGTTTTTGAATGTGGGAGATTCGGTGTGGGAGTTATAGCCCCAAACGCGTCTGTCCTTGGTATAGCGCCACCTAGTGGCCGGCGCGTCTGGATTTGGTTATCTGAGTAGCGGTGCCGGACCTGGATCTAGTCATGCAATTGGCGCGTGTGCACCATTTACGGTTTGGGCTGTAGTCCCACAAGTACGGGGGGAAGAATAATAATAATAGGAAAAATCCTTACAAAAACAATAGGGATCCAACCTGTTGGCTTGGACCCCTAATAACTAGAACTGCAAGCAGTTATGCAGGGGTCCAAGAAGTGTGCATTTCGCCGGCACAACGCGACAAGAAATGTGCGTTTCGCCGGCACAACGCGAAGCATGTGTTCAAAACGCTACCCTGAACCTGTGGATACAAAGGATTTGACTGTGGTAGGAGTAGCGAGAAGTCAGTGTAGCGTTTTTGCGGCGAAATTTTGTAGAAGATATACAATTTCCTCGTTTATTGCGCCCCCTAATGGCGAAATTTTCCGAAATTTTTATCGTACGACATTAAGGTTAGCACCAACATGTGTGCACAATTTGGACTCGTTCCGATGTGTAATTTTGAATTTTTTGGATTTTTGATTTTCCACGTCTAATTTAGCTCATAAACCAATATTCAAAACGCTACCGTTTCATCGTCAAAGGTCGGATCAAAAAAGTGTTTCATGCATTCTTTTGGTGTAGGTCTGAAAATGTCGTGTGCAAAGTTTTGTGTCGATTGGTCAAGAAATGTGGGAGGAGTAGCGAAAAAATATTTTTGCGGTTTTCGCGATTTAGCGAAAAATATTCATAGACGCAAATGGGCGTGGCCTAGGCCAAAAGATGCAGCAGACTCCAGTGAATATGTGCGTACAAGTTTTTGACTGTGGGAGGTTCGGTGTGGGAGTTATAGCCCCGAACGCGTATTCCCTTGGTATAGCGCCACCTAGTGGCCGGCGTGTCTGGATTTTGTCGTCTGCCTAGAACTCAGGGACCTGGATCTAGTCATGCAATTGGCGTGTCGTCACCATTTACGGTTTGGGCTGTGGGCCCACTTCTAGGGGGGAATAATAATAACTAGAACTGCAAGCAGTTATGCAGGGGTCCAAGAAGTGTGCATTTCGCCGGCACAACGCAACAAGAAATGTGCATTTTGCCGGCACAACGCGAAGCAAGTATTCAAAACGCTACCGTGAACAACATGTGGATATAAAGGTTTTGACTGTGGGAGCTTCGGTGTGGGAGTTATAACCTAAAATGCGTTTTCAGAACATTCCCTTGGCCAACTAGGAGATAGACAATGTGGTGGTTTTTTGGCGCCGCCCTGTGGCGAAGTTTTCCAAAGACAATTTTCCTTTGCCAAATAACTCCCGCCCACATTAATAATTCTTGGCCATATTTTCTATATAGACTCGGGTTTGCCCCTTGACGGTTTCCCTTGAGTTTGAAGAACATTCCTTTGGCCAATTAGAAGATATACAATTTCCTCGTTTATTGCGCCCCCTGAGGGCGTAATTTTCCGAATTTTTTATCGAACGCCGATAAGGTTAGCACCAACATGTGTGTAAAGTTTGGACTCGATCCGATGTCTAATTTTGGATTTCTTTGGATTTTTGATTTTCCACGTCTAATTTAGCTCATAAACCAATACTCAAAACGCTACCGTTTCGTCGTCGAAGGTCAAATCAAAAAACTGTCTCAGGATTCCTTTGCGTGTGCGTCTGAAGATGTCGTGTGCAAAGTTTGGTGTCGATTGGTCAAGAAATGTGGGAGGAGTAGGGAAAAAACTGTTTTGCGGCTTTCGCGATTTTGCGAAAAAAAATTATGGACGCAAATGGGCGTGGCCTATGCCAAAAGATGCAGCAGACTCCAGTGAATCTGTGCGTACAAGTTTTTGAATGTGGGCGATTCGGTGTGGGAGTTATAGCCCCAAACGCGTTTTCCCTTGGTATAGCGCCACCTAGTGTTCGGCGTGTCTGGATTTTGTCGTCTGCGTAGTCCGAAGAGATCTGGATCTAGTCATGCAATTCGCGTGTCGGCACCATTTACGGTTTGGGCTGTGGTCCCACTTTTAGGGGGGTAAGAATAATAATAATAGGAACTAGAACTGCAAGCAGTTATGCAGGGGTCCAAGAAGTGTGCATTTCGCCGGCACAACGCGACAAGAAATGTGCATTTCGCCGGCACAACCGCGAAGCATGTGTTCAAAACGCTACCCTGAACCTGTGGATACAAAGGATTTGACTGTGGTAGGAGTAGCGAGAAGTCAGTGTAGCGTTTTCGCGGCGAAAATTTGTAGAAGATATACAATTTTCTCGTTTATTGCGCCCCCTAATGGCGAAATTTTCCGAATTTTTTATCGAACGACATTAAGGCTAGCACCGACATGTGACTTAAATGTAGGCTTGATCGGATGTCTAATTTTGGTATTTTTTGAATTTTTGATTTCCACGTCAAATTTAGCTAATAAACAAATATTCAAAACTCTACCGTTTCGTCGTCGAAAGTCGGATCAAAAAACTGTCTGAGGGTTTCTTTGCGTGTGCGTCTGAAGATGCCGTGTGCAAAGTTTGGTGTTGATTGGTCGAGAAATGTGGGAGGGATAGCGAAAATACAGTTTTGCGGTTTTCGCGATTTTGCGAAAAAAAATTAATGACGCAAATGGGCGTGGCCTATGCCAAAAGATGCAGCAGACTCCAGTGAATAAGTGGGTACAAGTTTTTGACTGTGGGAGGTTCGGTGTGGGAGCTATAGCCCCAAACGTGTTTCTCCTTGGTATAGCGCCACCTAGAGGCCGGCATGTCTGGATTTGGTTATCTGAGTAGCGGTGCCGGACCTGGTTCTAGTCATGTAATTGGCGCGTGTGCACCGTTTACGGTTTGGGCTGTGGACCGACTTTCAAGGCGGGAAGTATAATAATAATAATAAGAAAAATCCTTACAAAAACAATAGGGATCCAACCTGTTGGCTTGGACCCCTAACTAGAACTGCAAGCAGTTATGCAGGGGTCCAAGAAGTGTGCATTTCGCCGGCACAACGCGACAAGAAATGTGCGTTTCGCCGGCACAACGCGAAGCATGTGTTCAAAACGCTACCCTGAACCTGTGGATACAAAGGATTTGACTGTGGTAGGAGTAGCGAGAAGTCAGTGTAGCGTTTTCGCGGCGAAATTTTGTAGACGATATACAATTTCCTCGTTTATTGCGCCCCCTAATGGCGAATTTTTCCGAATTTTTTATCGAACGACGTTAAGGTTAACACCAACATGTGTGTAAAATTTGGACTCGATCCGATGTCTAATTTTGGATTTCTTTGGATTTTTGATATTCCACGTCTAATTTAGCTAATAAACCAATATTCAAAACGCTACCGATTCGTCGTCGGAAGTCGGATCAAAAAACTGTCTGAGGGTTTCTTTGCGTGTGCGTCTGAAGATGCCGTGTGCAAAGTTTGGTGTTGATTGGTCGAGAAATGTGGGAGGAGTAGCGAAAAAACAGTTTTGCGGTTTTCGCGATTTTGCGAAAAAAAATTCTAGACGCAAATGGGCGTGGCCTATGCCAAAAGATGCAGCAGACTCCAGTGAATCTGTGTGTATAAGGTTTTGAATGTGGGATGTTCGGTGTGGGAGTTATAGCCCCAAACGCGTATTCCTTGGTATAGCGCCACCTAGTGACCGGCGTGTCTGGATTTTGTCGTCTGCATAGTCCGAAGAGATCTGGATCTAGTCATGCAATTGGCGTGTCGGCACCATTTACGGTTTGGGCTGTGGTCCCACTTTTAGGGAGGTAAGTATAATAGGAAAAATCCTTACAAAAACAATAGGGATCCAACCTGTTGGCTTGGACCCCTAATAATAATAAAAACTAGAACTGCAAGCAGTTATGCAGGGGTCCAAGAAGTGTGCATTTCGCCGGCACAACGCGACAAGAAATGTGCGTTTCGCCGGCACAACGCGAAGCATGTGTTGAAAACGCTACCCTGAACCTGTGGATACAAAGGATTTGACTGTGGTAGGAGTAGCGAGAAGTCAGTGTAGCGTTTTCGCGGCGAAATTTTGCAGACGATATACAATTTCCTCGTTTATTGCGCCCCCTAATGGCGAATTTTTCCGATTTTTTTATCGAACGACGTTAAGGTTAACACCAACATGTGTGTAAAAATTGGACTCGATCCGATGTCTAATTTTGGATTTCTTTGGATTTTTGATATTCCACGTCTAATTTAGCTAATAAACCAATATTCAAAACGCTACCGTTTCGTCGTCAAAGGTCGCATCAAAAAAGTGTTTCGTGCATTCTTTGCGTGTGCGTCTGAAGATGTCGTGTGCAAAGTTTGGTGTTGATTGGTCGAGAAATGTGGGAGGAGTAGCGAAAAAACAGTTTTGCGGTTTTTGCGATTTAGCGAAAAATATTCCTAGACGCAAATGGGCGTGGCCTAGGCCAAAAGATGCAGCAGACTCCAGTGCATCTGTGTGTACAAGTTTTTGGACTCTGGGAGGTTCGGTGTGGGAGTTATAGCCACAAACGCGTATTCCTTGGTATAGCGCCACCTAGTGGCCGGCGTGTCTGGATTTTGTTATCTGAGTAGCGGTGCCGATTCTGGATGTAGTCATGCAATTGGCGCGTGTGCACCATTTACGGTTTGGGCTGTGGTTCCACTTTCAAGGCGTGAAGAATAATAACAAGAAATGTGCGTTTCGCCGGCACAACGCGAAGCATGTGTTCAAAATGCTACCCTGAACCTGTGGATATAAAGGTTTTGACTGTGGGAGCTTCGGTGTGGGAGTTATAGCCTAAAACGCGTTTTCAGAACATTGGCCAAATAGGAGATGGACAATGTCGTCGTTTTTTGGCGCCGCCCTGTGGCGAAATTTTCCAAGGACAATTTTCCTTTGCCAAATAACTCCCGCCCACATTAATAATTCTTGGCCATATTTTCTATATAGACTCGGGTTTGCCCCTTGATGGTTTCCCTTGAATTTGAAGAACATTCCTTTGGCCAATTAGAAGATACACAATTTCCTCGTTTATTGCGCCCCCTAATGGCGAAATTTTCCGAAATTTTTATCGAACGACATTAAGGTTAGCACCAACATGTTTGTAAAATTTGGACTCGATCCGATGTCTAATTTTGGATTTCTTTGGATTTTTGCTATTCCACGTCTAATTTAGCTAATAAACCAATATTCAAAACGCTACCGTTTTGTCGTCGAAGGTCGGATCAAAAAAGTGTTTCATGCATTCTTTGCGTGTGTGTCAGAAGATGTCGTGTGCAAAGTTTGGTGTCGATTGGTCAAGAAATGTGGGAGGAGTAGGGAAAAAACTGTTTTGCGGTTTTCGCGATTTTGCGAAAAAAAATTCCAGACGCAAATGGGCGTGGCCTATGCCAAAAGATGCAGCAGACTCCAGTGAATATGTGCGTACAAGTTTTTGACTGTGGGAGGTTCGGTGTGGGAGTTATAGCCCCAAACGCGTCTTTCCTTGGTATAGCGCCACCTAGTGGCCGGCGTGTCTGGATTTTGTCGTCTGCCTAGAACTCAGGGACCTGGATCTAGTCATGCAATAGGCGTGTCGTCACCATTTACGGTTTGGGCTGTGGGCCCACTTCTAGGGGGGAATAATAATAATAAAAAAAATCATTACAAAAACAATAGGGATCCAACCTGTTGGCTTGGACCCCTAAAAATCCTTACAAAAACAATAGGGATCCAACCTGTTGGCTTGGACCCCTAACTAGAACTGCAAGCAGTTATGCAGGGGTCCAAGAAGTGTGCATTTCGCCGGCACAACGCGACAAGAAATGTGCATTTCGCCGGCACAACGCGAAGCAAGTGTTCAAAACGCTACCGTGAACAACATGTGGATATAAAGGTTTTGACTGTGGGAGCTTCGGTGTGGGAGTTACAGCCTAAAACGCGTTTTCAGAACATTCCATTGGCCAAATAGGAGATAGACAATGTTGTCGTTTTTTGGCGCCGCCTTGTGGCGAAATTTTCCAAAGACAATTTTCCTTTGCCAAATAACTCCCGCCAACATTAATAATTCTTGGCCATATTTTCTATATAGACTCGGGTTTGCCCCTTGATGTTTTCCCTTGAGTTTGAAGAACATTCCTTTGGCCAATTAGAAGATATACAATTTCCTCGTTTATAGCGCCCCCTTAGGGCGTAATTTTCCGAATTTTTATTCGAACGTCGTTAAGGGTGGCGCTAACATGTGTGTTAAATTTGGACTCGATCCGATGTGTAATTTTTGATTTTTTTGGATTTTTGATTTTCCACGTCTAATTTAGCTCATAAACCAATATTCAAAACGCTACCGTTTCGTCGTCGAAGGTCGGATCAAAAAAGTGTTCGAGCATTCTTTGCGTGTGCGTCTGAAGATGCCGTTTGCAAAGTTTGGTGTTGATTGGTCAAGAAATGTGGGAGGAGTAGGGAAAAAACAGTTTTGCGGTTTTCGCGATTTTGCGAAAAAAAATTCTAGACGCAAATGGGCGTGGCCTATGCCAAAAGATGCAGCAGACTCCAGTGAATATGTGCGTACAAGTTTTTGACTGTGGGAGGTTCAGTGTGGGAGTTATAGCCCCAAACGCGTATTCCTTGGTATAGCGCCACCTAGTGGCCGGCATGTCTGGATTTTGTCGTCTGCGTAGTCCCCACGGATCTGGATCTAGTCATGCAATTGGCGTGTCGGCACCATTTACGGTTTGGGCTGTGGGCACACTTTTAGGGAGGTAAGTATAATAATAACTAGAACTGCAAGCAGTTATGCAGGGGTCCAAGAAGTGTGCATTTCGCCGGCACAACGCGACAAGAAATGTGCGTTTCGCCGGCAGAACGCGAAGCAAGTATTCAAATCGCTACCCTGAACCTGTGGATATAAAGGTTTTGACTGTGGGAGCTTCGGTGTGGGAGTTATAGCCTAAAACTCGTTTTCAGAACATTCCATTGGCCAAATAGGAGATAGACAATGTCGTCGTTTTTTGGCGCCGCCCTGTGGCGACATTTTCCAAAGACAATTTTCCTTTGCCAAATAACTCCCGCCCACATTAATAATTCTTGCCCATATTTTCTATATAGACTCGGGTTTGCCCCTTGATGGTTCCCTTATAGTTTGAATAACATTCCTCTGGCCAATTAGAAGATATACAATTTCCTCGTTTATTGCGCCCCCTAATGGCGAAAAATTCAGTTTTTTTTATTCAACGCCATTAAGGGTAACACTGACATGCGTCTAAAATTTGGGCTTGATCCGATGTCTAATTTTGGTATTTTTTGAATTTTTGCGTTTCGGCGTAAAACGTAGCTAATAAACCAATGTTCAAAACGCTACCGTTTCGTCGTCGAGGGTCGGATCAAAAAAGTGTTCGAGCATTCTTTGCGTGTGCGTCTGAAGATGCCGTGTGCAAAGTTTGGTGTCGATTGGTCAAGAAATGTGGGAGGAGTAGGGAAAAAACAGTTTTGCGTTTTTTGCGATTTTGCGAAAAAAAATTATAGACGCAAATGGGCGTGGCCTATGCCAAAAGATGCAGCAGACTCCAGTGCATATGTGCGTACAAGTTTTTGACTGTGGGAGGTTCGGTGTGGGAGTTATAGCCCCAAACGCGTATTCCTTGGTATAGCGCCACCTAGTGGCCGGCATGTCTGGATTTTGTCGTCTGCGTAGTCCCCACGGATCTGGATCTAGTCATGCAATTGGCGTGTCGGCACCATTTACGGTTTGGGCTGTGGGCACACTTTTAGGGAGGTAAGTATAATAACTAGAACTGCAAGCAGTTATGCAGGGGTCCAAGAAGTGTGCATTTCGCCGGCACAACGCGACAAGAAATGTGCATTTCGCCAGCACAACGCGAAGCAAGTATTCAAAACGCTACCGTGAACAACATGTGGATATAAAGGTTTTGACTGTGGGAGCTTCGGTGTGGGAGTTATAGCCTAAAACGCGTTTTCAGAACATTCCATTGGCCAAATAGGAGATAGACAATGTCGTCGTTTTTTGGCGCCGCCCTGTGGCGAAATTTTCCAAAGACAATTTTCCTTTGCCAAATAACTCCCGCCCATATTAATAATTCTTGGCCATATTTTCTATATAGACTCGGGTTTGCCCCTTGATGGTTTCCCTTGAGTTTGAAGAACATTCCTTTGGCCAATTAGAAGATATACAATTTCCTCGTTTATAGCGCCCCCTTAGGGCGTAATTTTCCGAATTTTTATTCGAACGTCGTTAAGGGTGGCGCTAACATGTGTGTTAAATTTGGACTCGATCCGATGTGTAATTTTGGATTTTTTTGGATTTTGGATTTTTCACGTCTAATTTAGCTAATAAACAAATATTAAAAACGATACCGTTTCGTCGTCGAAGGTCGGATCAAAAAATAAATTCAGCAATTATTTTCGTGTAGGTCTGAAGATGCCGTGTGCAAAGTTTTGTGTCAATTGGTCGAGAAATGTGGGAGGAGTAGCGAAAAAACAGTTTTGCGGTTTCGCGATTTTGCGAAAAAAAATTCTAGACGCAAATGGGCGTGGCCTATGCCAAAAGATGCAGCAGACTCCAGTGCATCTGTGTGTACAAGTTTTTGGACTGTGGGAGGTTCGATGTGGGAGTTATAGCCCCAAACGCGTATTCCTTGGTATAGCGCCACCTAGGGACCGGCGTGTCTGGATTTTGTCGTCTGCGTAGTCCGAAGAGATCTGGATCTAGTCATGCAATTGGCGTGTCGTCACCATTTACGGTTTGGGCTGTGGTACCACTTTTAGGGGGGTAAGTATAATAATAATAATAGGAAGAAAAATCCTTACAAAAACAATAGGGATCCAACCTGTTGGCTTGGACCCCTAATAACTAGAACTGCAAGCAGTTATGCAGGGGTCCAAGAAGTGTGCATTTCGCCGGCACAACGCGACAAGAAATGTGCATTTCGCCGGCACAACGCGAAGCAAGTGTTCAAAACGCTACCGTGAACAACATGTGGATATAAAGGTTTTGACTGTGGGAGCTTCGGTGTGGGAGTTACAGCCTAAAACGCGTTTTCAGAACATTCCATTGGCCAAATAGGAGATAGACAATGTTGTCGTTTTTTGGCGCCGCCTTGTGGCGAAATTTTCCAAAGACAATTTTCCTTTGCCAAATAACTCCCGCCAACATTAATAATTCTTGGCCATATTTTCTATATAGACTCGGGTTTGCCCCTTGATGTTTTCCCTTGAGTTTGAAGAACATTCCTTTGGCCAATTAGAAGATATACAATTTCCTCGTTTATAGCGCCCCCTTAGGGCGTAATTTTCCGAATTTTTATTCGAACGTCGTTAAGGGTGGCGCTAACATGTGTGTTAAATTTGGACTCGATCCGATGTGTAATTTTTGATTTTTTTGGATTTTTGATTTTCCACGTCTAATTTAGCTCATAAACCAATATTCAAAACGCTACCGTTTCGTCGTCGAAGGTCGGATCAAAAAAGTGTTCGAGCATTCTTTGCGTGTGCGTCTGAAGATGCCGTTTGCAAAGTTTGGTGTTGATTGGTCAAGAAATGTGGGAGGAGTAGGGAAAAAACAGTTTTGCGGTTTTCGCGATTTTGCGAAAAAAAATTCCAGACGCAAATGGGCGTGGCCTATGCCAAAAGATGCAGCAGACTCCAGTGAATATGTGCGTACAAGTTTTTGACTGTGGGAGGTTCGGTGTGGGAGTTATAGCCCCAAACGCGTTTTCCCTTGGTATAGCGCCACCTAGTGGCCGGCATGTCTGGATTTTGTCGTCTGCGTAGTCCCCACGGATCTGGATCTAGTCATGCAATTGGCGTGTCGGCACCATTTACGGTTTGGGCTGTGGGCACACTTTTAGGGAGGTAAGTATAATAATAATAATAAACACTACAAAAACAATAGGGATCCAACCTGTTGGCTTGGACCCCTAATAAACACTACAAAAACAATAGGGATCCAACCTGTTGGCTTGGACCCCTAATAAACACTACAAAAACAATAGGGATCCAACCTGTTGGCTTGGACCCCTAAAAATCCTTACAAAAACAATAGGGATCCAACCTGTTGGCTTGGACCCCTAACTAGAACTGCAAGCAGTTATGCAGGGGTCCAAGAAGTGTGCATTTCGCCGGCACAACGCGACAAGAAATGTGTGTTTCGCCGGCACAACACGAAGCAAGTATTCAAAACGCTACCGTGAACAACATGTGGATATAAAGGTTTTGACTGTGGGAGCTTCGGTGTGGGAGTTATAGCCTAAAACGCGTTTTCAGAACATTGGCCAAATAGGAGATAGACAATGTCGTTGTTTTTTGGCGCCGCCCTGTGGCGACATTTTCCAAAGACAATTTTCCTTTGCCAAATAACTCCCGCCCACATTAATAATTCTTGGCCATATTTTCTATATAGACTCGGGTTTGCCCCTTGATGGTTTCCCTTGAGTTTGAAGAACATTCCTTTGGCCAATTAGAAGATATACAATTTCCTCGTTTATTGCGCCCCCTAAAGGCGAAATTTTCCGACATTTTTATCGAACGTCAATAAGGTTAGCACCAACATGTGTGTAGAATTTGGACTCGATCCGATGTCTAATTTTGGATTTTTTTGGATTTTTAATTTTCCACGTCTAATTTAGCTAATAAACAAATATTCAAAACGCTACCGTTTCGTCGGCGAGGGTCGGATCAAAAAAGTGTCTATCATTTCTTTGCGTGTGCGTCTGAAGATGCCGTGTGCAAAGTTTGGTGTTGATTGGTCAAGAAATGTGGGAGGAGTAGCGAAAAAACAGTTTTGCGGTTTTCGCGATTTTGCGAAAAAAAAATTATAGACGCAAATGGGCGTGGCCTATGCCAAAAGATGCAGCAGACTCCAGTGAATATGTGCGTACAAGTTTTTGACCGTGAGAGGTTCGGTGTGGGAGTTATAGCCCCAAACGCGTTTTCCCTTGGTATAGCGCCACCTAGTGGCCGGCGTGTCTGGATTTTGTCGTCTCCCGTCACCTCACGGACCTGGATCTAGTCATGCAATTGGCGTGTCGGCACCATTTACGGTCTGGGCTGTGGTACCACTTCTAGCCGGGAATAATAATAATAACTAGAACTGCAAGCAGTTATGCAGGGGTCCAAGAAGTGTGCATTTCGCCGGCACAACGCGACAAGAAATGTGCATTTCGCCGGCACAACGCAAAGCAAGTATTCAAAACGCTACCGTGAACAACATGTGGATATAAAGTTTTTGACTGTGGGAGCTTCGGTGTGGGAGTTATAGCCTAAAACGCGTTTTCAGAACATTCCATTGGCCAAATAGGAGATAGACAATGTCGTCGTTTTTTGGCGCCGCCCTGTGGCGAAATTTTTAATTTTCCAAAGACAATTTTCCTTTGCCAAATAACTCCCGCCCACATTAATAATTCTTGGCCATATTGTCTATGTAGACTCGGGTTTGCCCCTTGATGGTTTCCCTTGAGTTTGAAGAGCATTCCTCTGGCCAATTAGAAGATATACAATTTCCTCGTTTATTGCGCCCCCTTATGGCAAAATTTTCCGAAATCTTTTTCGAACGCCACTAAGGGTAGCACCGACATGTGTGTAAAATTTGGACTTGATCCGATGGCTAATTTTGGTATTTTTCTGGATTTTTGATTTTCGACGTAAAACGTAGCTAATAAACAAATTTTCAAAATGCTACCGTTTCGTAATCGAAGGTCGGATCAAAAAATGTTTGAGTTTTTCTTTTCGTGTTTGTCTGACGATGTCGTGTGCAAAGTTTGGTGTCGATTGGTCAAGAAATGTGGGAGGAGTAGGGAAAAAACAGTTTTGCGGTTTTCGCGATTTTGCGAAAAAAAATTATGGACGCAAATGGGCGTGGCCTATGCCAAAAGATGCAGCAGACTCCAGTGAATATGTGTGTACAAGTTTTTGACTGTGGGAGGTTCGGTGTGGGAGTTATAGCCCCAAACGCGTATTCCTTGGTATAGCGCCACCTAGGGGCCGGCGTGTCTGGATTTTGTCGTCTGCGTAGTCCTCACGGACCTGGATCTAGTCATGCAATTGGCGTGTGTGCAACATTTACGGTTTGGGCTGTATTCCCACTTTTACGGGGGAATAATAATAGGAAAAATCCTTACAAAAACAATAGGGATCCAACCTGTTGGCTTGGACCCCTAACTAGAACTGCAAGCAGTTATGCAGGGGTCCAAGAAGTGTGCATTTCGCCGGCACAACGCGACAAGAAATGTGCGTTTTGCCGGCACAACGCGAAGCATGTGTTCAAAACGCTACCTTGAACCTGTGGATACAAAGGATTTGACTGTGGTAGGAGTAGCGAGAAGTCAGTGTCGCGTTTTCGCGGCGAAATTTTGTAGACGATATACAATTTCCTCGTTTATTGCGCCCCCTAATGGCGAATTTTTCCGATTTTTTTATCGAACGACGTTAAGGTTAACACCAACATGTGTGTAAAATTTGGACTCGATCCGATGTCTCATTTTGGATTTCTTTGGATTTTTGATATTCCACGTCTAATTTAGCTAATAAACCAATATTCAAAACGCTACCGTTTCGTCGTCAAAGGTCGCATCAAAAAAGTGTCTCATGCATTCTTTGCGTGTGCGTCTGAAGATGTCGTGTGCAAAGTTTGGTGTCGATTGGTCAAGAAATGTGGGAGGAGTAGGGAAAAAACTGTTTTGCGGTTTTCGCGATTTTGCGAAAGAAAATTATGGACGCAAATGGGCGTGGCCTAGGCCAAAAGATGCAGCAGACTCCAGTGCATCTGTGTGTACAAGTTTTTGGACTGTGGGAGGTTCGGTGTGGGAGTTATAGCCCCAAACGCGTATTCCTTGGTATAGCGCCACCTAGTGACCGGCGTGTCTGGATTTGGTTATCTGAGTAGCGGTGCCGGACCTGAATCTAGTCATGGAATTGGCGTGTCGTCACCATTTACGGTTTGGGCTGTGGTACCACTTCTAAGGGGAGGTAGTATAAAAATAATAATAATCCTTACAAAAACAATAGGGATCCAACCTGTTGGCTTGGACCCCTAACTAGAACTGCAAGCAGTTATGCAGGGGTCCAAGAAGTGTGCATTTCGCCGGCACAACGCGACAAGAAATGTGCATTTCGCCGGCACAACGCGAAGCAAGTATTCAAAACGCTACCGTGAACAACATGTGGATATAAAGGTTTTGACTGTGGGAGCTTCGGTGTGGGAGTTATAGCCTAAAACGCGTTTTCAGAACATTCCATTGGCCAAATAGGAGATAGACAATGTCGTCGTTTTTTGGCGCCGCCCTGTGGCGAAATTTTCCAAAGACAATTTTCCTTTGCCAAATAACTCCCGCCCACATTAATAATTCTTGGCCATATTTTCTATATAAACTCGGGTTTGCCCCTTGATGGTTTCCCTTGAGTTTGAAGAACATTCCATTGGCCAATTAGAAGATATACAATTTCCTCGTTTATAGCGCCCCCTTAGGGCGTAATTTTCCGAATTTTTCTTCGAACGCCGTTAAGGGTAGCGCTAACGTGTGTGTAAGATTTTGACTCGATCCGATGTCTACTTTTGGATTTTTTGGGATTTTTGATTTTCCACGTCTAATTTAGCTCATAAACCAATATTCAAAACGCTACTGTTTCGTCGTCGACGGTCGGATCAAAAAAGTGTCTATTTTTTCTTTGCGTGTGCGTCTGAAAATGCCGTGTGCAAAGTTTGGTGTCGATTGGTCAAGAAATGTGGGAGGAGTAGCGAAAAAGCAGTTTTGCGTTTTTTGCGATTTTGCGAAAGAAAATTATGGACGCAAATGGGCGTGGCCTATGCCAAAAGTTGCAGCAGACTCCAGTGAATATGTGCGTACAAGTTTTTGACTGTGGGATGTTCGGTGTGGGAGTTATAGCCCCAAACGCGTTTTCCCTTGGTATAGCGCCACCTAGTGTTCGGCGTGTCTGGATTTTGTCGTCTGCGTAGTCCGAAGAGATCTGGATCTAGTCATGCAATTCGCGTGTCTGCACCATTTACGGTTTGGGCTGTAGTACCACTTTTAGGGGGGTAAGTATAAAAATAATAAAAAGAAAAATCCTTACAAAAACAATAGGGATCCAACCTGTTGGCTTGGACCCCTAACTAGAACTGCAAGCAGTTATGCAGGGGTCCAAGAAGTGTGCATTTCGCCGGCACAACGCGACAAAAAATGTGCGTTTCGCCGGCACAACGCGAAGCAAGTATTCAAAACGCTACCGTGAACAACATGTGGATATAAAGGTTTTGACTGTGGGAGCTTCGGTGTGGGAGTTATAGCCTAAAACGCGTTTTCAGAACATTCCATTGGCCAAATAGGAGATAGACAATGTCGTCGTTTTTTGGCGCCGCCCTGTGGCGACATTTTCCAAAGACAATTTTCCTTTGCCAAATAACTCCCGCCCACATTTATAATTCTTGGCCATATTTTCTATATAGACTCGGATTTGCCCCTTGATGGTTTCCCTTGAGTTTGAAGAACATTCCTTTGGCCAATTAGAAGATATACAATTTCCTCGTTTATTGCGCCCCCTCAAGGCGAAATTTTCCGAAATTTTTATCGAACGTCAATAAGGTTAGCACCAACATGTGTGTAGAATTTGGACTCGATCCGATGTCTAATTTTGGATTTTTTTGGATTTTTAATTGTCCACGTCTAATTTAGCTAATAAACAAATATTCAAAACGCTACCGTTTCGTCTTCGAGGGTCGGATCAAAAAAGTGTCTATCATTTCTCTGCGTGTGCGTCTGAAGATGACGTGTGCAAAGTTTGGTGTTGATTGGTCAAGAAATGTGGGAGGAGTAGCGAAAAAACAGTTTTGCGGTTTTCGCGATTTTGCGAAAAAAAATTATAGACGCAAATGGGCGTGGCCTATGTCAAAAGATGCAGCAGACTCCAGTGCATCTCTGTGTACAAGTTTTTGGACTGTGGGAGGTTCGATGTGGGAGTTATAGCCCCAAACGCGTATTCCTTGGTATAGCGCCACCTAGGGACCGGCGTGTCTGGATTTTGTTATCTGAGTAGCGGTGCCGATTCTGGATCTAGTCATGCAATTGGCGTGTCGGCACCATTTACGGTTTGGGCTGTGGGCCCACTTCTAAGGCGTACGAAATAATAATAATAATAATCCTTACAAAAACAATAGGGATCCAACCTGTTGGCTTGGACCCCTAATAATAAGAAAAATCCTTACAAAAACAATAGGGATCCAACCTGTTGGCTTGGACCCCTAATAATAAGAAAAATCCTTACAAAAACAATAGGGATCCAACCTGTTGGCTTGGACCCTAAAAAAAACAAAACAACAAACAGCGGTAAGCGCTCTATTCCTAGCGAGGGTTCACGTGTGCTCCGGTAGACTCTAATCTACCACCCCCCCACAGTTACCACTACACCTGCACCCAATTCGCCTACCTGCAACGCAACCGTCAGAACCCGCAGGTAGCCTCCCAAATGGCACTCCTCCTCCTCGGCAAATCAACCAAAGCAACCCACTATCAAACCGAATTAACAACGACATCTCAATGAACACCAAAACACTAAATTATCATTTACCAAATACAAGTTAGCGTGTGTCTCCCCCTTTTCTGATAATTTGACTGCACAGGCAATTTATTCCCGTCAGTACAATCCAAAAGCCCCCATATGTCACATGCTGGCTCTAGCATGAACATGAAATGGGGGAGACCACGCCGTTTTGCAATAATAAAGAATTTATTAAAGTAAGATAATTTTACAGAGAATGAAATTAATTGAAGATAAAGAAGTGTGGTGTAAATCAGTTAAATGTAAGTAACCCAAAAGTGTCAAGCAAAGTCAGTCTATGTGTAACCAAACAAAGGACAACGAAAACCAACACGCCGGGAGGAGGGAGCGCCCTTGACTGTCGCGACTGCAGGCTTTTAACCTGCTGCCAAACCCGGCACACCTGAACTGCATCACCTATTAAAGGTTGTATAGGTGATTTGCTTTTTTGGCCATTTTTGCAAAATTACTTGAAATCCTTATCATAACCCGCTTACAGCCACTGAGTTAGAAGTACTGACATGAAAATTAAACAAGTCAATCATCTGTGGAACGGGCAGGGCTCGAAAAACTCCAGCCAATCATTTCCATTGCCACCGAGTTGCATTGGACAGTAAGTACGTCAATCAAACGGTCGTACTGCACTCCCCCTCCCCCGCGCCCCGCGCGCGACCCCTTCGTGCAGTACTCGTGACCCAGAGCTCGTGACCCAGAGCAAGCTCCTGTTTGTTGTTATCCTGCGGTAGCTACTGGAACTAGTTAATCCACATTTGGACCTAGCAGTAGAAGACAATTTCCATGGCAGACAAGACGCCACCATCCCCACCACCACCACCACCACCAGCAAAGAGAAGGAAAACTCTTTTTCAGAGAGTAATTGATAATAAAAACGCTGAAAGAGAAAAACTGAAATCAAGAATAATCTTTGGCGCTGCTTTCGAACGTTGGCGGCAACTGAAGGACGAGAAGGGTCTAAAAACCGATGCTTGTGTGGCGGTTGACCTAGTTTCAACGTTTATACCGTTTATACTCGGTAATACCGGTGTGGAGACGAGTGTATTACTCGGTGTGAAAATGTCCACACCGCGGCAACCCTAGTGAAAACCAGGACTTCCAATACAATTATATGAAACAAACATACATTTTCTAAAAATAGTAATGATTTATGTGACCGTTTAATGTTTATAACATCTGGTCCAACCAATGCAGCGAGAACGTATTCTCAGCAGGGGGTGCTGGGAAAAAAAAAAACTCTGCACTAGACTCGCAACTCGTTACATTGATAAAAAAAGATGTATAGCAGCGCAGCTCAATTACACCAGTGCATGCGCGGACAGTTGAAAATCGATCGTTCACATCCAGCTGCTCACAGAACAAGTTTAGCGCACCACCGCTACCCTCACACTTTTTCATATAACCTTTTTCAGCACTAGGTCATATGAGCATTAAATAAATGCTGCGTCTCAAAATGCCTTGGACAGCAGCGAGGATGACTCGCTTTGCCACGGGCCGAAACAGTTCGGAGCGACCACAGCCAGAGCGAACACAGCGGGGCAGAGGAGTGTCAGGGATAGTCTTTGGTGTACACATCAGTACGGCCTATTTGCACTACTGTTTAGTGGCAATGCAGTGTTTTATTCGATGCCTTTTTATTTTCGTATATTATTTCAATGAATACAATTTATTTATTCATAAAAAACGGATCTGGTCTTCAAATCTTTTTTCCAAATATAGGTCGTCTTACAATGGGGTTTGTGTTTATATTCGGACCAATACGGTACAGCGGGCGCTCACATGACGTTAAGCATTTCCTGGTGCATAATGTGACGCTTCAGAACCTAAAATCCCGTTTCTCCCCGTTGACACGACAACACATAACCGGCGTTTTCAGAAATCTCCACTTTGGCCGGAGTTTTTAGAAATGATCGTTTTCTGTGATAAGACAGGGCCTCGGACAGGGGGTGTTGCAGCACCCCCAGCACTCCTACTTCCCGCGGTACTGGGTGCAACTTACAGCTGAATGTAGTGCCATGTTGTTAAACGAAAACCTACGCTAGCCTGGCTCGCTCTCGCGCATCTCTGTTCGCGCTCGTGCATGATTGCGCGTCCAGGTACTTGGAATGGGTGGAGTCAGAGTCAGCGTTGAAGGAGAGGGGGTAGGACCATTTGAGTTGTGTATTTTCAAAATCTGCTGGCGTTTCGCAAATCACCTACCCAACCTTTAAGAGAGAGGGAAAACAGGCAAACCAAACAGCCAGGGTGGAGTCAAAGCAAAGGGTGGAGTCAAAGCAAAGGGTGGAGTCAAAGACTCACCAGGGTCGTCACACATGGCAGACCCAAAGTGCTTCAAATATAAACATTGTCATACAATAAAAGAAAGTGATAGATAAGTAAAAGAAAACATATGCAGAAAATGAGTAAAATAGATCAGCATTTTATAAAGTGCAATGTATTTAAGATCAGATCAACAGTCTCTCTGGTACCCACGTCGGGACTCCAACCCGACCTAAAGGAACTTGATCCTTTTTCTGGGACTGCAACCCAGATTCTAGGATTCTTACCCAGGCAGAACTTGGGTCTCAAACCCTTATCAAAAAAAGCGTTTTAGAAAGCGTTTTTTCAGAGTCGGGGCAAGTCTTAAATGCTGAGGGAGTTTATTTCAGCCATTTGTTGCAAAGTAAATCCTGCCTTCACATGTTTCGTTTTTTCTCTTGGGATGAGTAGTCTCAGAAGATCTTAGGGGTCTAGAAGGCTTATGTAGTGGAAGCATAAATGTTGGCCCAAAACCATGTAGGGATTTATAGGTTAGAGACATGATTTTAAAATCAATTCTCTGACCTACATTAAGCCAATCTAACGATTTAAGAATTGGTGTAATGTGTTCACATTTTTTGGTCTTTGTTAGAACTTTAGCAACAGCATTCTGAACAAGCTGAAGTTTCCTTGGAGTATTTTTTGGGAGACCCTTCAGGGAGACCACAGCAGTAGCCTAATCAAGCTTACTGTGATAAAGGCATGTACAAGTTTTTGTATGTCTTCGGTGGACTTGAGCCCTCTAAGTCTTGCTACTTTCTTTAAGGTGATAATATGCAGATTTTGTATCTGATTTGATGTGACTCTCGAAATGTAAATCAGAATGCATGATAACCCAACCCAGTCCCACGGAAATACGTGACACTGTCACGTCATTTAATATATTCATTCGTGATCTGGGACACATAATTTCAATTTTTTCGTGCCAAAAGCACACATTTCTAACAATATGACAGCGTTTGGCCACCCGTCTCTACTTTCATCTTTGATTCTGGGAAATTGTGACAATTCACAGATATATTTAATGCAGGTGCGCTGCTCTGTAGGCAAACCGCAACGGAAAAAGGTATCTGCTTCATCTCTTCTTTTTCTAATGAGTTTGAAATTTGTGCTTTTGGCACGAAAAAAATTGAAATGACGTGTCCCAGATCACGAATGAATAGATTAAATGACGTGACGTGACAGTGTCAGATATTTCCGTGAGACTGGGTTGGATAACCCCTAGATTTCGGGCTTTGATTGAGGTTGTCATGGACAGAGAGTGAAGGTGTTGGTTTACTTTAAGCCTTTCCGTTTTAGCACCAAATACAATTATCTCGGATTTGTCCTCATATAGCTGAAGGAAATGTCGGCACATCCAGTCTTTCACTTGCTCAATGCTGGCACAGCAGATCTATGGGCCGATAGTCATTTGGTGATAGCGATACATAGATTTGCGTGTCATCAGCATAGCAATGATGGTCAATATTGTTATTTTGCCCTAGTGGGAGCATGTAGATGATGTATAAGGAGGGTCCTAAGACTGTGCCTGAAAGCCCCACCCGGTTTTCTAACCTGTCCCAAAGTATTGTATGGTCTACACCAGGGCTATTCAACCTCCTTAACAAGTGGGCCGATAACGAAAACCACTGGGGGTTCATGGGCAAAACAGAGTAAAACTACGTGAATGAATCGCTACAAATAAATCGTAGCCTACTTAAATTAGTGTTAACTTAATATATATAGTACTACTAGGCCTACATGGAATAAACTTGTCAGACGCATTCCTTCCTTCTTCAATTTTAATCGTATCATTATAAAATATTTTGTTCTCACATATTTTGGACACGTATTTAGAATTAAACAATGTTGTTTGAATCATCACAAAACAGAACTACTGTACATATGAGACATTTTGAGCCAGTGAGAAAGATTGCACTGCTTTGTTTGCCTAGTTTGGCTCATCCTGAGACACTCATGCAGCTACTCATAGGTCATGGAGCAAAGTGCCCTTGTTCTGATGGCATTCATATGAGAAAAGCTAGACTCACACGTATCGGTTGAGCCAAACATTGTCAGAATAAGTGATGCCAGTTCCTGATTGTGGGGTACTGATACTGGCTAGTATCACCGGCTACACACAGAAACCTGATTTGCATGCAAATATGTTTCTCCTTTATTATTATTTTTTTTGTATGCACTCTTGCGGGGCAGAACAAAATTAAGAGGGGCCGCATTTGGCCCACGGGCCGCTAGTTGATTAGGCCTGGTCTACACAGTGTCGAATGCAGCACTGAGGTCTAGTAACAGTATTGAGGGTTTTTTTAAGTAATTTTTGATAATCATGAATTCCCACACATTCCTTGTTTGTTATTATGCTCAATTTTGTAATTTGTATGATAAATTCGTTTTATTAAATGGCATAGCCTACACATCACATTGTGCTGCACAACTACCACAAGGGTAGCCTGGCTAACGCCAGACGTAGAGATGAGGTAGCGCGAAATGAAATCGCGCGCAACGCAACATGGATATACCCAGGCTACCACAAGGGCGCAGTAAAGCATTGGAAGCACTTTGAGTAGCGGGAGTCCCACGAACTACATTTCCCAGAGAAGTTACACTGAGGCGGAAATCCGGTTCCATGGAGTACCGGATAATACCTCCGTCCAGGTCACGAAGCGCCCCGACGTTTGTTTATGGTTCCCGTAACAATTAAACACATTGACAAGTGAATCCAGTCCGCAGCCCTCTAGATAGACAGTGGTTAATAATCCCATGTCTGAATTAAAAGACAACAGTGCACGTAGTCCTATTTGTTTCGTCGTAATTCATACTCGTGGTTTGTAAAGTTCCTTGCTACGTACGTGCACTTGTGTTGCATGTAACAATGCAATGGACACAAATGAAGGCTCCCCGATGATTCATGGAAAAGAGCAATCTAAACGATTTGAAAGAAGTGGGGTATGTTTATGATTATTTTGTTCTTGGGAAGTGCAATAGGCTAGACAAATGTACACCTCTGGTAGTCTAGTCCGACGTCATGTAACATACTCAAACTCATCTTCAACCGCTTATCCGGGGTCTGGTCGCGTAACGTTAATACATGTGTTGTATTCCTAGTGTGTCCATGTAATACCTCTCATGTTACTTGTGTTGACTGTTGCATGTCTTGTATTCTAGCCCTCTTCAGCTAGTAACCAGGGAAGAGGACTTTCTCCTATGGAGTCCCTCAACACTT
The DNA here is from genome assembly GCF_902167405.1 of Gadus morhua. Lineage (NCBI taxonomy): Eukaryota > Metazoa > Chordata > Actinopteri > Gadiformes > Gadidae > Gadus > Gadus morhua. The sequence goes on from NC_044063.1 coordinate 15,089,679, forward strand.
TTGAATCCGAGATGGAGACGGATGGACAGGGACACTACTCTCTGTTCCCTGCGCTTGACCACATCGCAACCCTGTCAGGCGCCTCAGAGACGCTCGAAAGGTGGATGGAAACTATTTAGTGGTTGTGTGTTAACTCTAGCAAGATATCACTTTTAAAAAACGGCCAACCAATTCATCAACTTTAATGGGCATTTGGGAACCCAGCTGTTGTTAAATGTTTTTTGTTGGGAGCTCCATGACTTTTCGGTGAACTAAACCTATGCCATTCATGTAATATATTTTGATTGGTTAATTTAGTGTAAATTAAACATATACCTTAACGTTACTCGTTAAACGTTTTTTTATGGGTGCTCCATGACTTAACAGCAAACTAAACGTATGCTTTGCATGTCAATGCTTTATTTTCTACATCCAGCGAACCATCCAGTGATATCAGTGAGAAGCCAAACCTAACATGGCTTGATGCTGCACAGGTATTGTCTTTACCACTTTATGCTTGACCCACTAGGTTTTTTAAAGTTGTGGTCATTCCTTTTTTTATTATGGATGCAATTATCAACTTCTCTTTTCCAGATGGTTTTGGAGGAAGCCGGGCGCCCTATGCACATCAAGGAGATCAAGCAACGAATCATCGACAGGGGCCTTATTCAATCAAAGTATATGTAATTCTGATTCCAATCTTAATCTCCTGTAATAGCTTATTTATAGTTATAGTCTGTAATTTATTTTCTTATTTTATTTGACCTTTATTCAACCAACAAGTCATTAAGTGAAACTGTGTAGTGTAGCTTATAGTGTAACTCAATTCAAATAAACTGTCTTATATATAAGTAATCTAGAGGTATTCCAAAGCCAAGCATTAATGCTGGTCAGTAGTGATTATGAGGTAGAGTTGGGATGGAGATGTGTTTGTTTCAGTTGCTACATTGTTGTGGGTTCTCTCCTTGACAGTGCAAAGTCGAGTCTGGAGGCTGTGATGTACCGTGAGGTAAGTGTGGATGAGAATGTCAGGAGCCTCCGTTGGACTCTAGGAAATTTGAGCACTTCCATTCCGTACTTTTGTCAACAAAAAACACTTCATCGTATTCATTTTTATTTTTGTACCCTTCATATGTTTATGTATTAGGACAAAGCAACATGTTTAGATTTATTGTCACTAGAATAAGTAGTCTTTGGAATGGAGTCCGCGGGAGGGGTTTCCAGCTCTATGCTTTGGCATCAGCTTCCCACTGTGTTTCAGACACAGAAGGGCAGCAGGAGATTCAAGAGGATTGAGAACAGAAATGGAGTCTTTGCGCTGTTGGTGAGTCACATAGGATGCATACCATGAAGGCGGTGCGTTCCAGAGGGTAAAACGTAGAGTGGGCGTAAATACAGAATGGCCAAGCTATTGTGATGTTGGAGAAGAACCGACAAAGAGTGATATATTTTCTAATATATTTTTTTATATTGTCAATGTCTATCGATTTCATATTATTGTCCCGTCAACTTTGGTCAGTTTTGATTTGATCATTCTCATTTAATTACATCCTAAACATGTGGAAATCATTCTGCATCCAATTAAATAGACAAAGTCCTGGCTTCCATTGTTGAAATTAACATAACCCCCCCCCCCCCCCCCCCCCCCCAGGGTGATGGGGAGCGGCAGCCGCCCTTCAGTGGCCCATCGTTCCTGGGCTCTCCTCCCCAGACCACAGCCTCCAGCTCTGGCTCTGCCGCCTCGCTGCCTGCCTTCCCATCTCCCACCAGCTCCACGGAGCCCAGGGCCAAGGGCCGAAGGGGCCCCCGGAAGAACCACAGCGAACGGTACCGCCTCAAGTACCTGAGGCTGCGCAGAGCGGCACGCGCCATGATATTCGTGAGTTAAAGGTTAACCCTTTCTAATGCTTTGTTTAGAGATGGTGGTGTTTTTACTGTGGTCGAACCTTCACTGGATATTCATTCAAGTGAATTGGAAGGTATTGTGTGGGAGCATGGAATCGGGGCATCAGCTGCACAAAACACAATTTTGAGGGACATTGGGTGGCTAATGAGCATTGTGTTCGTTTTGTATGCCCTCAGGAGAATGCAGCGCTCTGTGATGAAGTGGCTCATCTCGAAGAGAAGTTCCTCAGAGCCAAGGAGGAGCGCAGGTAAGACGAGATGTGACCCATGCTGTACCGTACCTGTCAATGCCAAAATAAACAGTTTTTCGTCTCTTTTGGATTTTTGCTAATTTGCCTCTGTTGAAGTTGATGTTTTAGTTATTGAACTACTAATGATAATGATGTTGGATAAGCACATTTACAATGTGCGTCCACACATCGCTAAATGTTGGCAATAACAAAAATGTCCTTTATTATTAATTTCTTGTTCTCCTCAGGTTCTTGCTAAAATCCCTGTTGCAGTACCAGTCTTTCACGGAGGCGGAGCTGTTGCCCACCCCAAACACAAGCTCCCATCCACCTCTGCCACCAGCTTCAGCCTCCACCTCTGGGCCCCCGGGGACTTCTGGTCTGGCTGGGGGTCATAACCCTGCAACGGCTGGTTCCACAGGAGAAGACGGAGCTCATAAGAAACCCAAGAAGGAGCGTAGGGAACGAGGGAAAGAGAACGGAAAGGAGGAGGGTGAGCACAACAGGAAATTGCACAAATTAATACAAAACTGTTAACCTCTTCTCTGCTCGCCATTAACTCTGGACCCAACTGTATTATCTCCTGAGCTTGTCGTCATATTTTTGTGCGTGCATGTCGATATGCAGATAGGAATTATTCTTATAAAAATGACGTGTTTTTCTAATGTTCATGTCCAGTTCCGAAGAGGATGTCCAAAAAAAGGAAGGTGGCTGATGGCTGTCGTAAGCTGGTCCAGCCCATCGCTCTGGACGCGTCCGGGCGCCCCGTCTTCCCCATCGCCCTGGGGGGTCTGACGGTCTACAGCCTCGGAGAGGTCATTAAAAGCTTCCTCTTTTGTTGAACTCGCACCATCATCGGATCCATAGCCTTCTGGAATGAAGCTCAGAGCGTCTGGCACTATTTTACACAAACGACCCCAGTCCATTGATATCTGTCCAACTCATCTCAACATGAAAGCAACTGATGTATTTTTACTACTTTATTACTTCTTTTGCGCTTTAATTGGTTTACTTGTTTATTTGGGACATCCGTATGGCAAGAAACTCTAGTACATGTAAACATGGGTTGCTGCTTACAAAAGTATTATTATTCTTTTTTTATTAACACATACAGTATATTTCTATATAATTTATCTTACCACAGATCATCACAGACAGAATGCTGTTCCATGACCAGTGTGCCATCTACCCGGTTGGCTTCTGCAGCACACGGGTCTTCGCTAGCATGAAGAACCCGGAGCAGCAGTGCCTGTACACCTGCCAAATCAAGGACTGTGGAGCGGGGCCCCAGGTACCAACAGGCCTACCTGGGGAGGACATGTCTGTTGTGTTATTATTGTATTCTCACTACATTATCAGACGGCAGTGGTTGGAATTTAATCTAAAGACTGAGAATCTAGCAGAGGCTAGGACGCATGTTGAGTATCGCCGAGGTGCACTTATCTTTGATGCTGAATTCTTATTAGTAACAATAAGGATTATTATCATTTATAGTTTTAGTATATTAGTATTTTGAGACCAATGACCAAATACATACATCAAGTGTCCTGCTGCTCCCCCAGTTTGAGATCGTCCCAGAGGAGGATCCTCAGAACGCCATCGTGGCGTCCTCCGCCCTCATGTGCCATGCTAACCTGCTGAAGGCCATCGCTTCTGTCAGGTACATCCTTCTGCCGCCGGTGCGGGCTCAAACGGCCACGCCGAAATCAAGATTAATATTTACGGTACCTAAAGGTATTGATCCAAAGCACAAACCCACGTTTGTCTTCCTTTAATTGAATTCTTTTTTTGATATATATTTTTTAATTGGTCCAGGACTGAGCAAAAATGTGTCTCATATGTACAGTAGTTCTGTTTTGTGATGATTCAAACAACATTGTTTAATTCTCAATACGTGTCCAAAATATGTGAGAACAAAATCTTTTATAATGATACGATTAAAAGTGAAGAAGGAAGGAATGCGTCTGACAAGTTTATTCCATGTAGTAGTACTATATATATTAAGTTAACACTACTTTTATTACGGCAGCATAATCGTTTGGGGGCAACAACGCCCCACCACTAAACGTCAGCTTTAAGTGCTTGTTTTTGCCACTGACAGGCAGACAGAGAAATAAAAGTAATCTTAACTTTAACGTTGATCTGGTCTGTTCCAAGGATAAGTCTTGCGAGAATTGATTTTTTCTCAGGAAAAGAACGGTGTAATCGGGAGCTAGGGAGAGGAGATTGCTGTTTGTTGTGTTGCACTACTGGAATCTTCACTTAGTGTTATCTAAAATACTTGGGTGGGTGTTGAGATTGTAATGACCATTGGGACATTCCCTGCAACAAGATTTCAGAGAGGGGCTTCTTTTGAACGAGACTTAGTTGTTATTGTTAAGACAAGATAACAACAACTATTTGAATTAAGCACACAGTAAAGACGAAAGTTGTATTTATATGTTGTATATATTGAGATATATCACATTGTGAATATATAGTGTTAGATTATAAGCTTGTCAGTTGCCAATGCAAGCCCTTTTAGAACACATACCTTGGCAGGGCGCTTTTACCCCTGCAGTGTTCTTGCCAAATACAATTTCAAAATATTGTTGACCGCATTAGTTTCTACCCAAAATGATAGACTAATAGGGTCCAGGTGGAGAAATACAGAAGTTTTCTGGTAACTTTTCCGTTGACTAAAATAACACCCAAAAAAGTCTATATCAATCGTTACAGTTGTATTGGTATTGTTCTAACTGTTTTCCTGTATCTGGTAAACTGCTGTGCTTTAGGTCCAAGCCCATGCTGCCCATTGTTCCGTCTGGCGCAGACTTCTTCGGCTTCTCTCACCCAACCATCCAGAACCTCATTCAGAGCTGTCCTGGAGCACGCAAGTGCAGCAAGTATGCCTTCCTTTGCAAAAATGTGTCTGAAAATGTGTACATTGAGACATTTTCAAAGTGTTGACAAATGTCAATGTAAGCATTCAGTGGTGACATTATAATTACATTTTAAAAAATCGGACATGCATGTCATAAAATGTGTATTACAGACAAAATGAAATAATGGCATGAATTAAAGTGTTCCCAGAAAGACCACTGACAGGATGCTTATCCCCTCCCCTAGCTACCAGTGGGTACGGTTTGAGGTGTGTCGTCCCGGTGACGGACACGCCCCACAAAGCCTCTCGGAGGACGACGCCTCGGTCAACTTTGAGGCCTATCAGAGACATCAGGGCTTTGACGACAGCGCAAAGACAGACCACCACGCTTCAGGTTCATGATGGTTTTACATTGGATTATTGTACTGGGAATTAAGATGTTCTTTGCGGTTACTTAGTAACTTTGCCAATATCAACAGTATGTATAATGTAGACTTAGCTAAGTGCTTGGCCATGTTGTGTAAAATCTCCAAATCCTGGGTATGTATTCACCTATTTTCCACTTGGGATTATTTGTACATACAACTTTGCGATCGATTTATGGGCATAGTTAGTTCTGACGGGACGCCCTGTCAGCTAACTCTTACCGGTCCAATCAAACCGATGTACACTGATAGGCGGTCAATTAAAGTCCTTCCATCTAAAACACTCACTCTGCAAAGTTAAGTGTGCTGAGCAGAATCTCACCCACCACCACCACCACCCCAGCCTCCACCTGCTTTGGTTCTGCTCTGTATTGTATGACTTATAAGAGATGCCATCCCCGTCCGTCTTTCCTCCAGGACAGACACCGCAGTCTCCTGGGGCATCACATCTCCCTAACTACAGCACCAGGCCTTCCACTTCCTTCTTCAACTCCTGAGCCCGTCCCAACATGGGGACTGGTTACAGGGCCCCTGATGACATTTATCAATGCCACTTCCAAAAGGAAACCGCCACGCTGTGATCATGTAAATGGGAAGGATTGTTGTTTACACTGTTTTCCCGCCTCCTGAGAGGGGAGAGGCTCCTTGTAGTGCAGGGAGCTGTTCCACTTCCATAATTAGCGTGGATACAGGATGTTGCTAATGAGTTGGCCTTCGCTGCGTTCCCTCCCCGCTTCATCCAAGGCTCTGGGATCCATGGAGCCAAGATGTTCTACATGGGGCATGTTTGTATCCTGAATAAATAGCTTGTTAATGAGGCAATTGTATTAACTGTCCTATGATATAAAATCAAAAACAAGGCTTGTGTATTTTGTAGAATTTCACACTTGGAAAGGGGTCATTACCTTGAGAGACAGCATGTTGGATTCCATTCAAAACATTATTAAAATTGGTTTAATTACAGTCTTTGTTGAGTAAATCCCCTCAGTTACAGTTATGTTAAAAGTTGTCTCAAGAAATTACTATAAAACTTCTATAGATCATCAGAGATGTAGGACCATGTGTCTTCCCACAGAACCAAATGGGGATTTGAGGGCCATCAACACAACAAGCTCCATGGCCAAGGCCTTTATTATACGGTTGTTTATCCCTGATATTTCACAGTTTATCTCACATTTCCCCCCAACGATCCCATAAGTTGGGAGCTTGCGTTCCTAGGAGTACAGAGTTTGTGGTGGTGAACGGAGGAGCCGGTAGACTCCCCGCGGAGCAATAGACCGGACAGGCTTTGTAATTACAAGGGCGGTCCATCCATGCGTAGCGGACGGCAGCTACCTCATGGCTGGACGGACACTCAGCGCTGGACACCTGCACGCTGTAGGAGCTCCAGTTCACCATGGGAGCCGGATTCCAGGGAGACTCAAGACTGCAATTGGCCTCCACCCCTGGGCAACAAATCTGGAGAGAAGGGTTTGGTGTGCAGTTATTGTGCACGGTTCGGTCTAGCTCTACTGGTAGTGATGGACAATTTGGATGAAGGAGACCAACAAATGTATGTTTTGTAGCCACATTTAAATTGCGTGAACCAAAGACAGGCGTGCACATGTGTTCATCTAAGGTGAATATAGGATTAAGAGTGGGCTGAAAGAACGATACCTCAAAGCCTCCTCCATTCCGGACAGTGATGGCTTGGTCATAGGTGATGATGAGGGAATTATTAATGAAGGTAATCTTTTGCGGGTATGGCCCAAGGAAGGGCACATCTTTCTCCCCATATGCTACGGCCCTGGCCCCCAAAGTCAGTCTGTTTGCCACTGTTAACTTGTCTCGTGGATGGATGCTGAAACATAATATGACGGAAATGAAACAATACCAGAGTACCACCTATAATACAAGACATGCAGCTCAGACATGCTCAGGTCAAAATGACAGTAGTGTAGACTATCCCCTGATAAGGTGATGGGACTTGTCAACCCATACGAGATTACAGTTTTCGAACCTGGACTAACTATTCCTATGATGTCATTCGTAATTTGTGACACTTTTGAAAACCGGGTAGCAATTTGAAACCCATTCTTACGGATGGTAGGGTGAACCGTTATCTGGAAGATCCATGGCCACAGCCATGAAAGTTTCCTTCATCCTTGGGTTGGGAGCTGTGCCAGTATCAGCTGTCTGGTGCCACCGGATGGTGCTAGCAAAGTTATTATAGTTTAAGCCAAGAGCCAGACAGACGCCAGGAGCTAGCTGAAAACATATCAGAGTAGATCATGACAAATGACAAATTGTGAGTGGTCAATGTAACGTTTTTTCTTTTTTTTTTTTCCTTTAGGCTTACGATTATAATGCCGACTTACTTGAACAAAACCAAAGGGAAAGTTTAACGCTGTTTGTCCACCTGACGCCTCATGGAACGATGACCTCCAGTCATCGATCATGGCAGGGAAGGAACAGTTGTACACATCTTTATTGACGACGGTATTGGACTCTCCTTGGTAGGGAGTAAGGAGAGAACTTGACACAAAACAAATTATAATAATAATCATGTTATTGTATAATATTATATTATACAACAGTTGGTAATTGGCCTATATCTTACTTCTAATTATGAACAATATTTTAATAATGAAAGATAATATTGTAATACCTTGATACCAGATTGCTCCTTTGAGAGTCATTTTAAGAAATGGGTGAATCATCGCATTCCACAGCCGAGAATTTCTATTCTCACTTTTGTGCCTTGGAACGCTTAGAGAGAGACAACATATTCAAGTATCAAGCACCAGATAGTCGTTAGGGGGCAATGGGAAGTAAAATAGGTCAAACAGGCCAGGGAAGGAGAGGGACTCACCTGGGTTGGGATTATATGGCTATGCTTATTCTTTTTGATAAAAAGAAAATCCATATCTGATAATTATCCACTCTTTTAGTACTTTCTAATTACAATTTAAATCTGTGCTATGTTACTTTACCACTGCAATTATTTACTCCATAAATAAAATCATCATCATCAACAATTCCCAATATCAAAATGTGCCCATCCAAGAGTCAATCCATCCAGGGAATGGTTCTCTATATATTGTTTACTCCTGGTCCAATTTTAACTAATGTATGTTTTCTTATGAATTACAATTGTACATATCAACCCAATATAGCCAGAGATCTATAAAGCAAAGAACAGGTTATCCTGCGTGTGCGCACTATTTCCCCACATGTCATGATCCAGGCCACACTGCTGCAGGGCTCTTGTTGAGGACCAGGTCTCCACCACCGTGCCCCCCCAACACGACTGCACCAGGCCTACAGGCGTACTCAGGTCGGCATACAGGAGCCGTCCAAACATCCAGCACAGGGCGGAAAATCCCTTCACAGACTCTGAAACACAGAAACCATAAAAATAGATTTGAAATCACCAATCAACCAGCGACGATTACAATCACAAGGTCACGGTTCATAGGAAGCCAGCATCATTTAGTTGTACTTAACTTGATGACATGTGGTGGTGAATACATTCATGGTTGTCGAAGGGGGCAGACAATCGTGCGATTACCTATGGTGGGCACAGACCATATCTGTTGCACTGCAGCCAGATCATCCAGCTCTTGATCACTCTGTCGCATTCCTGCCATGAACACACGAACCCTGGGGTACTGAGAGGTGAGCTGTAGCTCAGCTTCGGCATTAAAAACCTTTAAGGGTATAAGAAAAAAAAAAAAAAGTTCAAATGAAGCAAGTATAATAAATAATACGGTAACGGAAGATGTGAAAGAAGACAATTTTACGTTGCAGACATTGTGGACAACACACAAACCTTCTCTGTTTCAAAACACATGTTGCTTTGCCCTGAACAGAGCCACACCTCTCCAAAAAGCACATCAGTCAGGTTGACTGAGAGTTGGTCCATGGAGGCGATCACCGTGTAAGGACCTCCAGCCTCAACAGGGTCCAGGGTCACTTTCCATTTGCCTGTAAGGTGCGCCATTCAAATTTTAGATTTCGACAACTACAGCTGGAAAATAACTCTATTTTGGGTTTCACCTTCAACTTGAATGACATAGAGCTAAAAAACTTGAACTTTTTTGTTTCCCTTGAGGTAGTGTCAAGTCATTTAAACAGTTGAAGAGCAACCCAGCAAGGCTATACTATCATGTCTGACACTCTTTCTATAAGACGCCTCTCTCCCTTCGAAAGTCAACCTTGGTCTGGTTTCACTCATCACAACAAGCCTGCGTCCCTCTCACCTTCTGTGACATTCACCGGTGGTGCATTCTGTGGCCGAGGCCCCAACAGAGTGACATTGACCTGCACTCCTTCAGGTCCAAAGCCCCACACGACGGCTCTCTCCGGAGCCTTCTGCAGCACCATATGGTCTCCATAGTAGGAGGCATAGCGCAGGGTCCCCTCTGATGGAAGCCAGGGAAAATGGATAGAGAGGCGTTATGGTTGGACAGGGGTTTTTGTGCCATGTTAAACACAGAGGGTAACCTTCAGGGGCCCAAGATATATAGTTTATTTTACAATCAACATCTAACCATGACATGCTTCTGAGGACATAAACCCTTCAAAACGGCCTGATGAATTTGTCTAGGAACGTGAAGGGTTGCTTGAAAAAGGCCCTTTGTCCGCCTATCAGAAAGAATGCTGCTGACTCTGCAGTTGGAAAATGCTATGCAGCTCTGTGGTTGGTAGGCCCGCTTTAACTTCACAGAGGTCGAGTAATAGTAATTCAGTGCGACTAATTTCAGTACAGTAAAATTGAGAGATCAAATCTTACCTCTAAATAGGTGGGTTTTGTTATCGCTTACTTTATGACGAGACCCACACAAGAGCTACAATTGGTTCAGAAAAACCAGAGCTTTTGAATGGCATTTCAACTACACCCACTATCACGATAGCCGTGGTTGACGCAATCAACCAATGAGCAAAAGCTGTCCTGTTGGTGTTTATATTGTCTGATGATGTAATGCGTTTTGCACCCCGGGCCGCTGCTGCTATCTCTATGTTCTACTGAAGTGCACACACAGCTTGTGTGATGATGCGATTATTTGTCAGGAGGATTTGCATTTTGCTTAAGAGGTAACTGTTTTTAGTTTTGGTGATGTTTCAGAGCTGGAATTGTCATAAGTAACTTTTGCAGTACTATCTTACTTTCAACTTAATTCTTCTTCATCTTGTCTTGCTTGCAAGAAGGAAATCATTTGGTTTACAAAGTCTGGAATCGCACATGCATGAAATAAGTAGCGTTGATGAACGTAAATTTGTTGGGCCTCAGAATTAATTGAGTTACACTATTGTTGTTTATAATACATATGGTTTACTTACCACATTTGCAAAGAGATGAAGAATGTGCAGGCAATGCACAGCACCATATAGATATCAGTGAGCTTATCCAATGATGCATGTCCCTCACGTAAAAAGAGTTTCGCTCCTGGCTGAAAAGGTCTTAAAGTAGCAGTATAAGTGTGGGTTCTTGACCGACAGTGGCCCTGAAAAAAATTATCTGGTTTTGTTATTGACTCACCCTCTCTCTATCTCCCACTCTGTCTCTCTATCTCCCACTGTCTGTCTCTCCCCAGTTTTCTTTGTTTAGGCCGGTGTGCAATGTTTGGCTACAGCAGTGGTCACATGAAACCCCCTAGCACTCCCACACCACACAACCAATCCAAAGCATGTGACCTGATTTATTCCATAACTTCTCCGAAGCTCAGTTCATGTAGTGAAATGAGAAATGCAAATGTATTTGGGACATTCAAAACGTGAACAAAATGAATGTTTGGGAAATTCAAAACGTGATAAAAATTTACGAAGGATATCGTGCACGTTCCACCAATGAAAGCTTCCTCTTGGTTGATTTACCCGCCATTAGAGGGAGAGGGGAACAGAGGCATTGTGTCTACGGTCTTCATTGTTTGGATCTCATGTGGGAACATAAACATTAAGCATTACGTCTGGGTTAGTTCAAGATTCCAAGCTGAAATGATGGGAACCTAATTATGACATTGACAACGATCAACAAATTAAATTGAAATCTTAAGGGTTAGGCTTAAGGTTAGGGTCATAGTCCAAACCAAAGCAGTACTCTAGTGAATGAATGGACTCAAAGGACCTCAATTTTTTCAGTAAAAAAATGAAACGCTAAACAAATGATTCTGGATTCCGCACAGTGATTGTAATTATAGAAAACACAGAAAGAAGTTGCAGTAGTTGGTTATAGCCTATTTTCTGCAGCTTTGACAATTATATATATGCAGAGGAATTGGGGAGATATGCTGCTTTCATCAACCTCTATGGATGAAATACAGTATGATCAGCTCTGTGCAGAAGTAAGTGATAGTAGGGATGGAAACAGCTCCTCATTAAGGTTGATTATGGGTCTGTAAGGTATGCCCATAATTAATGTCATGGTAAACACCGACCTGTGGTGTTCACCTTCTATTACACCTTTATGGCATAGCAGCTGTACAACATTGACCACAAAACAAAATGTGGACTCTTGTATGGCATTTTCAGATCATGTTTTACAATAGCGAAGATTGAGTATAATTGTTGTATTTCTCCTCTGACAAATAAAATCTGCAATGGCCAATGCTCAATTGGCAGTTGTTGTTAGAAGCTGATATAGTGAATCTTTGAGTCAACTGCCCTATTGACTTATTGTGCCACTACCAGAGCCTGTTTAAACATTGCATCTGGTCCGAGTAAACATATGGCATCCCCAGATAAATTGCAAACTGAAATTTGTCTTTTGTTATTTTCGATTGCCAATGGTCACTCAATATATCAACACATTTATTTTTTTATTTTTCTTTAAGTGATATATTGACCACCCAACCACCTCAGGCTTCCATTTTATTTTCTATTTCAAGAAAAATATTTGACCTACTCCCCCCCCCCACCATGCTCAATATATCACCCGATTTTTTTTTCTTTTTCAAGCGATATATTCAACCTACCACCCAGGCTCAATATATTGATATGATATATCGATTTATTGACCCCCGCCAGGCTCAATATATCGATAGGCTATACAGATTTATTTATTTATTTCAAGCAATATATTGAATTTAACCCCCCAGGCTCAATATATTGAGAGGCTATATAGATTTTAAAAAATATATTTAATTTTTTTCTTCAAGCGATATATTGACCCCAACCCCCCAAGGTTCAATATATCTACAGATTATTATTTATTTATTTCAAGCGATATAGTTAGCCTACCCCCCCAGGCTCGATATATCGACAGGTTATTTTTTTCATTTTCAAGCGATATATATTGAACCTCCGCCCTCAGGTTCAATATATTGAACCTACCCCCCAGGTTCAATATATCGATAGGCTATACAGATTTTATCTACATATATCTACAGATTATAATTTATTTATTTCAAGCGATATTTTGAACCTAACCACCCCCGGTTCAACATATCGATAGATTATTTTCTTCTTTTTCAAGCGATATACCTACCCCCCGAAGTTCAAAATATCTTTATCACCCCCAGGTTCCATATATCTATAGACGATATATTTTTGGGGGGTGATAAGGGGGTAGAAAAGGTTTAGAAAGTTTGTGAAAAAGTCAGAGAAGGGAAAGAGAGGAATGTAGCCATCAGTTGGAGAGGTATTGGGAGATAGTGTAGAGAAGGAGAGGGGGCCCAGCCAGAAGTCAACAAACCAGGGCAAAGCGCCCTAGTTTAAGAATTGCTGGAAGAACTTAGGTTGAGGAGATCTCAAAGAGCGAGAAGGGTTCCAAAGAGCTGTGAGGAGTTGACCCTATCCTGGTAAAAGGACACCAAGATCAGTATGTCCCATGGGGAGTGCAGGACTTAGGGGTTAGTATCTAGACTCCCTAACATGAACGATGGAGCATTAAAGTGGAGGAGGTGGGAGCCGTCCGTATTTAGCGGTTGGTCACTTGGTGCGGCCACTGCTTGTCCTGTAATGGTAGCTTTTACGACGGATGCGGTTGGCAATGTAAGACAACATCTTTCTTCGCAAGAAAATATTTAAGTGCAGTCGTCTGTTCTTCTTTTTGTGGAAATAGACTGTCCAGTTTGTTTAATACTGTCAACAGACGGTTTTACATCAGCGGAAGCCATCTTTGTTGTTGGTAAAAATGCCTCTATGTTGCTCACAGTGAACTTATTATCCCGCCTCATAAGATTGTGATTTGGTTTGTCTATCTGATTTGGTCGGTCTATCTCGTACGGGCAGAAATCTTTTTGTATTGGAGGGGAGCCAGACCTTATCTGCAGAGCAAATGAAACCTAAGCTTGCGAGATTAGTCAGATTCCCAGGCTAAGTAATCGTAGGTTGGTGCTACGGCTCGAGGATGTAAGCTTGCTACGTCTAGGGGGAAGTAGGGGAACCATAACACATGTTGCCGTCTGACTGGAGTAACAAAAAAAAGCACGGCACAAACAGCAAACTAAACACACAGGTGTATTTATTAGACAAGTATTGCGCCAAGGGGAATAGAGAACTATAAGCATAGCCACATGAAAGAAAGTAAAAATAAAGTGACAACTACTAGTGAACACACACAACCTAGGCTAATGCATACAGAGGGCGGCCCTGCTTCTAACCTGATGTGATAACATAGGAAAACTACGTGATGATAGTGTAAACGCAAGGGTATCCCTATGGCGTAGAAAGGAAATAACTGACCACGAAACATCCAACAAACAGGCAGACAACAGAGAGCTACAATGGAGAAAACAGGTGCAAGTTATCAAGGCCTGATGCCACTAATTGGCCGACAGACAGCTCCCAGATTTGGACAGGGGGTTGGACGATGGTGGAGGAACAGCCAATGGTGTGATAACTACAGAGAACAAGAGGGGAGACACAGTAAAACACAAGGACAACAACCACACACGTTACAGTTGGCTAAATATATAACAAAGTAAAAGCATACATTTATTCCACAAATAACATGGTCAAAAGACTGCAAAACGGTATGGAAAGTGTTTAATGAGCCTGATTGCCACAATTTCAATGCAGTTTCTCACCATGAGAGGGACAAAATGATTATAGAGATCTGAATAAAGCTAGCGGTAGAAACTGAGTGGTTGCTGTAACTTGTAACTGTTACTTATTCAATCAATTGCTGATAATGACTTGATGACCTGAAAAGCTGTACTTTGGTGTCCGTTTGACCTCTGTGGTGTCAGTTTGACAGATAGTCTATTTTAAGTGACCAACGTATGCAAAAATTATATTATAATGGGGCCAACTCGTCAACATACAGCCTTGCACAAAGGCCTATTCTAATAACTCATGATGAGGTAATAAAGATGAATTATTCATGTCAGATCATTTTTAAGATGCATATTTCTACAGCCAATGATAATTTTTGTGATTTTTTCACTTATCTATAATTATACGATGGCACAGTTCCCTTGAGATCTTCCAAGATTGGGAGCACCACCGCATTATTCTCCCTCTTTCAAAAATCCATTTGCTGCCTATAGCTCCAAAACAATGTATCACCCCTCCTGGCAATTATGCCGCACGTACTCTGTGAATCTTGCCTTCCATTTATAGCTGTTTTACCAGATGGTGGATGATTTAGGAAATCAAACAGTAACTTAACCAAAGCCAATAACATTATGAATTCTTCTCAGAACAACAAAGACAACATCTGACTCAAACAGGTAGGTAATGAGAGAGTGACCACGAGCTGAGCAGGTTGTTTTTGCTTTTGATTAGACAATGTGCTAGGTGCACAAATCTGCTGATGGCACCCTAGTAACCGACCAACAAACCTCTAAACCCAATGTGGAGCTCTAATAACACCCTTTTTGATTGCTGACACTGTTGTTTTTTTCAAGTATATATTCAAGCGCAATTGTGTCAGCAAATTGTATTGACAGGCAAAATGATTCCCCCCAACTAATCAGAGTAGAGATTCCCTTACCAACAGCAACTTTCTGTACGATCTTAGAATATAATTGCCTCTGCTATAGTCAGGCCTTGAGAGGTTGCAGCAGGTCACATTTGAAGGCCAACATCACTTGTAATTAATCCTGCTCCACATTAACCTGCCAGCAAATATTGCACAGTACATAGGACATCAACCAATGCTAAATGGCTTCCAAGAATGCTGCTGTAGTGGTGCAGGGACGAGGATCAACGACCTGCCTCAAAGTCTAGCAGCAGACTGGATGAATGAAAGGCAACACAGTTGCCAGAAAGGCAAAGGTCGCGTCCTGAGCGATAAAAGCTAGGTATTCCAATTTGACCATGGAGCAGTACGCCGAGCCCCTGGTGATGGGAGTCTGGTGGGGTCAAATTTAGTCTCGCCCTCCTTGGCTGCTGCCTTTCCTCAGAATGATGCTCCGGGGTTTCCTGAAGCAATTTCCTCCAAATTCCATCAATTGGGTTTGAGTCGTGGTTGTCATACAGTGCAAAGGGCGGGAAGGATATGAACTCAAACTCTCTTGGTTGGAAAACTCACTTCTGAACATCAGAAAAAGTCCTGCATGGCCTCCACCCGCTGCTACCCACTGGCCCTTAAAACACCTCCAGCACCACTACCAAAAATAATAACACGGGGAGCCACACATTGTCAGTGCCGGTCATAGTACGGCCTTGGGCCCTGCTGGCCCAAGCGGTTCATTTGCACAGGCAGTGTGCTTATGTGTGTGGTGCACATGTGCTGGGGTGCAGTCTGTGGAAGTGTTCAGTATTAAATGTAGGGCTGGTGACGCGGGCTGTCTGCCTGTGTTTTACCAGACAGGACACAAATACACTCCACAACCCCCCCCCCCCCCCCCCCCCCCCCCCCCCCCCCCCCCCCCCCCCCCCTCCAAGGGAGAGTATGTGTTTGTGAGAGAGAGAGGAGAGAGGATGAGAAAGAGAGAGAGTGTGTGAGAGAGAGAGAGAGAGAGAGAGAGAGAGAGAGAGAGAGAGAGAGAGAGAGAGAGAGAGAGAGAGAGAGAGATGCAAATAGAGACTATATGAAATATCTCTCTGGGGGGCAAAGGCATCTTAGCAGTTAGCTCTGACATTACACTTCCCCCCCAACTCATTTTAATCTTCTTACAGCGATAATGCTCCACCCGGAGGATTCACATTTCTGTATGAATATATTTTGCATCCTACCATATGCCGCACACTATATGCAGTATATACAGTTTCATTTGGTTACATTGCCTTGTTGATTGTCAATGTTTTTCCATATGATTGAAATAGATTTTCGATTAGTTATTCTGTACAGTTGGAATAGAGGAACTTGCATTCTCATTAAATGGGAACGTTTACATGATAGAATCCTCTGCTATTAGGCATTAGAAAAAGCTTACAAACACCTAGATACACAACCTTGTATTACAGAGTCTTTCTTCATATTGGAAATGATTTTCTCGGTGTGGAAAAACAATCACGTCCATGATTATGGTGACTTCACACGATGCTAAAGAGCAAATCATGCTAAAATGCCATTATTGCTCCAGGTAGTGCTGTCTGTCTTACTGCAATAGCCATATATTCATATAGTTTCCCTCGTTCAAACATGGAATAACAACAATGGCCATCGCAGGAATCTGTCACACATAGTTGTGTCCCTAAGGGAAACAGTTCAAAGCACTAGTACCACTACTCACTACTTTCCTCCTGCGGTTAGTTTTTTCTTGGTTTTTCTACATTGTATATGTGTTTCACTCACTCCTCAGCTAGTGCATATCCAGAAAATAAATGGGATGCTTGCTGCACAAGGAGACATGATTTAGCCATAATCCAGCATGAATCCCCTGTAGAAACGCTCAACACAATGCAGACGATTTATCTTTGTTACCTCTGACACTGCTATTGTGTAGGCAAATAACGCAAACAGCACTAGGCCATAATTAATCAAACAAAATGTGAACCCCGGCCACTTGATTCCGATGCCATAAGTACAATCCAGTCCACGAGGCAAGCAGTGATCAGTGTGTTGTGTGGGTGTTTCACCACATATTTTACATCCAGAGAAATGAGACTTGCTTTTTTCATTGCAGTAGCTGTGTCAGGATACGGCATACCCTAACACATGGGTAACCATGGGGGTCTGGAGGCTGTTTACCCAGCATACCATCTAACAATACATAATGAAAACTGATTATGCAACAGACACAACACTTCGACAGTATTGCTTGTTTCAAAGTGGTGTGGCGATGGCGATGTACATTAAATGGTTCCAATTCTAAGCTCTCTGCAGCATTGCAACATTTACATGATTGAGCAATCAGCCAACATAATATTCGCTGCGGAAATTTGCTTTATTTTTCTCTATACCTCAACAGTATGTGTTGCTGTTGCCTCATCATTAATATTATTTAGAAAAAGAAATATGTGTTGTTTCTGTATTCTTCAACAGTTGTATACTTCCAAGCTGGGCTAGATAGCGTAAGCCTACCAAGCCTACCATGCCATCCGGAGTGGCAGTTGGCTGGCAGTTTGTTTGTTTGCCCAGCCCGTAAGTCTGTATCTGTTTTCTTGGTTCTTGGACTGTTAAACGCTCCATGCTAAACGTAGCCATCAAAGGTCTCTAGTCATGACCTGGGTCAAAGGAGATTCTCACACCCTTCCTCTTCCTCCTCTGCATTGACTGGACCATGAAGCAAATTACTATCAATGGCCGAACCATTATACAGTGAGGCTGACCGAGCTGTGACGAGGACTGGTGATGTGTCACTATAGCCCACCGTCACCAACAGATAGCGCAAATAGCAGAACCTGATGCTGCCACGGCAACGTTTCGGCTCAAAACCCAACATAAAAAAACCAAAGTCATGACAACAATTAGCACGACACTCCAATAATCATGGATGGTAGAGGTAACCCGTTTCAAATAGTATTGCAGAATGATCTCCATGGAGGAACGGATAAAGTTGTCAAAGCCAGAATCAGAAAGGCAAGGACAGTATTTCCCACACTAATCTGGAAGACTAAAAGCCTTTCACCTAGTTCACCACACTGAAAATATTAAACGCAAAGGTCCAATCCATTCAGCCGTATGAATCTGAGACACGGAACATGACCTTCAACATTATCAATAAAATACACACATTGATCAACCACCCCAGGGAGGGAGAACACACCAAGCAAGAAACCACACAAATTAAAATCAGAAGGAGGAAGTGGAGCTGGACTGGTCATACTCTTCAAAGGAACGATAGATCAATAACTAATCACTAAACTAACATGGAACCCGTAAAGAAGACCAGAAGACCATTTCATAAATTGCTGCCATAAGCAGAGGACATTAAACAGTGTTAATAGTGGGGAAAAGCAACAAATTTTTGTTTTTACTAAGATATTTCCCTTATGCACTGTGAACCACAAAAACCGAGAATGAATAGGCCAACCTGCTACGAGCTTGCAAATCCCACATTCACAGATGTGTGGTGCTAATCACATTAATTCCAGTGTTTTGCACCCGGGGCCCAGTGTAGCTAAATTCCTCCAACTGAAGGGTAGCATTCATGGGTATTTACGGTTCATGTGTCGGACCACGCCCTCTGACTTCGGTATCATTCTCGTTCTCGCCTTTGGTTAGTTATAATGCGAGGCAAATGGTATTTTGTCTGCACTGACTCAATGACCTTCTGTAAAACTAGATAACAAGAAAATGATTTCCCCATTTGGCTTGATTGCAGGGAAAGGACCTTAAATGCCAGAGCAATTTGAGCAGACGTCACGCTCGGATATGGGACTAAATGCGTGTAGGTTGCTCAGCCCCAAAGCTCTCTTCCCAACAGCATTCAGCAGTGCTGGGTAGGGAGTTCACAGACCCAGCCAAGACCCATGATCATTTTACACCATCATCATTTTGTCGTCAACTATAATGTCATCTCTCTAAGAATTTATTTGCTTTTATTTCCATGGATAAAATGGTGGCTGATTCTTGGCCTTGTTTCTTGATTACGACTGCCGTCAAATGCAAAGTATCAAAGAGGTTTATACCCAATGGATATTTTTAATGATCTCTTTTGATACTGACAAGAATGCAAATGATAACGCTCAGGATGACATGAGTGTTTGGAAAACTTGCTGACACTCCAAATTCCTCAAAGGTTATGCTTCACAGTTGAGCATTAAATCACAGCAGGTCGACTGGAGCATACCTTTACATGCATTTTTCTTATATTTTTGTTTTCATTCCTCACATTCATTAGTCCATTCAGAGTTTCAACTCAAGCATGAAACATATAAGTACTGTATCACATACAATCCGCAATACAGCCCAAAGAAAGGAAACAGTGGAACAGGCCATGAAAAATAAAAGTGTATCTATGTCAATATATTTCCATAATCCATCAATTTAATAACCAATTTCAAAAGGCCAAGCAATTATCCTTGATGCACTCCAATAGGCCACCGGGCTTCACCAAGCCACTGGATAGCAGGATGGGAGGCAAGTGTACCTCCTCCTGCCTCCCCCCCCCCCCTACACACACACGCACGCGCACACGCACACGCACACGCACACACACACACACACACACACACACACACACACACACTTCCCATTGTAATAACCAGCTGTTGTTGATGGGTCCACAATGCCTGGAGGACGACGCAGACAGATGCTGTGATGACGTGCAGAATAATGAACACCTTCTGTACCTCTACACTGCATATGCTCACTCTTACACAGACACTTACACAACGATGCACTGGCTCCGTGGTGGCTGAAGCACAAACTCACACAAACATACACACAAAAACGCACACACTTAGACGCACAACGCCAACAAATGGAAGCGCCTTTATTGATGACCAGATCAAACAGATGTTGCCAATTATTATGGAGGCTCATCAATGGCATCAAGGGAGCTCTTGTGCTTCGGGATGACACCACGGGCCCAATGAAGGCCCCCTTCGTCTTCCATCACACTATTCAGACCCAGTGAGACGTCGGTGGTGTCTCACATGAATAGTAGGCTCCCTTTTACTTGAACCTGTGCTTCCTGCAGGAAAACAGGATGATTGTTCAAATCTACCCGAACACACAACCATGCTTGCATAAACGCATGCACACACATGCTTTTGCACGCAAATGCACACACACACACACACACACACACGCACACGCACACGCACACGCACACGCACAGACACAACTCAAGTGCCAAAACATTTCTGTTGTTTCTCTCGAATGGTGATGAGCACTGTGTACTTATTTGCGTCGGAAAGCGAATTCTCTCAACACACCCACCTGCCCCATTGGCCTGTATTTTACATCAAATTCAAGATTCAAAACATTCCAAATATATGAATCTTAAGCTGCCCAAAAGGCCAGAAATGTACTAATATGTATCCCCAATGTTGGAAATATCATGAATAAACCGATGAATAATGCATCTTGAAAAGATCATGCAGAGCGGTAGAGAAAGATACCCGCAAGGCGATTCCCTGTTGGACTCTCTGAGACGGTGTGGGGGAGCCCAAAACAAGGTCAGAACTTCTGATCAGAGCTTCAATTACATCGGCCAGGCCGTGATCAAATCCCTCTTACAGTCTCACAGCTGGGGACGAGGATCGGGGCCGAATAGATGGAAGGGCACTTTGCACATTGGACATTGCACATTGGCTTTTACAGAGGAATTCTGGATGTTGGACAAGGACGTTTGATGATTGACCTGGTTAGAAGATAATGGAAATTAATCAAAGTTAATAAGAAAATGTGAGAATCTTATCACATTGCTACAAAGACGTTAACATATTCCCACCATGCAATGAATAATGTTATCCATAAATACATAACAAATTTATCAAATAATACATCATAGCCTTACATTCAAATGAAAATTACCTAAAATGACCTTGCATTTGCAGTATTATGAACTTGGTGTCACTTTGACACTTTTCAGATCCATTGGAAAAATGACAGCTTATCGCCAAAGGTGTCACCGAAGAGAATGACATGTTAACCTTTCAGATTCCACTTTAACTGAATAAATAAAGGCCGGTAAAAAATAATAATTAGAGGGCAAAGATGTCAGTGTCGGTTAAACATTCTGGACAGATATATCAGCATAGCAATGTTATTGTTACTATTTGTGGTATATATTGGTACCATTTGACAGGATTGGACCTAAATTCATTGTTAGCGATTTGGGTATTGAAGCAGTTTCAATATAATATAATGGTAAATGGACTGCATTTATATAGCACTTTTATCCAAAGCTCTTTTCAATATTGCCTGACATTCATCCATTCATGCACACATTCACACACCAACGGCGGAGTCGACAGTGCAAGGCGACAGCCAGCTCGTTGGGAGCAGTTAGGGTTAGGTGCCTTGCTCAGGGACACCTCGACGCTCAGCGAGGAGGAGCTGGGGATTGAACTATCAACCTTGCGGTTCCCAGCCAACAAGCCAGAGACGGCGAAATAATGAAGTTTGGATTCAAGGACCGAAATGCAGATTTGTCCAAACTTTTTGTGATACCGGTGGCCTTCGTTTCTGTAAAGTAACAAGAGTTATTGATCCAGTGCCTTTGTGCATTCAGCGAATCAATCGATGGCGCTAGCACTATCAGAAGTTATTTGGTCTCAGTTCCCATTCGATCCTAGTGGTTTAACAGCTAGCGGCCCAGCTGTGTTCCACTATGCATGTGCAGTTTCCTGAAAGTGTTTAAGAAGACCATTGTAGCCTGAGCTATCTGCCAGCTTAGGCCTATTATACTTCGATCTGACTTTGGCTGCACCGCATTGAATTGTTCCAGCTTACAAAGTTTAATACTTAATTGGGGAAAAGCACATCTTCTCAAAATATGATCACACGTTCTGTATGCACACGGCCCTTTTCGCCGCCGCAATGACACTGGCCAAATCTGCGAATGCTCCCTCGCCTCTGACAGCACTGAGACCTACGCTGCTTCTTACCAGTTATGTGATAGCATTCTAATTTGCATTTAGTCGGCAGCCAGTCACATCACATTTGTGCAAATGTGCTTGAAAAGGGATTATATCTCACTGAGCCGGGGCGTTGGCGGAAATGAAGGCCATTATCAGATCCAGTATCACATTGGCCCTGTGACAGCCTCAGCCCACCCATTCCACAAGGACGGCCAGGGAAGTCACCTCTCAAGGTCCCCGTCATTGCCGGCACAGTGGGCACCATCAGGAGTCTTCTGCTAGATTGAAAATCAATTAATGCAGTGTGTCATTTTAATTCGAAAAAGTTCAGTTGGGCTCGGAAATTGCGGATGGTTCGGTTGGCTGATGCCCTGACGGCTCTCGGCCTAGCCTCCTGCTGGATGTAGGATTACAGATGAATTAGCATATGTTGTTCTTTGAAGCAGAATCACTAAACCATCCATGTTTGATCAACAATCTGTGATGTCACTACTTTGAAGGAGAAGTGAGGAGAGGCTTTCAATTCCGTGGATGAATACGAAAAGTCCTTCTGGCAATTTCTGTAGTCAAGCAAGGTCAGTTTTGAGTTGGAGTTCAGGCAGAAGTAGTGTAACAAAAAACATTTTCAGTGGAAAATATGAAAACGAATACAACTTAAACCAATCAATTAAAGCTTGATGGAGGGATGGTGGCATGTATGAGCAAAATCTCATTTTTGTCACTTCTATTTCTGTGTGGATGGAGATCAAGGAGAACAGCTCCATGAATGCATTAAAATAGCAACCTTTTGGAATAAGGGACTGAATGGATTTTGAATGAGTAATGCAATAAAGAAATCCATAGCCTATTAATATTGATGACATGAATATCCAAGATGTTAAGTTTCGGACGTGATCTAATTGTATTTCTGATCTGATAACCTTTTCCTTTGGATAGCGCCAAATTAGACCTGTAGAATCATGTCGCAGTGTGTTTCTGGAACTCGATTGAAAAGGCACTAAGTAAAAAGGCTCAGTCTTCATGCACTCTAAAGGGCAACGCTAATTACATATCATTTGTTTGCTAATTGTCATGTGGCGGGACATCGTGAATTACACCATAACAACACCATAGAAGAATCTTTAATTTCTATATAAACCACATGTCAGCCACTAATCTTGAGAATGGATTCGATTTTCCCAGTGGACTACTCAGCCATTCTGTGTTAAATCCCTTTCCTGCTCACCTCAAAAGATAGAAAATAAATCATATTATGTGAGATTAAAATCAAATCAAAGTTTTTTTGACGTTACAGTTATAGGCAGTGTATAGTAGGTCCCCCTCTCTCTCTTTTTGTATGACTATTTTGATCTCTCATTCCATTTAGTTTTTAATCTCTTTATTTCATCATTGTCTTTTCATCTCTTTTTTTATTCTCTCTCCCTCTCTCCCTCTCTCCCTCTCCCTCTCCCTCTCTCTCTCTCTCTCTCTCTCTCTCTCTCTCTCTCTCTCTCTCTCTCTGTTTATATATATATATATATATATATATAATATATATTGAATTGTGTGCTCTTTGGATGTACTGGTAATGTGATACAGCACATTATATAGAGCACATCTCAATGACCTCCATCTGGAAGCAAAGGAGCATTGGAATGTCTTTTTTTTATTAATATCTTATTGTTCATTGTTCAGCAAATAATTGTGAAACGATTGCCGGAAAACTGCCACATTCCTTCTAACGCGTTTACATTGGCCTAGGTTACTTTATATTTACGTTGATTTAGGATTTTACAGTACTATAATTCTCCCATAACAAAAGTCCTCTCAATATAGCCAACACATAATCCTGTTATGCATTCTGATGCACAAACTCTATTTTCAGCTGCAGTCCACGACCTGCATGACCGCTGGTCGGTTCAGTTATGCAGAGCCAGCCTGCACGGGGGTCAAGCAGCCTTCGGTTTAATACTACAACATAACACCTCGTAAAACGGAATAAAAAAAGGGTAAGGGTGAGGATGGATTATGATCTCTGATCAAATAAAGAAACAACTAGAACAACAGAAAAATGGCATACGGGTGACGGTACAGCCAAGAGAAGGGCAGCCAAATTGAGAACGGGAGAAAATGCTGTGCTGGGTGGGCCGGGCTTCAGAGGGACAAGAGGATACGAAAGGATAAAGGAAGTGTCTAGGAACAGGAGATATTTGGAACCATGAGGATGTGAAGGACAGGACAAGTGGTCAGGGCAGAGAGGAAGAACCAGCGCACACCCGTATAGTGGCGCGTTGGGGTTGAGGAAGGGTGAGACGGCGAGTGTGAGTGTATGTGTGTGCGTGTGTCTGTGGGAATGTGTGAAGGAAGTGTTAGGTGTTGAGTGAGCAGGGGAGGGCCAGTGGGTTAGGGACATCGGAGGACACGTTTGAAATAAAAAAACCCAGGACAGCAGAACAGGGCAGAGGGGAGGGAACGGGACTGAGTCACCCTCACGGTAATGGAGAGGGGCAGCCAGCACTGAGTCACTCTCACGCAAACTCCTAATGAAACACGTAATGTCACCGCATGCTCTGGGGTGGGTCTAATCAGTCCAAGGGAAGGATAGAAAAATGACTAAATAAAAAGTAGTGTCTGAGTCTGAGCTGCAGGCTTCTCTCTCTCATTAGTCTCTGGTAGGAGATGTAAAGCACAACGATGATTGGCTGATCTAGGCTGTCATAAAGCTTACACCCATAGCACGGTGTTTATTTGCCTTGGCAGCCCTGATGACAGTATACACTTAGCCAAGACAGGCCACAAATCGTGATCAAGCTTTGCTTTTTCTTTGTGCTACTGTGGACAAGCTGTGAACACTTGGGATCTCGTAAATACAGACCGAATAACATTTGGTCCAGTCCCATTTGTGATGGACCATGGATGTGTTTTCATGGATGCAATATATATTTCTTTTCGTAAGGAAATGATTGGAGATACCTGACTTTTAATGAACAAGTAGCCTCCATCTATTGTTCATTAGAGGCAGGTGATTATTTATTTAAACCGCAAGATTAGCAAGTGTTCTATCCAAGGAAGATATCAACCAAGTTCTGCTAAAAAGTCACTTAATTATGTTTAATTTATATTATAATGAATAGGTTACAAGGCAGAAACAAACAAACAGACTAATCTCCTGAAAATGACTGAAGCAGAACGTGTTGACTCAACATTGCAAATTAATTGTACGTACACACGTGAAACATGGATGTTAAAGGAGGCAGATGCACGTGTAAGAAGGTTATTGTCCTAATATACTTTCTTCATGCATGAATCACAAGATGTGTTCAGAAATATTTCCAATGATAAACATGCAAATGCAGCTCTATTAATAACCACGCCTGATCTTGCAGACATCAGTGACTTCACAAGGAATGAGGAGTACATAGACTCACAGCAGGAGAGCAACAATATTCAGATGTAGGTTCCCAAACTCATCCGGTAAATTCATGAAACACAACCCATACACTTACAGAATAAAAAATGATCTACAAAAGAAAACAACATGTCAGATATTACACAGAGCACATTTATGTTATGGTATATTAAAGAAAGAATTATTAAGACATTTTTATCCGAAAGAACATTAAGAGTGAAATGTTTTTTTATTTTTAACAGCTGCCCACTAAACTACGACAAAACAACATAATGAATTGTGTGTGCAGACATTTATGTTTGAAAAAATTAATTGGATCTGTGTAAAAAAAATCACAATCGCACAGATGAATCAGTTGAATGTATTTAGCAACATAAAATTTGATCTATGTTGTCATCGGAGCAGCAGACATTCACAGTTGTCACCGTTAATAACTGTTTTTACCGTATCATTTCACAGCCAAAGTCCTTCATTTATCTTGCGGAGTTAAATGTTTTTTTAAAGTCTTGGAAATACTATTGTCCTGTTTTATAGTCAAATTAAGATATTACAAGGCTGTAAATTGGCTCTCTTTTGATTCAAGTGCGCTCGAAAACAATAAATTATTAAAACGGTGCACTGTTTCTTTTTACATTTTGGCCAGGAGAGAGTAACACAAGGCTTTCCATCCAAATCCTTTCTATGCAGGCATACTGAGCTGCCTTTATCTATGTTTGACTGATTTTCAGACATTTCCGAGGATTTGACATTGCTGCTGCTGCCATTTGCAAACCATCAAGTCGCATCAAGGAGAGTAATAAACCACAGGGACTGAGACTGGCGACAGAGGGGGGTCTTGTGCTTTGTCTTCTAAGACTTTAATGGAGGTCATGTCCTCACCTTACGCTTTCGAGAAGTGGAGGCTTATCCCAAATCTGTGTGTTTGGGCCGGGTTACCGTGGAGATATCATCTATAATCTGTGCAAGAGGGTGTCTTGATGTTTGTGTGTCTATGTGTGTCTGTGCGCGTGTGTGTGCGCATTCATGCATGTGTGCATGCACAAGTTTGCGCGCGTGTGTGTGTGTGTGTGTGTGTGTGTGTGTGTGTGTGTGTGTGTGTGTGTACCTGCAGGTTCCATCTTGCCTTTTCTCTCGACACAGAAAAATGTTAAAAGGACATTTGTCTTTAAACCTGTTCCCATCATCACCGGGGGAAACAAGGGCACCTGGAGAATCCAGATGGGCATTCATATACACACACACACACGTATATATCTATATCTATATATATATAGTGACAGCGCCACTGTGAGCACACCTATTCATCTTGTGGTGGAGAGCCTCATAGAAGCTGCTGCTGTTGAGCGCTGATAAACCTAGCGGCTAACTGCTTCCTCACTGCTACGCCTCGACCTGTCAATAGACAGGGCCAGGTTAATTTAAAGGTGATTCAGGGGTGACTTTCCCTTTCCATATGAGGCCTTATCTGATCATCTGATGCTTGGGTAAAAGTGTATTTATTTTGTTCAATGATGATATACAACAGGAGGCGCTTGCCACCTATGAGATGGAAGATGACACCTTTTTAAATTGTTTTCATCGAACATATGACCCAACATTTTCGGTAAAACAGAAGCGTTTTTTCTTTTTACTGACATAGTTAAAACACACACACACACACACACACACACACACACACACACACACACACACAAACACACACACACACACACACACACACACACACACACACACACACACACACACACACACACACACACACACACAAACAGACACAAAAACAAAAAAACACAAACAAGCAAAGAATACCCACTTCAAATTAAAGCGGCCACTTTGTTAGCTCCTCTGAGTTTAAACTTAATTAGGCTTAGGAAATACATAAATAATACATTAAGCCATGTGGAGAAGGATGGCGGAGAAGAGGAGATCCAGCACAACAGTATCTTCTGCCATTTCAAGCAACAATGTAATTATCCTGAGAGCCGTATAGGACCGTTTCAGTTGCCACTACGAAAACGGCCAAAAGTGGGCACTGTTGCACTTTGGCATCAAGGCCGATAACCCGTCAAAGACTGAAACCCAAACATCACTCATTGGACATGCCCAAAATACATACAGGTCAGCTTGTGGTTCATCCCGATGGTTACATTTTGGATCTGGGTTGGGATATATCTCAGCCAGTCTGCTTGCCAGATCCTTTTAAAAGCACACATGGAAGATGTTGTTTTATCAACTCTTGCAAGACACTAATGCCTGAGGCCCTCTCCCAGACCTCTCTCAGTCTTTGTTGTTTTACTTAAGTCTCCTGTGATTGAAAACGTATCAAATGAATTGATGATTAATAGGGATGTTAAGAGGCAATCAACTGTTTTCAACCTTATTCCTTGATAGACACAGTATTCGCCAACATAATATTGTTTTACTATATTGTATAGTGAATAGACTCCATTGCATGCTAATATGTGGACATCACCCCAGTTGTAATTCATCTCATTAAAAATAATGAAATACAATATTACTTCTCATTACATACACTAATTATCTTCATTGCATGAGTATTTATTTTGGTAAATGTAAAATAGGCTAAGCCATTAAGTTGTTCTTTGCGTTTGGACATTAATTTTGGCTAGATAATGTGTAGGCCGTATATTAAATATGATCCCCCGTTGATCAAGATGTGACTCTCTGGACATTTGGAATATTTACGTTGACCAGGGCAAGGGAAATAAGCCTAAGAACAAGCCAATCCATGATGGAATCCCTCTTGCAGAAAATATCAATAGAACATAACCCACAGGCATACCAGCACTCTGTGATTAAGTTATATAAAACAAGCATAGGTGTAATGTCAGAGCTTTATTACACTCGTCTCAAGTCAAGGGAGTTTATTTATAGAGCGCACTTAAAAACAACCACGGTTTACCAAAGTGATGTACAGTCTATCTCAATTAGGACAGCAATTAAAAAAGCAATTTATCCTATAAAATCCTATGTCAGACAGGCAATAAAAAACAGTAGAATAAATACATTACATGCTGAAAATAGTCCCTGTTTGAATCAATCCCCAAGGAGAAGAAATGTCACAATGCTGCCTGCATGGACATAAACACAGGTCCATCCAATTAGAGCTGGAACTTTAGCCTCCACGTTATATTACCGACTTGCTAACCGCTATGTATTCAACTATTTATTTTAAACACATGTAAACAGAGATATAGATAGCTTTAGATATCAAATTAAATTAATATAGCACATTGTGGAGGTAAGACGTAAGCAAAAGCGAGCTCACAGTTAAGGCCACAAGTTGACGAAAAGTTATCCCTGCACCCTAACCTCAACCTAGAACCACAAATAAGGTGATCCGGTGTCTTCGGCACCATGTCCGAGGGACCACTGCAAAGCTCAAACCCAATTAGCAACAAAGAAAGTGTCAATCACCTCAAATGAATGTTCATGTGGGAAAAGAGATGTTCAATGCAGGAACGGGGGTCGGGCAGGACCCCGCCTTCCTTCTCCACCAGAGCACCTGGCTTTGGGAGGCAGACAGCATGAACACATTTTCTACCATATGCCAACGTGGGAGTGGGGCTAAGTGACATTCTTTTGAAGCAGAGGAGACGAAACCAAAAAACAAAAGACAAATGTGTTATTGCATCGGGAAGAGAGTGCGGCAAGAGCCGGAGATAACCGCTAAATATATCTCACAAGAACAGGCGTTGGATGCACAGTGCTGCCCTAAAAGCTATAGGATCTATAGAAAAGAGTTTGCGCTATGAGGGAAAGAGAAACATTGTTGTCGCCTTTCTTTTGTTCTGGTCTTCTAGTTACGGGTGATTATGGCAAATAGCTGAGGGATCCAAATGTTTACTCAGCTAAATGACAATCCCGTGTAGACTAATTTAGTTCTGACAGAATTTTTCATGAAAGAGAGACATGTTCACCATACAAATGATTCCACAATGGAACATCATCTAAGCTGGACCAACAACAATGGGTGCTATTCTTGCATGTTTATTTTCTTAAAAGCTCCAGAGTAAATTCCAAATCCCAATTATTTCCTGCAGTTGAAGGTGTTGATCTGGGGCGATTATTTACTGATATATTTCTTGTTTATTTATTTTGGTTTCATTCTCCCTTCCTGTCCAAAATTCCTGGACATTTTATTGACACTGTGACTGTCACCCAAATCACCAAGCGAAAGGGATTATCCACGCTGTCACTCAAACAGAGCGACACATACTGGTGCAACACCACCACCTCCACCAGCACAGGTTGAACCAAAGTGAAACACATTACAGAGGAACTCAACAGAACGTACAACAGACACTAATACATGCTTCCAGCCTAGTTGACGGCGGGCACCGGGAAACCATGATCTCCACAATCAACCAGTACTTTGTGTGGGTTGCCATATGATTGGCAGAGGGGGAAATTAATTGAAAGGCTTGTTCGTCACTCTAATCCCAGGGATCTACACACAGATGTTTTGGAGTTGATTGTTGCTCTGAGCGCTTTCGTTTGACTCTGCGTAACTGCTTCCCTGATTAGATCAGTGTTAAACGTGTTAAAAGGGTATGAAGGTATTTGTATATTTATTGATCGCAGACACGTGTGTCACCTTAGCATAATGCTGAAGAACTGAAAGCCTACTAAGGCTCTCTGCTTTAGTATTTACAGTCAATCATAATAATGGCATTCATATAAGATAGGTAAAAAGCTATTAAACATTCTAAAAGTGATCTAATTGTCTACCTCTCAAGCATCTCTGACTGATACCCAGCGGGGGCTGCAAACACCTTCTATCTTTCCACAACACAACGTCATAATGGACTTTTAATGGCGACATAATAGCTATTATGGAGTAATGAATTCCTTGTAATTGTGGCCCTGGGTGTCAGGGAAACCATTGCTAGGATGGAGATTCACATTGCTTTGCTGAGTATTTACACAAGGCATTCGATTTGTTTGCAGTGAAATCCCGGGATTCCGTGCAGAAAACTGAAGGGTTCCCACAGAAATAATCATATTTGGCACTCTGAAAATCAGTTAGAACATATTTACCAAGATCAATTAGTTTCAATCGATTCTGGCTTCGGCAAGATCTTACTCCAAAGCTTGTGATTTTTAGCAAATTCTTATTGGATTTTCCTCTCACGTCACTTGTAGCCTACTCATCCACATGATGAGTTATCAAATGACATCTTAAAGTCTCAGGGAAACCCCCTGTTTCCGGTCAACAATAAGAGAATGAAAAAATTTATTTCTAGGCTGAAGGTTGTCGGCAGGGAAAAGAGTTTGTTATCCACATGGTAACGGCTCTGTACAGCTATGTAATAAATTTTTTTAGGCTAGTACAATTGTCACACACACCGTGGCGTTGTACTATGGTGCCTGAGACGCTTTTAACTCTCTCGGACGCAGTCAACACTTCAAATGGTGCCCAGACAGAGCTCCCCAAAGCCATACACACTGGGGTGTGAGCGCACCCTCTCAACGTCAGCATCACCAAAGAAAGGGGACTCGAGTTCAGAGCTGACCAGAACGTTCACAAACTGGTTGGCGGAGACTTGCATAACATACGATTTTAGACCAGTTTAATTCTTGCTTTGATTTCTGTGAAAAATGGGGTAGATTACCATGTTAAAGACATGGAAGAAATGCTGTAGACTGTATCCCCAAGAAATTAATATTTAAGGTTCACTGGCACCATAAATGCAGCCAAAATGTCTCAATTTTCAAATTGAAAGACAAAATCTGGGTGACACAGAGCCGTTCGTAATAAACGTCATTTTATTTTGGTCATGTCATTACCCTTCCATCATCACATCCGAATTATGTTAAGGGAAGGAAATACGTTTTTTGGTTCCGTCTACCTTTGAAACGTAGGTTTGTAAAAGCAGTTTGTTTCTAAACCTGGTTTGCCCAATGGTAATAATCTAACATGATGGGCCAGTTATGAGTTGCCAGCGAATAAAGTATAGTGCAAGTAGCCTGAGAGAGGAGAGGAAGGAAATGGCTCCACATTGACACTGCTAATCCTTGTGGCAAGATAGCGACTGCCAGAGCTGATTATAGCCTACACCCCGAGTGGTGGCATGATATATTATGTTGAGCTTATTGGGTTGAAATGGTCACTCACTTTGGTTTCAATGGCAGGCTTTGGCTACACATATTTCAACAGTGATTATGATTTTGGATTATGCTCTTCTCTTTTTTTTAGGGGGATAAGCTGTCTATATAAACACTATGGAGTTGGAGACATTTGTCCTGAAAGACAATTGGCATTTCCTTTGTCACAAATACTTTCTTCCTTCTTCGAGAGATGGGGGGAGTTTGAACGCTGGCAGAGTGGAGTGGATTATGTGATAGACCTGGGAGAAGGAGTTCAAATGAAAGACAAAGGGTAACCATGAGGCAGATTAAATTAAATCCAGTCTAATGTTGTGTTTGGCTCAACTTTAGGGTCCAAGAAATTAGTTTTCACAAGAGGTAAGCCAAACACTAGTTTACATACATAAAAAACAATTAACTACAAGGAACAAACTCGACAATAAGAATTGAGAATAACAAACAAGTAGGTCAAAAACTTTCCACAATGACGAAACCTACATTTAAGGACTGCAGCAATGGATTTAAAGTAAAAAAAATGAACTACATTTCCCGCATATGTTTTGGAAGGCAACATCTGCTCCTGAACCGATCTACACCTGTCTAGGCTTGGATACTTATACTGGTTAAAAAATGACTATATTCACCCAGCCTGGTCTGATACGAACTATTCAATTACAATAACAAAGTATTCTTCCCATGTCTCTGGGCAATGTGAAGCAATATGCAAAATAGACCGTGCTTTGAAAGAAAAAAAATATGTTTATTTTGGAACTCTGCGGACCGCCATCTGGTTAATTGTGAAAAGGATTATCCTTTCTTGTTAGATCCCTCATTATAAAAGAAAAAGCCAACTTTAACAATGTGTCCTGTTTAAAAAAGATTTCCCTGACCATTATTCTCCTAACCTCTAATATAGGTTGTTTTCATTGTCCCCGCCTGTAATGGCAATCAATGGGGTATGCAATTTTAATTTGAGTGTAGCTTTTTTAATTAATAGACTAATTTGGCTGATTGGTGAGCCCGATGTATTACAGAACAAAACCACGATGTTACACGGCACTCGAGAATAACCCCTGACACCAGCCCTGTGAGACATCCCTTTTTCCTTTGTTAAAACATCAGTGCAGGGCCTTTATATTTCCTCCAACGTCGAATCCCAGGCTGTCCCTCACTGCAGAAGTCCGTGAGCCTTCTGCCGTTTCTCCAACCCGTTACCCCCAGAACTAATTAAATACGTGCCAATACATTCTTCGGTCCCCTTGCATTGACTCTGGTGACAGTGTATCCCACTAATCAACCATCGGAAACTAATTATGAACATTGTCATGAGGAAAATGTGATTATACATGCTCCACTTTGCAGGCGTCTCATGTAAGCACGACAAACGTCCAGTGGCGTGCGTGCATGGTGACGCCACAGATCACACTCTTTGCCGCAGGGCACAGTGTTCTTCATGAAGAAATAACAACAAATGTATGTTGAAAAAAACACAAATTCGCACATCAGCTGTGTACGTGTCATTTTGTAACACTAGTTCTATTATAAGAGGGACAGTTGGTAGTAGAGCCTCTCTGATGACTGTGTGTGTATGTCTCTGTGTGTGTTTGTGTGTTTCTACAGTATGTGACAAAGAAAGAGCAATAGTTGCAATGGGAAGAGAGAGAAATAAAAGAAGGGGAGAAAGAGAGAATAAGAGATATTTAGTGAGTAAAAGAGAGAGAGAGAGAGAGAGAGAGAGAGAGACTGAGAGAGAGAGAGAGAGAGAGAGAGAGAGAGAGAGAGAGAGAGAGAGAGAGAGAGAGAGAGAGAGAGAGACTGAGAGAGAGAGAGAGAGAGAGAGAGAGAGAGAGAGAGAGAGAGAGAGAGAGAGAGAGAGAGAGAGAGAGAGAGAGAGACTGAGAGAGAGAGACTGAGAGAGAGAGAGAGAGAGAGAGAGAGAGAGAGAGAGAGAGAGAGAGAGAGAGAGAGAGTAGTGAGGAGTGTAACATCGACCCACATTGCACCATGTGTTCTCCCAATGGAAAACATTAGCAGCTGAGGCGTCTGGCGCATCTGCTTACTACAGCATTGTTCTGCCGCGGCGTCCCCACACCACACCTACACTTCCCCTTCCCTGTCACTCTGACGTTAGTGTCTCCGAGTCTCCATGTATAATCATTGTTAACATGCCATCCTCAGCCATGGTTGCTATCAGCTCAGGTGTGGTGGAGGTGTCCTCTAAGATACAGCCAATGCAACAGAATGCTTGATTAACAGATGTCTGATTAACGGAGCTCACTCTGTGAGCTCCGTTAATCAGACATCAGACAGAGTTAGCCAAGTAGAGATGAACTCCTGACGAGTGGGCAGTGTCAGCATGAAGGATAAAGCGTTTGTTCCCCGGCGGGGGAGACAAACACAATAATACCCACTCACTGCTGCTCAAAGGTTGTTCTAAGCTAAGTTCTGTGCGATTGTAAGGAAGCATCTTCAACAATGCTGTCCAACGCAGGCGACCACTTTTACCACACGCTTTCTCTCTTTCCTCTTTTTTTCTGGCCACACGCACAACTGATAAAGATAACTGTTTGCTGAGGAAGTGTATCCCTGAGGGAACTATTGACTGACCGGCCGATTTACCAGCCGCTCTCTTAGAGACACTTGATTTCTACAAAGAGACTCACAGGCAATCATCATGAAAAATGTAAGCCTCCATCCTCCATGTAAGTAAGCCCAAATGCTCCCCCCCCCCCTCTCTCTCTCTCTCTCTGTCTCCATATGTGTGTCAATCTCTCTCTCTTTGTGTGTGTGTCTGTGTGTGTGTGTGTGTGTGTGTGTGTGTGTGTGTGTCTGTGTGTGTGTGTGTGTGTGTGTGTGTGTGTGTGTGTGTGTGTGTGTGTGTGTGTGTGTGTGTGTGTGTCTCTCTCTCTCTCTCTCTCTCTCTCTCTCTCTCTCTCTCTCTCTCTCTCTCTCTCTCTCTCTCTCTCTCTCTCTCTCTCTCTCTCTCTCTCTCTCTCTCACTCTCTCCCTATATGTTTGCTTGGTTGTGTGTGTGTGTGTGTGTGTGTGTGTGTGTGTGTGTGTGTGTGTGTGTGTGTGTGTGTGTGTGTGTGTGTGTGTGTGTGTGTGTGTGTGTGTGTGTGTGTATCTCTCTCTCTCTGTCTCTCTCTCTCTCTCTCTCTCCCACTCATGTTTTATGTGCTCCATCTTCTCTCTGTTTCTCTTGTTTCCGACCGATGTGCCAATCAATCCTCTTCTCGGGCCAGGCTGCCATGAGCCTCAGACCAGAGAGCAATGCATCAAGTGCTTGTTTGGGTCAATCCAATGTGCAGTGATAGCACATTCACACAAAGTGCTGACTGACCACCAAAACGCACTCCCTGACGCAATACCCTGGTTTTAAATGAGCACGCTTGAAATGCACACGAGCGGACGTCCATTAGGCCAAGAAGTCCATAAAAACGGCGACCTAAATCACGCAAGATGTTGCAGTTTTCCTTTAGCGTCGCGCATTTCTTTTCAATAATCGGGTTGTTTGCGTTTAAGCAAGTCTTGTTGGATGCCTCTACATTCACGTGTGTGTGTGCAAAAGGTCCTGTGACCGGCCATCGAACTCGTGGATCCTATCTCTATGGGGTTCATTTGGTATAGCTTGGTACTCAGAGATGCAGAGGCAGAAATGTCTTTAGCATATCGGTTCTCTGGTTTTGGTCTCAAATGGAAATAAGATCTCGATTCTCGATCTTATCAAGAAATACATTCAATGTTAAATACGTTTAACATGAAAATCTAAATGGACGATAAGTGGAAGTAATTTCATACGATTCTAAGAATAACGTTGACACATTTTATAAAAGGTGCGTTGTGGTGTTGCTGTGTGTTAACCCACTCACACATATCTGAGGTAATAATTGTAATTCATTAGGTAAGGATCAATGCCATTTTACAGATGTGCGCTGTCCATCCTTTACCATCCCCCCATCATCCTTTTGCTATAATAGTCTCTTAGTGGTTGGAAAGTGGTTGCAGTGATTGTATTAGCTTTGTGGCTTGTGGTGTATGTCAACCTCCTCCTACCTTAAAATGTTATTTGGCTTCCTGTAGCTATTTACTGTGTCATGTTCAGAGCCTTGTTGTATATGACTGCTGTGACCCATGTAACTTCAACTGCATTTAAATTGTTGTTCTGTATCAGTCTTATTGATGCATACAATTGCTTAATTCAGTATCCCAAAAAAATGAAGGGAACCCGTGCTTTTCAACTGTATACAACATCACAATAGTGCTACGGTTAAGAGAAAACATTCAATTCCCAATAACTTTCAACCTGACCTTTTTCTTGCTGACATCTCAGGTATGGCCATGAGGTAATTTATGTCTTGGTTGAAATTCATCACCTTTAAAACCATACCGACACAAATGTAATAACAAGGGCCCTTTTTCCAATCTATTGGGGGCGGTATACTGCTCTATATGTGTACCTTCAGAGAGTGATGGCTTTACAGCTAAGAGCGGTTTCCCGTGTCGCCTCAGCAACACTAAAGTGACAGTGTGACAAGGGAAATATGTCCCTGCCAGCTGTTAGAACATCTGTACAAAAGTGTAAATACATACATGCATTAAATATTAGGGAACTACACCACCAGGGAATAATAGCCATTGTAAACCTGTCCTGCACTCTTTTAGGGGGTTCGATTCTCAAGTTTAAATTGTTGCATTGGTATAGAATAAGAAATAATTGCACTTAAACTTATGTGAGGAGAAACCGGCACAGCCGAATAAATGCGTGCAGATACAGAATAATGATGAATGTGTTCAACCAATCATTCACGACTCATGATCAGGCAGGATTGATGAACTCCTCTCGTAGTCGTCCTTATTTCTCCCGCTAAGTGAACACGACGCACTGCTGTCATGTATCAGTGAGCAGATACCCCTCCACCATCCCCGCTCCCTTTGAGACCATTCAATCTGACGAATGGGATGAAAGTGTTGTGCATGAACAACCTACTGCTGCCTGTAAATGTTCAATTATATACGTTGCTGACAGGGGAAGATATACAAAGGGGGGAGTAACAAAGGCTTGATACGGGGCCCCACTTGGCCCCTCTGTGAGCGGTATGCCATGGAAAGGCCCTTTCTCAAGAGCACAGTGTATAACAACACACAAGTACCCAGGCTTCCTCTGTGGGAGCGCTGCTGTGAAGGGAGCCGTATGCCCATACGACCCATTCCATTTGTTGAGAACAGCTCTATGTTTATATATGAAATAATGAGTTTGGTTAGGATGGTTATGTGCGATTGTTATGTGTGAGGGTATGTCGGTACCTACATGACGCAAGCACAAATAATTAAAAATCATTAAAGTGTGTGACTGCTGCTGTGCTGTATCGGGTAGGTGGGTGGAGAAGGCTTCTAGAGTTGTTTGAAAGCAAGGGAAACTCAATCGAAATGCAAAAAATACTAACTTGGTTGGGAAATTGAATGCAGAACTAACAAATACATTCTTATTCTAGGCTGATCATTCAGCCCAACCCTGTTATTGTTAATTGTGCGGTATGCTTTGCATTCTATTTGCCACATTAGGTTTTCTTGCCCTCCAGGGAAGATCATTAGTAATATTTATCAAAGTGTGTTTTGTACTCTTTCAGACAGTATCTACACTCACCATCAGGATGCGTGGTATTAAATACACTATTGAAGGATTTCAGGCTTCAGGGGAAAAGTCAACTAAATTAGTCTTGGCTTTGAGCGTGCTATTCAAGAGGCCCTGTATAGATGTATCTAACTGGGAGAAGGGCAAGGCCAGATAATCATCCAAATAGCTTCTCTTTTGAATTGTCTCAAATTAATCCAAAGGAGACTTGCAGAAGCCACGTAATTGGAGAAATTGCCCATTATCTTTTCCTTAACCATGGCCTTTTTTATATATTTTTTTGCCAAGTCTAGTTCAATGTGCATTTTTTGTTCCTTCCAGAGGGTGCTGTACATCTAAACAGAAGAAACTTTAAATGATTACTTTTCTTTGCTCCGGTCACTTGTCAATCCCCAAAATCTGCCTTCCTGACTTTCAGAGGTCAGGGAAGTGGCTAGTGATTAGTGGATAATCCTTCACAGTGATGCCAGCAGCCCCCACCAGAGCTCTGACGAAGAGAGGGAGGGAAGTCGCCCGCCTCCCGCCTTCCGTCCACCAGTTGCCAATCATAAGAAATTACAGGCGAGTTGCCCCCCCCCCATCCAAGCCTGGAGAATAGAACAGAAGTGTGTTTTGATTGAAAGTGCCCATCCCAATTACACCACGCCTCACAGGGAAGCGCGATTCTTATTTCCTCAGCGATCGAAATGTGTTTCCCCATCACACTAAAGCCCCCCCCCCCCCCCCCCCCCCCCCACCCAACCCTCTTCAATTTCATTACACCCCTTTATTTCTCTGCTGTTCCAACATTGAGACAGGAGTTGTCGTTTCTTCTTCTGTAAAAATAAGAATTTGTGTTGAAGCATGTTTGCCATGTCATTGGTTCTTTAGTAAGAGCTATAGTTACTGGCTGAGAGTGTTTTAAAGCAGAGCGTTTGTATGCAACTTTAGCCTTTGTTTGTATGAGATTTTCAAATGCATCAAACCAATGCCAATCTTAATTTATTTTCGGCTTTTGTTGATTTTAGTTTTGATTTTGAAGTTCGCACACAGAGAATAACCACATGTAATTATCACTTTTCTTTTATGCATAGAATCCAACAATTAAATCATCGTCCCAGTTTTATTTATGACTAAACAGATGTCAAATTGTTTTGCTATTGCGATAGGTATTTTCTTTTTTTTGCAGCGACAATGACTCTCTGTTCACAGAAAGCAGATTTTTATAACAACTTTCTTCATGAGACAGATGGCAGCTGGCAGTTCACTGACAATGGCCATAGCTATTATAGGCGACAATGCGATGTTTTTCCTTCAAAGTCTGATTAATGGCAATCACTGTTCCACTTTCTTTGTGTCACCATTGAGTTAACTCAGCGCATATCTTTGATCCATACACTAAGTTTTCACTAAAGTTTGAGGTTTGAATGAAGGAAACCAAAAAAAGCCTGCCCCTTTTTTGCCAGAGATAAGGAGACATAATGCCGTATGGAGCGTTCATATATTTGACATTCAGACATTATTTTCTTAATTACCCTGTGTCACAAACATTAATGAATCCTTTCATTTCGCCACAGTTTTTGTTACCAGATAGAACCAATGAAGCATTTGCTATGGTTGTGTGATGATATTATCTCGACTTGAATTAAAGACTAAAGAGTAGCAGAGCAGTACACTGCATACCAAATGCTTGTTGTTCCATACACTGTCTGGATAAGGGTTGCACTGGCTGCACACAATGCTTTATGAGTGTCTCAGGACCCTCCTGCATGGAGGGATAGACAGTCAGCAGAGAGTGATTCATGTTGATTGGAGGAAGAAATGCGTCTCCGATGAAGGCAATAGAGCTAATGGAATAGAATAAGGATAATATACTACTTATTAGCCAAATTGGTTTCCTACAATTTTACATTGAATTGTTGAGACATGGAAAGCATGCACACAAGCACACACACACACACACACACACACACACACACACACACACACACACACACACACACACACACACACACACACACACACACACACACACACACACACACACACACACACACACCATATTAAATATGTGTGGAAGAACTAGCCTTTTAAATTATGCAATGCTTGTATTTTCAGGAATTGTCAGCTGATGAACAAATATATGCATTTATATGTATAAACATATTAACATTAGCAGAATACTGCTGATGTTCAGGATGATGTTAAAAAGCATCCGTGCAGCGGAAGGGGGAGTAATACACCTTGATTATAGAGAGTGATTATAATGTAGATCAGCAGTGCTCGTTATCGATGCAGAGGTTACGTCTCAGCTATCAGACACGCTTGACACGTTTATCTGCATGTGTCCTCCTGGAGATAAGCCTGCAGCGGGAACAGTACCCTGCAGCTGTAACAGCCCTTGGAACCATTCCCCCAATGCTGTGAGTCCATTACCTTAACCGGACTATAAACATGCCGCCCTTGATCAATCGGTTGCCTTACAGCTGCTGCTGATACTGGGATCGTGTCCATCCGAAATTGTCTCCCTATTTATTCTGAATAAAAGAAAAAAATGTAATTCACAACGGCTCAAATCAATATAGCTCCATGTGTTGCATCTGCAGAGGACCGTCTTCCTCAGCTGGCCTTGGGGGAAGTGCATCCATCGCCTGAGCCTTATCCCATGTTAGTCATTGATGGATGGATTCACTGGATTTAGATCACAGCGCATTTCAGTCCACGGTGCAGGGCTTCTGTTCTTCCTGGGGTGGTCATCGATGTCCAAGGTTAAGTGGGTACATTCAAAACAACCCAAATTACCTACTTTTCACAGTGATTTTTTTTAACTACTCAGGATAAGGAGACAAAAAATAAGACAGGAGGACCACTAATAACTGCGTTGTCCTTTTGGATAAACCAAAAGGGTTTCGGCAGAGTGGTGGGCTCATTGTAGCGCATTAACAGTCAGCTGCTTCACTTATGTCTTATTCATTCCAATAAAACAAAGCATCCAAGTGAGAAAAAACAACAGTTTGTTTAAAAAATTTGCTGAGGGGAGTTTTAGCCATCTGATACAGGGAATTGATCTTTTCTTTACTGTAAGAAAGAACCAATGGCTAAAATCGGTGGGAATATGGGATTAAAACAGAGCTACTATTTGTCATATATATATATTGGAAAACGCCAGAATAGGTCGTTTTCCAATATGACCCAAAACAACCTAAATGCGATGAAACTGCAAAATGTCACATTTGCCAAGGTTGTCTGCCAAAACAGTTGAAAATGCAACTTTGGATGAGTTTTATGATCAAATGTGCTTTGATAACATTTCCAACGATAAATGTTTTTGAAATTGTATTGTCGTAATCGTCAGTCAGTGAATTAATATGCTGTTTATATTATGTTATTGCAGCGTTTTCTATCGTTGCCATGGTGATTCATATGGACGCTACTATCCCTGAAACCGCGCAGCTTGCATCTTGTTTTGCATCTTTTGAGTGACCAAGGAAGACCTTTTTACTTCTACTTTCTGTGGTGGATTTTAATGGTAATGTTTTTTTAATGGTGCATAATGACAATGTTTGGGGAATCAATAGGTAGGGGCAGAGCCCCATTGAATAGTGCATATGTCCTTCATGTAGCACGAGGGATTGAGCTGTCATTGGAAATACGACACACTACGTTCCACTGAAGACACACACACACACACACACACACACACACACACATATATATACATATATATATATATATATTGTGATGGGGTGGTTAGGCAGAACCCAAGTGCACGGACAGACAACAGGTGCAGGATAGCGCAGGCAGAGAGCAAACAGTAATGTCACCGACAGGTGGGCAGGGAAATCGTCGGTGGGTCAGCAGTCGAGGGGTCGACAACGGGAGGGCAGACAGGCAGGTGAGGAGCAGGAAACAGGGAAGCAGACAAGCCGGCAGGGACTCGACAACAGGCGGGGTGGTCAGACAGGCGAGGGTTCGGTAACAGGCAGGATTAGCGTTGTAGAAACAGTTCAGGAGTTGCGGGAAAGCACGGTGAGTAGGCCTACGAGAGACGACCTGGCAGAGACTGAGTGGAGAGAGAGGATTTATCTAGAGGGGTCACCGGTGAAGGTGGTTGGGTTAATCAGGGGAGATCAGGGTGGCAGGCCGGTGAATGGGAAAACCAGGGGCGGACCATGACATACATCGTCCTTCAGTGATCACAGCGTAGATATGTTTGAGAAATACAATTTCATAAACAAAAATCATGGCTTGATCTAAATCCTGTCAATAGTAATAGTCAATAGTTGTATGTGCTACCGAAATTAATATTTGTTAAGGCCGAATATAAAGTGTACTATATGCACCATGGATTTGAAGCTAAAAGGTTGACCGCTAGGCAACAGAATCAGCATGCGTGTTGGATAGAAAGTGGCCAGGAAGTTTACTTGGGTGGTTTTTCAACTTTTAACTTGGCTCACACCACGCCCCCCCCCCCCCCCCCTCCACAGCACTCCACCAAGGCTTATTTGCAGGGCCTTTTTTAAATTGTTTCTTTTAGCTCAGTGATTGCACCAGGCCGAATGGGAATGGCTCACAATGAATACAATCAGGGACAGAGAGGGGAGGATGGAGCAACAGACTGACTAAATGAGCCTTGCTGAAGAGAAGGCTGTTTTCAAGGGGGGGGAAATAAATATTTCTTCTGTTATTCAATTATGTCTGTTGGATAACAACAAGACTGTAGATATACGAGAAATGCGCACCTTAATATCTAACACAAAGCACTTTCAACATTTGAATGTGCTCCATTATGTGACATGATGTGAAAAAGAAGCAGAGAAGTTGGACACAGAACCACTGTCTTTAATTTAGCTACAAAAGCACAACAAATAGTACGTTGTAGATTATATATTTTATCTCGATGTAATGCATTTCAGTGGAGATATTGGTTCTGCTTCCTTCACTGCTTTGTGCTTCATTTGTTCTCCATGATTTGTCTCTTGTACAGCAACACTACTGTCCTGGAACCGTTATCTCATAAAACAAGCTACATATAAAAACAACATGTCGCTTGACTTGCGCCATATAAATGAATCTTAGTGGGTTTTATAATGGGCTTATACTGAGTTGTGTATTCTTGGAGCCAGCCTTTGTGCAGCAACAACAACTGGTGAAGTGCTGCAATAAAAAAATGGAATGAAAACTAACACCGCAGACAATGTCAAGTTTCACTGTCGCGATAAACCGGATAAGGGCTACAAAAACAAGCGAAGAAAGAAGCTAGGATAAAAAGAAACTTAAAGGCAAGAGTTTACAGTGTCCTTTCTTTGGCAGAGTGGTTGCAAATGAATCAACCTCACTGAATATATAGTTAGAAGGGGACTAGTGTTTCCTGCCACTCGATGTAGGTTAAGGATTCCCCTGTCACCCTCCCATTCATCATCCAAAACAGTAATTTGGTAAAATGTAATTAATTACAGGGGTAAGGGTTTTGGTTATGAGAGGAAGGGGCGGAAGGCCATACATCACCTCTTTTCATTGGGTTCTAAATAAACAGAGACCTTTATCGAAGTTTATCGGTGCGTGTGATGAACACCGTCTTCCCCGCCCGACGCACCGTGAATTTACATTCTGTAAATTTACGCAACAGAAAAGTGAGCAGCACATAAAACATTAATCAAAGGAGGAGGAATTGTGCAACGTGTGCTTTGTCTTGTGAAAAATTACCACTTTGATGGATTCCGGCCTGTCTACCCAGGGAGGGAGCGTCTGTGGCGCGTTCAACGTACTCCTACCAGCCCATTGTTGTGTCTTAATAAATGAAGGTCACCTCGTTGGAGTCCGACAACTCTTCAGACGTTAATGCATAACAATGAATATTTC
Organism: Gadus morhua; assembly: GCF_902167405.1. Lineage (NCBI taxonomy): Eukaryota > Metazoa > Chordata > Actinopteri > Gadiformes > Gadidae > Gadus > Gadus morhua. The sequence goes on from NC_044063.1 coordinate 15,132,901, forward strand.
ATCATGCTCGCCCGACGCTTGCGAGAAGCAGTGGCTGGGAAAGCCTGTAAAGCAACTGGAAAAAAAGATATCCCCCAAAGGTCCAGTAAAGGAAAGCTTTTACTTATGTCACCCTTTCAAGGTGTCGGAAATATAAAACAGCTATAGTTCCTGAGCTGTTAAAGCTGGAACTGTAAAACACGCATGTGTACATGCTTACACGGGGACTGAAAACACTTCAATGTTGAAAGTGCCAATGAATCGAAGGGTTGTGATGTTTTAAAGAAAAAGGTCTCTTTATACTATATACAGTTCCATCACTGGCATCTTATCGTCTATAAGAGGAACTGGAGAGCAGGACGGGAGAAGCTGCCGAGAGATGGGACATAATGGAGAGGGAAGGGGACGGCGTCTGAATCCAGACGAGGGACTCCATGTGGGTATCAGTCATGGAGTAGATCTGCTGTGGGGAAATGACAGCTTGCAACATTCATATTTGATGCACTTGGCCGACAAAGGACTAGGGATGCAAATGTGCAAAAAAAAATAAATACAACAGAAAGAAATAACACCATCTGTAAACTTTCCAGGCCTGAGGCCTGGAGAGGCAAAGGGACTGTAGTGTGTCCACAGACACTTGGGGTCCTGCCTAACATGTTTGGTTTTGCCCTGCGGTCTTTCAGCATTCACTTCCTTCTGGCTGGAAGTCTCCCCCCCCTATTTATCCTTCTGTTCTTCAATGCTTTGCACTCTCAGCGGACCTCAACAGACTTTAATAACATGCAGGACACTTTGCCCCCCATTGTCGGAAACAATGAGAGGCTGCCCTCATTAGAGCCGATAGAGGTCCAGCCACACCCCCGGTTCATGTCAGGGTCCACCCGACCTCACGAACACAACTTGGTAGGGCAGGTTTGAGTCAAATCAAGCTGCGGCCCTGGAGAAGCCCCCGGTGCGTGATGCCTCTGTCACGTCGGGAAAAGCCTTTGGTGTGACAGAAGTAGGAACCATGAAAACAGCAAAAATCGACGAGGGAAGACTGTCAGAACCGTACCGGTAACCTGATTTGTTCCACCTAACAATAAAGGCAGCATAACAACCATAAAATAACCATAACCCTAACCGTAAACCTAACCTTACCCCGTAAACCTTAAAATAATCCCAACCATAACCGTGTTGGTATCTCTACCAATATGTCCACGTTACATAGTTCTAGAGATACATGGTATCGCTACCAATATGTCCACGTTACATAGTTCTAGAGATACATGGTATCTCTACCAATATGTCCATGTTACATAGTTCTAGAGATACATAGTATCGCTACCAATATATCCATCACATGGTGATAAAGAACCATTGTATCGCAACCACTATTGTACATGGACGCGTTGGTAGTGATACCATGTTATCTACCAATATGTCCATGTTACATATTGGTAGAGATACCATTTATCTCTACCAATATGTCTGCGTTAAATAGTGGTATTACATGGAGATAACATGGTATGTCTGGAAACAGGAGGATGTGTTCCGGCCATCCATGCAACACGGGGATTTCTGTTACTAGGTCTGACTAAATATTTTGAGAATAATAAATCCTAAAGGCGAACAGAGAGCTAACAGTGTGGGTCAGCACATCAGAGTTGCGGCACATGCAACCACCTTGAAACCTTTTCTCCTAACTTCCTCGTGGTTTGCTGGATGTCAACTACTGTTTGCAAAACTCCACACAAACTCACGGGGAATGGCTGCAGAGTTATGAAAGCAAACAACTCAAAATCTCAAGATATTGATCAGCATTTATGGTTGTACAAAAGTTGATACTTACTGAAACATTAATAGGAGCAGCTTTGATATATCTCACAGCGGTGTGCTACGCGAACGTCAGAGAAAGTTGTGTCAGTACAATGAGGGCAACAATCTTTTTTTTATTAATACCTGGCGGCAAGAGAACCACAAATTATGGTCATGAATATACTGTTTTTACATTTCATTTTTTGCTTCCAGCTTACTAAAAACAATGTTGTTCAAAGCATCAGGAAAAAGAGAGCATGGTCAAGGTCATAAAGGTGGAACTCTAAAAATCAAATTCAAAGCCGTAGAAAATGATTTGTGTGCAGCAAGACATCAAAAAATGATCTGTTCACCTTTAGTTTTCAAATGCCACCTTTGAAGATTGTTATGAGCAATGATTCATTACATATTTCTGCTTTTCAGATACAGCATTATTGAAGACTTCAGATGCAGGCGCCCTTTGTCAGCTTGAAAATACATTTGAAGCATGCTCTTTTTTCCCACCTGTAGGCAGGGACCAGTGTAGTATGTGTTGGTGCTTTAAAAAAGAAAAACAGCAGTAGGCAATTCAGCGGGTGCAGAAATTTCAGTTGTGTGTGCATCTGAGTTGGTGGGTCGTAAAATGTTTTTTCCGCACGTTTGTTTGTGTGTGTGTGTGTGTGTGTGTGTATGTGTGTGCGCATGTGTTTGTGTGTGCGCACGTACAACTGGCTGAAGGCAGAGTCACTGGGGGCTGTGCCTTAGACACTGTTTCCATGGTAACACATTCCCCTGTTCGATGACAGTCATGAAAGGCATATTAACAGACTGACGTTTTCAGTAAGGCTAGCTCCGATCATGTACAGGTGTGTGTGTGTGTCAGTGTGTGTGTGTGTGTGTGTGTGTTTGTGTGTGTGAATGTGTGTGTGTCTGTGTTAAATAATAAAGTTTGATGCGCATCACGCCCCATTAGCATTTTTCAGTTTGTTTGGGTCACTCAAAATAATTGACATTTAATCCAAATATTGCAATACAGATCTCATTGAGAAATCTGGGAAGAGACACCACATCTTAGATTATAGACTATAAGCGTTTACCATGATCTGGCCGTTTTGAGCTATAATCGAGTCCTTATACAACACCTTTATCTAGCCATTAAAATCGTGATACAAGTGATTTGTTCCATTAGCTGTGTCTCTCTGTCTCTCTCAGCCTCACACGCAGACACATGATGAATAATTAAGTGGTGAGGTGTTTTCGCTCGAGGGAACAACAATAGTCTTCTTGCAGCCAGCAGTCCAACTACGTACCAGCAGAACTTCTGGGGGGGAGAAGGGGTGGGGGGTGGGTGGGGGGGGGTCTACTCTTTGTTACCTTTATTGTAACAGAGTTATTCTACAGGAGAAAACGAAGTGAGTGGATGAAGATTTCCGTAGGAGATTTTAATTAGTGATTCTTCCGGTTGCCAGCCCTCACGATGTTGATTTGGAACCTTTACAGACATTTCTGCAGTTTAATACTGCTGGCCGAGTTTGTGTTGCCAATTACGCGCTTTCAGATCCCAGCTTCCACCCACATGATTGGTCAAAACAAATATGAAGCAAAAGATAGTAAAACCCAACGTTCCACGCAGATTTGAGCTTGTGTTTCATCAGACTTGAGATATATCTAAAGTATGATTTGGGAGACGGCGCCTACGATCTGGTTGGAAGAACAGCTGATCTCCTTCCTTCAGAGTAGTGCACCTCCAACTTCTCAGAAGCTCATTATCTCATGGGTTTCATTTCCCTGTGTGTACAGGTCCACTGCCTTACAGTGCTAATGAGAACAAAACTTCCAAGGAAGGACATCTGCCACTTCATTTCTACACTGATTGTTAGTTTTCTCCCGTGGTCCTTGATATGATTTAGTTAAAATTTTCAATGAGGCTTTGTCTTTTTTATGCTTTTATGTTTTTTTGGAATAAAAGGTTGATTAAGATGCTACTAAAATGAGATACCTTCTATTCAATATTGTCCCGCGGAACTTGAATCAACATGAATTGTACATATGCTCATAAGCAGGTAAGGAGGATAGCAACAATATTTTGAAGTAAAAGTAGGAATATAATCTCAACTACCGAATTAACAGCTGGCATATGCTTTGGAAAGTTCATGTTTATTTTGAAGTGAGCTCCATAATATGTCTTGGATATGGTTTCACATATGTAAGAAAAATATAGCAATTAAATCAAAACAGATGAGCAGAGAGAGAGAGAGAGAGAGAGAGAGAGAGAGAGAGAGAGAGAGAGAGAGAGAGAGAGAGAGAGAGAGAGAGAGAGAGATTGAGAGAGAATGAGAGAGAGAGACAGAGAGGGATTTTAATGGGTGTTGGGAACTTCAGTTGATCATGTCATGTCTGTTCCCACGTCACTAACGTCACCTCATCAACTTTCCACTCACACCCGTGTGTTTCAAAGGAAGCAGCATATCATTCGTTAACTGCAGCACAAACAATCTCTCCAGGACGCCCACTCAATACGCTCCCATCTAGGAGCGCGCTCACACACACGCACGCACGCACGCACGCACGCACGCACACACACACACACACACACACACACACACACACACACACACACACACACACACACACACACACACACAGACAGACAGACAGACAGACAGACAGACAGACAGACAGACAGACAGACAGACAGACAGACAGACAGACAGACAGACAGACAGACAGACAGACAGACAGACAGACAGACAGACAGACAGACAGACAGACAGACACATACATACATACATACACATCCATGTGTAGTGAGTGTCGTAGTAGTAGAAGTCCAGAGATGGAAATGGGGTTCTGAGGCAAGTATTCGTTTCCTTGTCAGGGGTCAATTGAGGTCTTTCTAAAAGTGCTCAGTTGAGTAATGTTGCCCCGACTCAGACATAAATCAGACACCATGCGTTCAAATGGACGAGGGATCTTTGAATCTCACCACCCACAGTGGTGGGGGCAACCAATGTCAAACCTAACTAAAAGGAGGTTATTCTAGAGCTGTAATGATTTTCACTCCGCGGAGAAGACCTCCAGATACGCGCAGAAGCCGGAGCCTCCAGCTTTCTTGAAAAAAGACGCACACACAAAGTCGTGGAGATGTATTTCGCTTGAATCCTGCGAGTGGTATCGGTCAACTCGAGGGAAACTGCTTAGCAACAAAATGCAAGATGAAAGAAAACATTAGACCAGAAATTATGCTGGACTCTTTCATAATGAGATATTTATCCTGTGAAAACCAGTGGGATGTGATGAGAGAGGGCCTCTCAAAGGTGTGGATGAAAAGAACGAAGGCAGAAACGATGAATCTCGTCATGCTAGTTCCCCCACTTTCACGCTCAGGAAAAATAAGAATCCGAGAGCATATCGAATGCATTGCATTTATAAAGCACTTCTCAAATCACTTTAAGTAGTGAGAGTGTGTTTGTGGGGGGGATTTCACACTTCATCCACGATCAGATGAATCATATAGAGCTAATTAGCCTTGATAAAATTCATAACTAATGTCATTTAAAATGTTTATCTCATACGTATAGGCTGGGCTGTCAATCTCTATAATTTTTTAATCAGCAGGATTTGGAGCTGTTTCAGCACTGCTGAAAGTAGCGAAGGCGTAGCGGCTCCCTGGGGGAGACAACAACAACTGTCACTCAGCCAGGAGAAGTCGTCCAAAATGCATTTTCAGGACAAATCAATAAAAAACGACATCAGTGGGGATTAAAAAACAGGCAGCTGTAAACCAATAGAAAGATAAGGGCTTCAAATACAAGGCATCTGAAATATAAAGGGTGAAGATTTGTTTGTTTAAAGGGCTTTTTATACCGAAGTCGTAATACAAGCATGAACATCGATTGAAGAAGTCCTCATCACATCTAGTTATTGGAATTTTATATTAAGCATTGCATCAGAAAATACAGAACTTCATGAAAAGAACAAGGTGGAGCTGTCAATTACAAAGATTTATGAGGGCCCCGTTCTCTCCGGCTCGCGCTGTTTGGATATCAAAGTTTATTCAAAGTTTATTATTCTTTATTTTGGCTGTGCACCAGTCAATCATGTGAGGTAGCTGCTGGCTGAGCTTCTCGGGGCCTCAAGGCCTAATATAGTTCTACAGAATGTGGCATCTAATTAGCTGTCAGAACTTGGCCACAGAGGAATGATGGATATTCTGTCAGGAGGAGGACTGCATTAATGAAATCCACCCAAGCAAGGCACGATGCAGACTTGGGGAATAGCAGGGGGACTGCCTGGGTTCTGGAGTGCCGTTGCAGAAGAAAATGCGGGTAGGGAGGGGGGGGGGGAAATTGGGGCTGGAGTCCGTGTGTGAGTGTGTGTGTTTCAAGTTTAAATAACCAACTAACTGGTTGGAAGGAACAGCGGATGCACACCACTCGTGCCTCCTTGGGGCGCCGTGATTGGTTAGTCCAGGAGCAAACTCTGTGGTGTGCTGTGCACTGACTGTCATGGCGGAACGCCATCTCTGATTTAGAATGTAATTGGTGCATAATTTGCCACCTGGTAAATGTTTGATTTGATGAATTGTATTTCCACCACAAGGGATGTGAGTGGAATGAAAGTAACTCTTGATTTATAAGAAGGCGCTCTGTCCTGCTGTTCATGCAGCATGTAGAAGAAATCCAATAGGAAAAGTACTGTTGCCTTTGTTGACTGAAGTGGAACTGCTGCACAGAAATAGTATTACTGTAATAAACCTTGATAGGACTGGATACAACGGACCAATTAATACCGCCAGTGCCACCACCTTTGTCTGTCACAGTCGGGTCACGGTGTCAGCGACCTCAGAATAAATGCAGACAATAGTAGGCAGATTATAATAGGGCTTTCAGCTTTCATCCGGACGGGGAATCTAGAAAAGACAGCAATTCCCTAGAGAGTGAACATGCTTAAAGTTGTGCGTTATGTAATATTGCACACCAGAGCTATCAAATTAGCTTAGGGCTTGCTACACACTAAGAAAGTCAGCACACATGCCGATACAATAAAGCTACAACCAAAAATAACCGGCCACAGGGACGTCAAGACCTGCACAGGGAATCGAACACTGCAATACATTATCCGATCCGCACATACTACAACCGCCACACTGTTACACAATAGGGCGAATCCGAAGCCACGATGTTCCTCAAGAGAGATTGCTACTAGTTAAAACACAGCCATGAAGGCACACAAGAATGAACAATATAGTAGATGTTGCATAACTCGCACGGCTGGCCAGACCTATGGGTGTTTGCTGGATTTAGTTTGTCTGATTTCTTTGCTAGTATGCATGTGCGTCATTAGCATGTGTGTGCGTGCTTGTGCATGTCAATGCATGTGCGGCTGTGCGTGGTGCATGCGTCGTAGGGTTGAGCGTGTGCCTATGTCGGTTTATGTGTGTGTGTGTGGGCGCCTGCGTGTGTGAGTGTGTGTGCATACGTGGGTGTGTGTGTGTGTGTGTGTGTGTGTGTGTGTGTGTGTGTGTGTGTGTGCTTGTGCCTGGGCTCATGTGAATGCATAGCCTGAGAGGGATTGGAGCAGTTGAGCTTGATAAGAGCACGATTCAAGCCTCGTGGTTGTCACAGACCCCTCTTTCATTTAACATGACCCCCCTCCCACACACACACATAAGACACACACTCACTCACACACACACACCCCTGCCCCCCGGCCGTGTATCACTCAGTCTCATGTCAGCGAGCATGGCGACCAACATCTTCTTTCTCTTCTTTCCCTTTGCCACCTCCTCTTCCTTCCTTCCTCCCCCTTCTGCCTCTTGTGTGTATCCTTCCCCTCTACCGTCCTCAACCCCCCCCCCATCCCCCCACCCACCCAGCCTCCGTCAGGCCTGTCAGGTCCATCTGCTACAGCCACGGCAGGCTTTATGGGTGTCACCGCTGCGCAGTGAGCTGAGCACATGAACTGTCAGCACCCCTCTCCTCTTCTCTTTTGAAAAGCCCCACTCCCCCCCATACTTATTAAGATCTGCACTAAAGGGAAACGGAGGAAATTATACCACTTCAAATGCGGGAAGGAAGGGGAAGGGATGGAGAGAGGGATGGAGAGAGGAGAGGATGGAAGCGAGAGGGGGGGGGGGGAGTACCTCCACAGAAGACAGATAAGGCCCTCGGCGTGGATGGCAGCTCTCGATGATATAATGCAGAAGCTGACAGTTCAAACCGCCCCTGACTGACAAATCAGGAATCCTCCCTGTCTGATTGCTTGGAAGTCTTTTGGGTTCCGCCACAGGCACGCGTCTCTCGTCTCGGCGGAACACCGGCCAACCCGCCCGTCAACTCGTTTGGGCGCCGTCGACTCAGCCAGCTGATTGGTGGGAGATACCCCATCGCCCCTGAACACGTGTTGTGTTTAGTAAACCCACAGGGGACCGCAAAACGTCTCAGCTCCACGACTGCTCCGAAGTATTAGCGAGCGACAAGATAAATAGTGCCGGTGACAGTGCGATGATTTAGCTTTAAAAGTCAGGCCATCGGTCCTGGAGGTAATGAATAGTGAAATCCATTTCCATGATGGAGCTATAAATGTCTTCTTCTTTCCCAGCTTGTGTGTCGCCCCCGTGTACCTATAACTCATCTGCCCCTGTCCGGACATGTGGCCAGGGTACTGGGGCTGAAATTCTCCAGTATTTCCTTTCTCATTGTGGTGGTTGTCCGGCACAGTATCTGTGCTGTGTACACAATTAATCCTCATGTTGAAATCGAAGTGGACAAGCCCTCTTTCTTCTGATTATCCTTAATGATTAGTGCACACTAAATCAGTGTTATGTGTGCGATCAACACTTTTACTTTCCAAGAGTGATAATCAAAGATCAGCTAGAGGACATTTGGTGAGAATATTGTGTGATCGAGAGAAACTAAAAGGCTTACTGTACAGTAAATGGAATATTTTATAAGGAAAAGGGCCGTTATCTAGATTTAGAATATTGTTATAATGGAGGTCTGGGTAGCACTTATGGATAACTGCAACTTTGAAGCATTAATAAAGTATTAGTACTATTTTATTAATGCTTCAAATTTGCAGTTATTCATAAGCAAGCTCCAACTAAGTACTTTAATAAGGCTTTGTAGCTACCTGAACTTATCATGAATTGCAGTGTTGGAACGTTTTTAAATAAAGCATTATTGAACCATTGTTAACAGTTTGCAAATCATTAACTTACGCTTTATAATATTATACAACATTAACGCAATATCTTAATAATAATTGATAACTGATTAGGAATTGCTAATGAGAATGTATGTAGGAACATTACTTACAAATTATGATGTCACCATGATTTCATTATTTATTACGTTCCACAGCAGCGTAAACACTGCTTCATATCCGACTTCTGGGAGTCATGTGACCTTTAATCTTATCCGAATTCACTCTTCTGAAACATTAAAAACATTGCAACATTTTTAAAGACCTTATCTTTCCCTTTTAGATGGCTAACATCCTGCTTAAGCAGAACAATATGTTGTATTATTATTAATGTTAATCTTAAGAACAAAAGATACACTCTGAGCTCAGGTTTACTCTAAGATGATGTTGCCTATGTTAAGATAAGTGCCACACCATCTATTGTTAAATGCAGAAGTAGATGCAGGGTGTATGGTTAATCCCCCCACCCCCTCCCAGATGTTGAGCCATATGTGTGGTATCACCAGAGCACTGGTAAAACCTCAGGATTTTACAGCATTAAAGTTGTTTTATCTCAGCTTTACTGGGAGATTACTCTTCACAGCAGAAAGCCCCCATCTGTCTAGTGAACCAGAAAATAGAGGACATTTCCCTGCCTGTTTTTCGCTTTATTTTTTCTGTAGAAAACAGTAACACGCCAGACTCTGTAGAGCAAATACTATATTAACTCCGTAGGTCAGAGGCTACATTACACACGGATAATGGCTATTCTTGGCCCCCACATGCTGGGCAATTTAGGTGAAGCTGTGTACCAACTGAGCGCCCGTAACAGAAAGGGTTGTATAATGCAGTGTTTTGCTGGTACATTCTCATCAGCATATACAGTATTAACTGTTTACCCAAAGTGGGACACATAAATATATACAAAATAAGGCAATTGGAGTTGAAAATGTACAGCTGCACAAAATAAAGTGTACAACATTCAATTCATATTGATATTCAGTCGTGTTTATCCAGAGCAGCTTCCAGTGAATTCAGAGACAAGTGATTACCGTATTTGCTCAGGGATGCATACAGGCAGGCTGCGGACATTGGGGATTAACCCTTGTATCTTAGGGATCCACCCTGGCCATGACACTATCCTGCCACCATTGTGTGTTTATATAGCCGATTTTGCAGCAAGAAGAAGATTTTGAAGATTGAAGATATTTCACTTATGCGAATTGTCACAATTGCGTCACAAAAGGTTTCCCATGTCAATGACACAATCCCTACCCCCGAGACCACATTTGGGGTCTATATTTAAGAAAAGCATTAAGCCAAAGAACAAGAGAGGCCATGCTTGGATACACACACTCAGTCCAAATATTTTTCAGTTGTGCAGTGCTTGTGAAAATACAGCACATCCACGCCGTAGCTCGGCTCTTTAAAGTGGCACCGCCTATGCCAACACGGTAACACTGATTAAATATTCATCCCCGTTTGCCTTTAGATCCGACCGTCCATGGCACGGTGCCGAGAAAAACAACAAGGGCTTGTTAGTATGAGGAAGACATGGTGTAGACCTCTCTCGTCCCTCAGCAATACGTTTAGGGCCGTGTCGCTGTGCATCCATTTAAAGCTCCTCAAAGTCTCCCTGGCGTATCCTTTTGGGGACGAAATGCACTTGGATTTGCAAGCATGGATGTATCATTTTGTTGGATCTAAAATATTTGGCACAACACACACCTTCTTAGAGGTGTATGCATGTTGATACACACTAATGTATGCAGTTATTTCTGGCCTCTGCTTTGTGCCTCTTAGTCTTTCAGCAGCTAATCATTCTACACTCACAATAGCAATGTAAAAGGTGCTCTATTCAGTTTCAACCACCACAATAATTTATGCTAATCATACCATTACCAAAAAGATAATAGTCATAACTCATCTAATGAGTATGTTCGTTCAGAGGTAGTCTTTTAAATGGAGTTGCAAAAAAATGCTTCTAGTATATATATATATATATATATAGATAAATTGTATTTTGAAATAGCTTTCAAAGTTGTAACCGCAATTCCTTTTCTTATTCCCCCAGAGAAAACATGACTGGCTGTTCTTGCCAATTGGGGTTGCCAAATTGGCGCTACGAAAAAGGTGCTTTTGTTTGGCAATAGGGGGTGTTTTCAGTAGCAGCAATAGGACAACCGGCCCCCAGTAAATAAATTTGGCCATCAGTAAACACGGCTGAGCTCTTGAATGATGGGTCATCCCTTTCCCATTTCCATCTGCGCACCCCCTTTGATGGAAAGCTTCAGCTCCCATAGCTTCCTACACTCCTCCAAAGTGTATTCACTTTGGAATTGGTCATTCCCAATGGATGCATGGGTGAGAGAGAAGCAACTATGCATCAAATGAGCCGGATATTTGTGGGAGTGTGTTTGTGTGTGTGCGTCCGTTTGTGTATGTGCGTGCACGTGTGTATGCATGTGAGTCTGTTGAATGTATGAAGGCCTTTAAGCCATGACAAGCCATTACCTGGTGACTAGAGGGATAGCTGAGACGCCCTGGACGGGCCAGGTCCAAGGGAGAGATAGATATGTCCCGTGCTTCTTGTGTAGCAGCTGGAGAGCCTCCAGAGAACCGTGAGAAGACTAAATCAGAAATAAATGTAATTTCGTTTTTTTTAAGTGTGTTTAGGCTACGTGCCACGTAGACCAGTGTTGTCGTCGATACAGTATTGCCAGGTTGTTCCTCTGGAAGTTGGTATCGTTTTGCTCTGTCTTATTGCACCCGTTGTTGTGATAGCACCTTCGCCCCCTTTGTTTGTTTGTTCTCTAAGTTAAGGCACACTGAGATGACCCACGCTAAGGACTTGGTTGTGTTCTGAATATTCTAGAGAAGGGGTGTTTAACATTTGAAAACACAACAGTCCCAAAACCCTTTTAGCTTGGAATGGATGTGATTTCTCAAAAAGGGAGAGAAGGAAAAGAGAGAGAGAGAGAGAGAGATGGAGAGAGAAACACAGGTCGCACCAAAGGCAACAGGGCACTTTGCTCTCTATTGATTACATTCCTGCCAGTTGGATGCTTAGGTGATCGGGGATATGCCGAAAACTCAATTTTGGCGTCTGACCTCTAAATGCAATTTGTGGAGACATGTGGGGGGGCTAAAGCAGACGGAAAACCAACACTGAGGGGATAAAAAGAGCTCATCACACTACATTAGTACTCTCAGAAGTCCTTTGGCTTGCGGGTGGGTAGGCCCGTCATGCCTTCTGCGGCCGCCGTGGTATTTTCTCAGCGCTGATTGAATAATAACATTTTGATTTCACATCCATCCTCCCAGGCTTAGCAACTCGCAGAGGAACAAGTGCTCTCTTTCATCAGCGGTTTGTCGATTAACCCCGAAACAACTAAATGGTGCGGGGGCCGTCCAGAAGTGATCTGGGCTCCTGCGCTCCTCCCCTGTTATAGCAGACCTTCGGAGGGGCAGATGGTGCAGAGCCCGGGCAGGAAAACGTGTGCATCGCATTTCAAAGAGCAATTGACAAATGAAAGGTCATTATTTAAAGATGTGTTTTGCTAAGGCCTGTTAAATACTTTATCCTGTTGCAGCCAGTACCTTAAGCTGCTTTAATAGCTCTGCTCAGTCTTATTCACTTATTTTTCGTAGGCTTGTTGGTTCATCAATGTCTGTCGTCGAGGCCCAGTAGTCGTGTAGGGCTTGTACATCGCAACGTCTGGTTTAGCCTAGGTTACGATATATTCACGATTTGGGATTGTGCAATACTGCGTCTCAAAACATAAAATCCCATGATGCCTTCTGATGCACAGGCCCTATTGAAGCAAATATCCACTTGTGAGCCGCATCGTTGGCTAAATGGTGTACATTCTACAGACAAGACCGATTTTTTACACAAATGCTAAACTCGCTTAAACCTCACAAAATGGTCTCATGAATAAAAGAAGAATAAACTCAGTATAACAAGCTAATGGCCTTAAGCATTCGATGTCGTAGAATTCAGCGAATGCTAACTGAAGGCTGCAACTATGTGAAGAATGCAGCATTAATGAGGCAAATCTAGTGCTATAGGATATTTGGGACACCTTTAAATGTAATTTGGATGGTCGGCATATCTGTTGGTGGTTCTATGAATTAAACATCTTGAACTAGGGGGCTTTTTTGAAATAGAGTGACTCATTAGTATTCTTTAAGCTCTTAGATAAAATCTGATCTTTGACGCACTTTCTGCTCAAATGGGAGCACTGAAGTTACGATAGTATCGCTTCGAAAAACTTGCAAATGAGTCTGTGCCGGCTGGAGTCATTTAGTTTGTGCTCAGTGCTGGATATGAAGTTAATAA
>NC_044063.1:15151182-15163682 GCF_902167405.1 Gadus morhua
ATCTTACCTACAGCACCTTGAGGGGGGACCCTAATGTTGTTTTGACAAAACATGTATCGTTCTCCAATCTTCCCCAAACGGTGAGTCCTACCTAAGTTCAGATTTGGAGTTTAAAGTATTGGCTTGGAAGAGATCTGTGAAAATGTCAAAAAACATTTTCTTCCAAAATTAACTTTGACATTGGTGACCCATTTTAGATGGATAAAGTAAGAAGCATGAGCTATCATCAAAAAATAATGTGATAACGTTTTGGCATAGGTCCATGGGTGCATACATAATTATTTAAACAGGACGACAGAAAAACATTCTTCTGCCATGTTTTGACGTAGCATTTTGCAAACTAACTACTACTAACAATGTTATTACAACACTCAGCAACACAAGTGAGCAAGATGAAGCCATCTAGCCAGGAACACCTGTACTATCGCTAGGCAACAAGGTAAGAAAAACATGGTTTGTTTTCCAACCCTCTGATTAGAAATAACCTTTCAAAACGTTCATGTAGCATTCATCTACAGGAATGTAACCAAAATCAAGGCATGATATACCCTTTAAACCAAAAGTAATAATGTCATTTTCTTAAAACGTCTCTGGGGGGAAAGGCAATGGATTTTCACCCAACTGAATGACTGCGATCAACAGGGGGATATGAATCACTTTCCCTCCCTTTGGATCCATAAAATAACTAAATATGTTAATGTTTCTGTGAGGTGCCGAGATTTTTAAATGAAAAAGAGGGACATTCGTAGTACAAAGAATCTCCAAAATATCCAATGTTATTATGAAATTTATATTTATATTTAGCATATTCCTAAAATTGTAAATGGAGTACTGCAGTTAAATAATATGGCAATACATGCCAAACAGTTTACTTTGATGTGTTTTTTTTAAGCTTTGGTATACATCCTACATTGCATTGATATTGCCATGCCTTATCTATTGACTTTATGCTATAAAGTCAATAGATAGACCCTGGTTTAGCAAGTTTGCCTCACAGCATAGATAGACATGAGACTAATTAGCAGCTGTCTCAAAATGCATATGAGCAAGCTAGAACCTTTTCCCTTTAAAAAATCTATTCATGTATCTAATAACTCCTATTTAAGAATCAGAAGACAGTCATGACATCTGTTGTTGGGCGGGAATAGAAAAGGAAAAGGAAAAAGAGAAAAGCAGTCAGACCAATATCTGCAGATGTTTGAGCACTGGAGAGATTATTGGAAAACTATTTGAGTGATATAATACAGACACGCACGTCTGGTTGTTATTGGTGTATCACACATTATCTGCATCATCTGTAATATGTGATACAACCCCCGCCCTAATATATTTTGATAAAACAACATTTGTTTGAGGCCTACTTTTTTGCAGAATCCATTTTTTTCAAACCGACAGCTACAATCACTCTTCTGACACATTGCAGCCATTTACTGATGCATACTGATATAACTACCGCTCTCATGTGAAAAGAAAATGGCATCATTATCAAGGAAATCTGTAAAAATCATAGCCTTCACCATTTGGTTTGAGCTGCCGAACATGAGATGTAATCGTCGTGAAGAATGTTCAGCCTGTGACATCAAAATGTGCTTTTTAGGTTGAGATTCTTTCAAGTAAACAGCTTCAGGGTTCCAGGAAGTGCAGTATGTGAATTTGAGATGAAGCAAATCTTTCACCAAATAAACCATGACCGTCCTCGGAAATAGAGTAAAGAAACATATTTGAAATTCACACAAAGGATGTGATACGGTTCATTTGGGATTTTACACTGTCGGGTAAGGCTGGCTTACTAAAATTCATTTGGTTGTGGCGTAATATTGACCGATTCACCTGCTCACAGAGCCAGCCTAGAAGACTGTCCTCACCGGCAAATGCACAGCAGCGGCACAGAGTGTGATTATTTTGGTAATTTATATTCAAGCTCAAAGCTTGAGCTCTGTGACTAATCAGTGGGTAAATATTTTGATCAGACAGTGGCAGTTGGTCTCCACTTCAGCATCAGCAGCAGTGGAACAATTAAAGAATAACAACAGCCATGAGCAGAGCTTCTGGCGCTCTGCAGATCCAAACATCCTCACAGTTGATTGGCCAGCTGTCACTCTTCACCCTCCCGTCAACACCATTAAGCCAGCGTTTCCTATTACCCAAAAACGGATCTCTTTGAAATCTGATTTATCATAATAATAATTCATTGCATTCATATACTGCTTTTCAAGACATCAATAGTGCTTTACAGATTGTGTGTGTGTGTGTGTGTGTGTGTGTGTGTGTGTGTGTGTGTGTGTGTGTGTGTGTGTGTGTGTGTTTGTGTGTGTGTGTGTGTGTGTGTGTGTCTTGTTTGTGTATTTGTGTGTGTGTGTGTGTGTGTGTGTGTGTGTGTGTATGTGTGTGTGTGTGTGTGTGTGTGTGTGTGTGTGTGTGTGTGTGTGTGTGTGTTTGTGTGTGTGTGTGTGTGTGTGTGTGTGTGTGTGTGTGTGTGTGTGTGTGTGTGTGTGTGTGTGTCTGTAGGGGCTGAAGATATGATCCATTATCCAAAGTGGATAGATATGAAAATCCCAGAATAAGGTTTCGGTGTGGACAGGCTAAACATATAGCCTATTTCTGAAAACGATTACAAATAATCGAGACATTAGCCATGTGTGGTCGGGAATGGGTCGGTCTTCATTCGTCTGGGCATGCGCATTAGATAAGATATGAAGACTTCCCAAGGAAAAACAGAAACAAAAGCTGTTTCTTTAAATGTATCTCATGTTGTGTGCAGTTAACATGGCGCAGAATATTAATGTGTGTTTTGCTGAGTTACGCAGAGCAAATTCTAGGGTAATCATGTAGCCCTTTATTAATTTCTGCGCATCACTACACTCAAAGGGCTTCAAAGGCTCTCGTTTACACGAGAAGTGATGGCATCCACAAACACTCTGCAGTGAGTCTACACCGGGGAAACAACAGTTGTCAATCAGTGTTAATAGGACATTCTGGTTAACCACTACCACCCAATGCTTCTCTGACTGATCCAGCCTACCCTTTATATTCTAGATCCCTCGACACGGAACATGCAAAAACGATTAGAACACATCCCATGAATGAATGCCGATAACATACACCCATGATGTTGGATCACCATCCATATGTTTATGTGCTTCCCAGTCCACATCACGATTGTGTGTCATTCTTCAGCTGACTCACTCAACATGTAGTTTACGAATGACACAGACCATTTCTCGGCCGTTCGGTTAAACTCCCACTTCTCTCCATGCTCTCTGATCCCCCCTAGCCCACCTCCACCTCCACTGCCACAGAACTGCTCGTTTGTCTCTCTCTGGGGGGATTGGTTTTCGCTGCTTGGATCCTCCCCACTCTGAGGTTGGGTACGGCTCTGTACATACCACCCCCATGTCCCCAGTGGCCTTCCTCAGTGGCTGCCCCCTTTTTTCTTCTGTTTCCCGGGCTTTCCTGCTGTTGCCTCAGACAGCTGCGCAGCAGAGAGGAGCTGGCCTCTTGCCACATCGCTATGGTCTCCTCAAACCTCATAAACCGCAGACTTGTTAGCGCTTACTGTACATCTGTCCCATGAATGGTACGGCCTAAGAGTGAACACAGTTGGGTCTCGCGTTACACTGTGACCCACACAGTTTGAAGCAAAGGCCTATTGTGAAGGGAAGTATGGAGGCATTACTTGTTCTGGTATCTTTGCCGAGCAGCTGATGTATATTCTTATGAAGGGATATGCCATCAGCAGAGCATAGTTGGTTATATATATAAATTGTCTATATTTTATATTTACGGTTCAACCCATGATCTGTAATGAAATATCTCAGTGTAGATTAAAAAACAATACATTTGGACATGAAATAAAAAGTAACAACATGGATTTTAAGCAGTATTCTCCATTACATTTACTGGGGCAACCGTCACTATATAATTTAAGCTTCAGTGATGTTGTGTGTGTGTGTGTGTGTGTGTTTGTGTGTGTAAGTGTTTGTATGTGTGTTTATGTGTGTGTGTGCATGTGTGTGTGTATGTATGTGTGTTTGCGTGGGTATAAGTGTTTGTGTGTGTTTGTGTGCGTGCGCGACCGCGCGTGTGTGCTTGGGTTTGCGTTCGTGCGTGTGTGCGTGAATGCTGTGTTCCGCACGGGGCTGATGATGCCAAGGGACAAGCCCAAAGACACACGCCCGCGTGACATCATCTCCTACACACTGCTCCAGTGTCTCTGCCTGTAAATGACAGACCGAGCCACTGGTCCAAAGAACACAGCCCCACCCCTCTGGACCGTGCCAGTACTGTTTCCTAAACGAAAAAAAAAAAAGAAAGACCTCATAAGTATTTGTACATACACGCATCTTGCTCAAATAAATGAAACAAGGAATGTATTATTCCGATTTTGTATTGAAGTTAATCATGCTAATAATAACCAAATAATATTTTTGAATACATTTGAATGTTTAGCAGATTTAGTAGTGAACAGTACTTACATTTGCTTGGCCTCATGATTTTTCTGATACTAATAAGTGAATCACTAATAAAGTGATTGACTGCTGTATCTCAATCAGTCCCTATAAGTACCCATGGAGGTCATCGGGCAACACGCTGACTTCTTAGTAATGACATAGCCCAAGGCCACAGAAACAGGACAGCCATCATGGAGGCTATTATTGGTCTGGCCAGCTGTCTATGCATCATCCTAACAGCCTCACCACCATCAGATCCCACCTCTGTGTCAATCTCCCCATAGCAGGTTAGGTTTATGGTCCCTGGCTCTTTGTTTAGGAAGCCACAGGGCCAGATAGTGCCAGCTCGCCTGCTGCCCAGTGATAAGATGACCCCCAGATAAAAGGGACAGAACCTGGGTTGTACTTAATGACCCGGACATAAAAGTGACACAACCTGGGTTGTACTTGATGGCTTCTCTCTTGAATGAAACTAGTGTTCAGAAGGAGGAAGGCTGGGGTTGATGCTGATAGCACGCCTCTAAATTCTCACTATAATTCTCATGCCATCTGCTCTACAAACAAGCATGCGTTAATTGTTTTATCTATTAGAGAAAATGCCTTGAAAGCTTAGGAATACAAGACACATGCGGCCTGCACACTTGAAAGTAGATATTTAACTATGAGTGACAAGGCTTAGATTAGCATTTCAATTAAAAGTGTATCCCTGTATCCAAACGTGCAATTATAATTTTAGAGGACATCTTGTAAATATTTTTAGGTTGCTATGCAGAGGAATAGATGACTACTCCCTATACCGTCAGAGACCATCCCATTCTAATCGACTGATCCCAGAGACCTGAGGCTTCTAACAGCTCCATATCAGGGGGCCTTCCATCTGTTGGCCTTGCCCTCTCTGTGTGTTGGTGTGCGTGTGTGTGTGTTCAGAGACACACTTCGTCATCTGCTGGGAGTCCAGTGACTCCCTGTTCCTCTCTGCTAAGCTCTCAAAAGATACAGCAGATGGCCGTTGGGGAATAGCGTCGGGGAATCAAACTCATCCAAAAAAGTACCGAAGGTCGGAAGGTACCAGCCATAGTGAGAAGGACGCTCTGCACAACCGTTCATTACGTAAAGCCATTTGCGTTATTGAATCCCAATCTGATGGCTTCACCACAACATGCTTGTGTCTGCTTGCTTATAGTGCGTATATGGGCATATGTATGAGGATGGACAGCCGTCCATAAATAAATCCATCAAATAAACATGGATGCACTCGATCCAGACACCAGTTGCATAGGATTTTGCAGATACAGCTACTCTGCATGTCATCCCGCTTTCACACGCAATCACGCACCGAGAGCAGGAAGACTGGGCTCCTGCACTGCTCGATGGGTGATTGCGTTCCGCTGTCGAGACCATGTTCTGTGTGCTTTGTAAATCAACAACGTCTGACATGAATCGGACAAGAATACGCAGACAACAAAGAATGGTTCCAACCACTTCAATCTGATGAAAGCCGAATATGAAAGAAATATATGAAATACGACAATGAAATGAGCCAACAAATGTAAATCACCGGGGAGATGCTGAAATGAATCCTGACAACCAAATAATTTCCAATAATGTTTTTGCTGCACAACAATGCATTAACTTTGAAGAATTACCAACACAAGCTCCCAAACCGCACAAGTCTTCCTCATCAATCTTTAAAATAGAGCAGCACATCCGGATTGACCCTTAAGGATCCTGACATCAACCATCCATTTTATATGACTGAACATGACAAGTGCCCTCGAAAACACAATATTTCTATTAGCGTTCTGCAAAAACTTTGCGCGAAGAAGCCCGATGTTTTCTGTTTGTTTTGATCCAGCGACTCAAGCCAAGAGCATCCCTGCGCCGTGACGGAGTGGAGCTTAGAATACTGCAACAACACCGAGCAGCAAAATGTAGCACTCGGTCGCTAGGTCAACTACAGGACCCGTTTATACCAGCGGTAACCTCCCTCAACCAATGGGAAACTTGTTGGCTGCTCTGTTTTGGTTCGCAATCTTTGTGCATAAAAAAACAATTGAGTATTGTAAATGTTTTTGAGGTGTAACAGTTAGGGTCAGAATATAGTACACCAACTGGCTGTTACCTACTGGCCGCAGCTGTTCAGATGAAGGAGGCTGGCTCGCTCTGCAGCATGATGGTGCAGATGGACTTCTTGTGCAGGAAGACCGTAAAGAGGGTTGGGAATTGATGAGGTCCTTTTGGATATCATAATTGTATTCCTCTCGTCAGCAAACACTCACGCAACACACTGTCACACACTCAAACATTCAATATGCACACAGAAACACATACATATAAAAAATCACGCACCTGCACAAATAAACGGACACACATACATACATACATGTTTTTGTTGAGGCCAGCTTAGCTCCTGTTAGATTTCATCTTATTTCTAAACTGTTCGTACAGACTCTGCGTTGTGTATTTTTCGTCGTAGTAGTAATTCTTGAAGTCGGAATCAAAGCAACTTGACAGGTTGGATCAGAGGGTTGAATAAATGGTTTATTCCAGGATGTAATACAGCGAGATACAGACTTAAGTTGAATAATCTATAGTGGCCCCGGTTGAGGAGCAGTTTGATGACTTGTTCCTTGGCTGTCGAACCCTCTTCTCGTCGAACCAAAGTGTTGGGGCGAGTATTATACAAAAAGGGGATACATGAATAACACGTAAACAGAAGCACTCTCAGCCTTGATAAGGTATATGGCCCTGGCTATGTCCCAGAGGACCAGGTCGGTTCAACCTTGTTGACAGATCCCACCACAGCTGTGTGTGTGTGTGTGTGTGTGTGTGTGTGTGTGTGTGTGTGTGTGTGTGTGTGTGTGTGTGTGTGTGTGTATGTGTGTGTGTGTGTGTGTGTGTGCGTGTGCGTGTGTGTGTGTGTGTGTGTCTATGAGTGTGAGTGTTTGTGTGTGTGTCTGTGCGTGTGTGTGCAAGCGTGCATGCATGCTTGTGTGTGTTGGGGGGGGGGGGGGGGGGGGGGGGGTACGGTAAATTGGCTGAGGTTCTGTTTATTAATATGACCATCGTCCTCCCACCAGACGTTGTCTCACCTGAACGACAGACAGGCTCTTTCATTCAGCATCATTAGGTTTTCTTTAGAGATGTTGTTGGTAGAGAAAGGGAATTGCTGTAAAAAAAAAACACAAGTTGGATCCTGTAGCCGAGACTCCGCCAATTATTACTGCCTACGAGTCGTGCCTTCTGCGCTCACCTTCTCCACAGACTCCACGCACTGCTTTAGCTGTTATTTGGTTTAACCGGTCAAGATGTGTGTGCGTGCCATCAAAAGCACTGAGCAAGCAGGCGGACGGCTGGGCACAGGAGCTGCTTTAGCCTCAATTAAAAGGGATATTCCTGCACGAGGTGGTTAGGTCAGTCTCGCATGGAGGTGTGCTGAATTTGGGACACGATTACTGGTCTTCCTGAATTCATTGTACCCACCTCAGCGAGCTGGATGGGTTAGTTTCTCCGCAGAGAACTGCATGGGGGTTCTACCTCTTATACGGCGGTTTGAAAATGAGGTCCGGGCATAAGTATGGAGCTGCTCTCTATGTCCCCCCCGCCCCCCACAGCCATAGAGGGATGATAGGGTGGGATGTCATCAACGATAGGAAATCTGATATGTCAACGGTGGCCGTACACTGGTTACAAACATAGAAGCCGGTATCCCTCTCAGTGGCATAAGCGTGATCCGGTGGTGTCTGGTAAACAAAACACGTAAACAAGAGAGAGAGAGAGAGAGAGAGAGAGAGAGAGAGAGAGAGAGAGAGAGAGAGAGAGAGAGAGAGAGATACAGGGACAGAGAGAGAGAGAGAGAGAGAGAGAGAGAGAGAGAGAGAGAGAGAGAGAGAGAGAGAGAGAGAGATACAGTGACAGAGAGAGATAGAGAGAGACAGGGACAGAGAGTGAAATGGGGAGAGACAGGGACAGAGAGATCTAATGTATATATATCCCTCCCATTCTGTCCACACCAATGTGTACACCCTCTGACTCGCTGGCTCCCTTCCCCCGCCCGCACTACAGCCCACCCTGCTCTCAGCCTTAATGGTACATGCCATTAGAAAGCCCCCGTCTCCATGAGGGTGGAGGGTGTTGGTGGGGGGGGCGAGTGTGTGTGTGTGTGTGTGTGTGTGTGTGTGTGTGTGTGTGTGTGTTTATATGTGAGTGTGTGTGTGTGGGGGGGGGGGGGGGGGGCGCACTGTGTGTGTGTGAGTTTGTGTGTGTGTGAGGGAGGGGGGGAGAGTGTGAGTCAGTCTGTGTGCGTGTGTGTGTGTGTGTGTGTGTGTGTGTGTGTGTGTGTGTGTGTGTGTGTCGGGGAGGGGGGGGGGGGAGTAGGCGGGTGAGTGGGTCGGGGTCTTGTCTCAGCCAAGAGGCTACTTTTAGTCATTCGCACAAGCACAATCACAGATGTCGCCCCCCCACAGCCCCCGGTCCTATGGCCTCGCGTAGCGAGAGAGAGAGAGAGAGAGAGAGAGAGAGAGAGAGAGAGAGAGAGAGAGAGAGAGAGAGAGAGATATCTACCCCTCTCTACCCCAAAGCGATCTGCTGCTTCTGGTCTGCTGCCTCAGCCTTAGCCTTCAACGCGGTGGATGGTGTGTATGCGCGAGGGCGAGAGACATCCAGGCTCAGTGAGCGATAGATAGATCAAAAGGAAGAGAGATGGAGAAATATACATAGCAAGTGCTTGAGAGTGTGTGTGTGTGTGTGTGTGTGTGTGTGTGTGTGTGTGTGTGTGTGTGTGTGTGTGTGTGTGTGTGTGTGTGTGTGTGTGTGTGTGTGTGTGTGTGTGAGAGGTAGAGAGTGGGAGAGAGAGAGAGAGAGGCAGACAAAGAGAGGCTGAAGAGCACGGGAGGGAGGGAGGGAGGGAGGGAGGGAGGGGGGCATAGCGCGAGGGGAAGGGACAAGCGACGGACGGAGCCACGGAGCAAAACACATACATCGCTGCCACTTTGACATCTCTCACACGCCTGAATCACCGTGTGTGAGCACGCGGGAGGGGAGCAGCGAGAGAGAGAGAGAGAGAGAGAGCGAGAGAGCAGGAGAGCAGGAGAGAGAGAGAGAGAGAGAGAGAGAGAGCAAGAGAGAGAGAGAGAGAGAGGGAGAGAGAGAGAGAGACAGTGAGAGAGGGGAGAGCATATAAAGCCTGGCAGCTCTCTCACCATCCTCCTTTGCTTAATTTTCCTCTCCATCTCCCGTTAATCACTCAGGAGTGGGAGACGTGTGTCAGCCGGCGTTGGCAGAACTGAACCAGCAGCAGCGACGCCACAAAGAGGAGGGTAACGTTTTTGAATGCTGCCTGTGTTCCACCAAGGGACGCGGAGAACAGGAGGCAGACACAACACGCGGCAGCAAGCGGGGACCAAAGAGAAAAAAAAGGAATGCGAGAATGAATGGAAGTCCTTCTGTCGCATGCTCTCTGGGAATAGCAGTTGGACGCCTTGGAAGAGTCGGCATGAGGTAAACACAAGAGAGAAAGAGAGATAATGCTCCATCTTTTTAGTTGTACAGCGTTTGGTCGGCGTGTGTGTGTTTGCGTGTGTTCTCTATGCATTCATGACGTGATTGGGTGCGGATAAGGATCTGGGACAAAGGGACACTTGAAGGCGTTCACACGGGCTTGACTAGAGATGAACCAATTTCCATGCTGATCAAGGTTGGGGAAAAGGCGAATGTTAGTGTTGGTGGCGGTGGTGGGGGTGGGAGACAGATTGCCATCTCTGTCATTGTTACTGCGTGTGTGTGTGTGTGTGTGTGTGCGTGTGCGTGTGCGTGTGTGTGTGTGTGTGTGTGTGTGTGTGTGTGTTTGTGTCACAATACCCCATAAGTGCTGGAAGAAGCAAGATGAAAGAGAAAAGTAGTAGGCACGTTGAATGGTGCAGGGAGCTGGCGAGAGTTTGTAGCGAGAGAAGAGGAGTCGATAGCGGAGGCTGCTGATGAAAGCCACTGGTGATAATCCTTGTGATGAGCGGTGTGCGCTGCTGAGATAGCTCAGCCACATGGGGAATAAATTACTACAAAACAGCCCCCTTCTGGTGCCTTGTCTTCTGCTGACCACCAAGGCTAAAGCACTGCCCTGGGGCTAGAAAACACAATAAATGGTCTTTATTAAGATTTATATCTAGCGACTTTCTGCTCCCGGGTCGGTCATTAAACAAATCAAATGGGAAGCAGGGTTAAATATAAATAAACCAAGCCCGGACAGGAGGTGGATTGAAATGTAGATCTAAGACTGCTGCTCTGTTTGATCAATGTGTTGAATGAATCAGGATGGGCATGGGCTAGAGGGGAGGAAAGTGGACAGAAATGTCATGTTTATGGTTATTTTCAGGCCATATGGCTGACAGCGTGCTCGTGGAGATAGTGGCTCTGGGGAACACCTCTCCCTTAACCAGAAAGAAAAAAAAAAAAACTTCAAAGAAGAAGAGCAAAAAAAAACTCCCGTCGGTTCGAAAAAAACAGGACATCGGTTGGGGAATATGAGGGCTGGAGTTGAAGTTAAAAGGGTTATCTGTTGTCATTTCTGACAGCTAGCACAGAAGACCCCTAGCTTCCTGGAAAAGCCTGTAGGAGCGGGGCTTGTTCTGGCCCGAGACAGGTGCATCTTATACCAAGCCATGTAATGCCTGCTCCCTAATCCTCCGGCTAAGACACAGATACATTTTCTCCTGCTGTGTGTCCATCTCCAGCCGCCCATGACACATTGCTTTAATTGCGAATGTGTGACGCCATAAATGTTTAACGCCATGGTGAATTCAAATTATGTTTGGGTGTGCAGTTTGGAGCTGTGCAAAATAAAAACAGTTGCGATACTGTCCTCCTGAATGATGGAGGCGAACACTGTAGCGGTGTTTGTGAGTGTTTTCTATATGTCTATGTGTGTGTACATGTATGTGCGTGTCTCTTTGGTGAGCTCAAACCTAAAGGCAAGAGGTATAATTATAATGGAACAATGTGTACATCATGTTGGTATTACTATTCTGCATTATAAACTGTAACGCCTGTGAGAGAGTGTCATTGGAAAATAGTGCTCAGTCTGTCTGACCGTGCCCCAGCTCTGGGCACCAATCCCAAAGCCTAGCCCATGTGTCAGGACACATCATGCCCAAGCCTTCCCTGGAAGTCCCAACTCCTCCGGTCGGCCCGAACGCCTCCACCAACACCCAGCATGACAACATGCAAACTGGACCAAAATGCTGACTCTCTAACTGTGATTACAAATAAACCAATAGATAATAACAAGACTAACACAAATGGAAAATGGAAACCAAAAACTCATTTTTACATTATTTTACAGATCAGCCTTATACCAGTAAACATAACAATTCAATTATTGTTTTTAATCAGGTTGCATCGTACATTCAATTGTATATAATGCTACAACACCCAAAGCCCATACACAGTCCCCACGTTTCAGTTAGAGCCGGGGACCAAAGTCAAATTAAAGAATAAACAAAAACTAAAATCATTTCTATTTATTCCTTCATTCACCGACCAAGGAGCTATCTCTTTCCCCTCTGTAAATATACGGTATTCCAAAGAGGAGCACACCTTGGAGCAGGCGGCAGCACCTGGCGCCTGTTATTCAGGCTGTCGGCTTCTATCCACCGGAGCCGTGTTCCCAGCTGTTTCTTACACGGGCGGGAGCAGGCTGCTGTATCGCTGGTGCTGCTCTCGGTCCACGGGTATATTTTTAGCCGGTGTACAGTTCAGCAATGTCAGCGAATAGAGCCCAGTTCTCGCTTATGGTAGGGGACGGCCTGTCATTTCGCTCCGTGTGTCTTGGTTGCCCCCCCACCAACCCCCCCCCCCCCCCCCCTGGTGCTTATGGGACAAATGTGTCAGTGTGTGCAAATGTGGGCACGTGTTTAGCAGAGTAGAATGGAGGCAGTAATACATTAGTTGGGCCTCAATCTTCATCTATTCTGAAGATGTTTTATAGCTCACAGGATAATGCCCATCAAAAAAGAGTATCCATTGTGACCGTGTCTCTCAAACAATGGATCGGGG
>NC_044063.1:15168682-15393682 GCF_902167405.1 Gadus morhua
GCTTAAATGATGTTGGGAAATGATTGACGGTGGTGCCAATTATTACAAGAAGTAATATCCTGATGAGAAGCAGTGGATACGCATCACTGTGATTTGGCACTGTCAAACGCCACCATGTACTCACCATGTACTGACGTGGTACTGTGTGATGGGCCTTAAAACACGGCTCTTGACTTGGTTTTTCCTGTTTTTTTCCTGTCGCATGGGTGACATTTAAAGTAGGTCCCAATTACTTTCACGCTATCTCCCCATCTTACAGGCAGCACGCACCAGCGCCAGCTAGAGAGTGGCCCCGTTCCCCTCATGCGATGCCATGATGTTTGTTTAATACACCATTAAATTGTCAAACCACCCCAGCCCCGCCCCGCCCGTAGCCTATGCTAGGCTAGAGGAAAGCACAGAGATACAATCTGCTGAGAAGCAGGAGTGTGTGCTGCTCTGACAGCTTTTCGCGTGGTTGGGAAGGAATCGTCGGGCTCATTCCCAACATTGATTTAACGTCAAAAGCAATACGGAGCTTACCTGACCAGTCTGTACAGTGCAACCTGGTGTGTTAGTAGTTAGGAGATAATACTGGGCCCCGCTACTCCAATGTATATCTTTGAAAGGAACATTTTGTTAACGATGTTGGAACTCCATTAGCGGTGGAGAATTATCTTCTTTTTTTTTTACAAATTTCACACTCCAGTTTTAGTTTGTAAACATTTACAGTTGTACTACAAGCACTCTGCAACTTTCAACATATGTCCCGGATCTCAAAATAATCTTTGCCATCTTTCTACAAAATGCCCCAAGAAGCACTGCCAAAAAAGTTCCCTTGTTCTATCCGGTCTATGGTTTGAACAAGTTAAACAATAAATCAATGAGGACCCCTCCGGCCTTCTCGTCATCGTATTCATAGAAGGAAAAGCAGGACTTGAAGTGAGTACTGTTGTATGTTCTGTAAGAACATGTTCATATGGTGATCGATGTTGAGTCTTGTTTGCCCCATCCTCAAGTGTTAGGAATAAAATAACGTATATTTTTTAAACGAGAGAAAACAAACTGAGATGCTAGCAACATGTCCTTCGATTTGTTTATGTTCACAAATTATTAATGTTCCACAGAATATTGGTCTGTCCCTTGAAACTATTTGCAATACCACCAGGAACTTAACCGATCGACAAAACATAGAATAGAGGACATGTTTATGTTCCCTGTTTGCTTATGCTGCCCATTTTGCAAAGCAGTGGTTTTATAAATTACCACCTAGGTATCTGTGATAGGTTAATGATTGTATCTATATATTTTTTGCGTGCGTGTTTGTAAGTGCTCTGTGCGTAAGATCTCCCTTGCAGAAATGCCCCCGATATATTCACCTGAGGTATAACGGCAGTGGGCAGGAATGACATTGCCCAACACAGTGATTACAGGTTTGCAAGGTGCACTGACGGCTCTTAAGATGTTGCACACTACTAAGGCTGTGATTTATAAAGGAAAATAAACAGCGGTGGCATATTGAAAGCAGTGCTGAAAATGAAGCCTACCAGCGACAACACTGATGGTGTCTGATTGTGTATTTATAAACCCATGCTTTCCTACATTTCCGTGTATCTGCAAGTCTGCGTTTCGATCTGTGTGCTTAACACATGTCTACATTATGCACACGTCTGGGCTGTGCTAAGCCTGCATCCTCACCACATGAATTAACATTATTGAAAAAGGGACATCTGAATGAATGGTAGACAGGCTCCCTGCTTCACGCCTCATTGCCAATACGACTATCAGAACACATAGCAGCATACACCACCACCACCAGGAAGGAGAGTTCAGCTGTAGTATGTGCTGGGGTAGAGGCTTGCGTCAAATGCCCTTGTGTGATTGATTACACGCTACAAGCTAATGAGATAAACAGAGACCGAATCGATTTGGTCCGGGAGAAATCCTGCCAAAGGCGGAGATGTAGCGCGATGGCTGTATTGACACGCTCATATTTAAAGGGCTAGAGAAGGAGAGCACGCTGTGCGTTGCTGAGAGCACTGCTTCGCATCGCATTGGGTTCTGCTCCTCCCCACCGCCGCGGTCGGGGTCGGAAGCTGATCTGCGCTAATCGCCAGAAATGGGAGCCGACAGAAGGGAATACAGAGTGTTCATCGCTGTCCACAACTGCTTTTTATTTATTTTCCTGTATGGTCAAAAAGAAAATGCCCCCCCCCTCCTGAAAAAAAATAATAAAAAAAATACAACTATGCATAAAAGGTAAATAAATATCAGTGACATATTTTCCTGCCAAACCAAAGAAAGGATTGATTGTTGCGTAGGCAGTCGCTACCACGGCTAGACTGGCTAGACTGGCAGAGCGAACTAGAGCGGGAACATGACAAGTCCACTGGCCCAATTTAGTGGGATCTGCCACATAGCTGCCGCCTGTCCTCGCCCCATTGGCTAATAAGAGGCGAGCTGAAGCTTCAGCGCTTTGCTCTACCAATTAAAACCTCTTCGCTTCAGCGAGATGACGGCAAGAGGGATAAGCAGAGGGCCGGATGCCAACGCATGAGGCGGGGGGGGGCTGTTTTCAGGTGCCAGTGTGCGCCTTGGTACGGTCGCACAGAGAGAGCATTGAGGTCAGGGACGGGGCTCCTCTCGGTCAAACAGAAACACACGGTCGCACTCGTTGTCTCAGCAGGCCCACGACGATGCTGAGCCGTGTCCCCGGTCACGCTCGTCCCCCCCCCCCTCTGTGTGAAGAACATCGATTAGAACAGGGTTCACATCCACAGCCACCCGCCGGATCTCTCTGAACTCATCCTCACGTACGCCGGGCCGCGTCGGGCCGCTGTGCTTTGATAGCCTAAAGAATTAGCTCAACAAATCCCAGAGCCCTCCGGAATATTCCGCCGCGCCGCTCTTAATGGATTGCTTTGTGATTGTGTCAGTCAAGACGGTTAGACGCTAAATGACACTGGCGGGGGGCGAGTCATCAGTCATGGTCTGGGGGATAGGATGGGGGGGGGGGGTCAGTGGGGAGAGGCGTCGAACGCATTACGTATCCTGCCTTTTTTCCCCTCTTTTTTGGTCGCTGTGACAAGGGTGTTTGTTAGTACACTCATGCTCTGCCACAGAGTCCGAGAGTGAAACCAAGAGATGTAATAATCCGTCTGCGATCACTTTAAAACCTCATTCCTTTCCTGGTTTCCTTGATCATAAGCCTGTGGGTATGATGGGACCTGCTGGCCCACTTCCTTCACAGTCCAAGGAGATGGAGTCTTCCTTTGTCAGCCTTTTCTCCCATTAGCCCGGTGGTAACTGATTGTTTTGCATTGATGGAGTCAGTAGTGGGCGTGTGTGTGCAGGTGTGAACAAATAGGTGCTATCACAATAATACTGATGAATAGTCACTGGCAAAACGTGTTTATTTTCTACCAATCACCAATCTTATGTAGCAGTATAAGAGCTTTTTAAAAGAGGATTAGGGAAATACTATGAAGCACCCTGGTTATCATGTATAAACAATCAGACTAAAAGTAGCAATTACTGGCAAAGACTCGGTAAACCGTTGGAATCCATAACTGTTTCTCTCTTGTCTTCCATTTCTGGCATACATCTCCAAGCTAATCAGTGCAAAGGGAAGTCTGTGATGCTTACAAATCCCAATTATTTCCTCATAGTGAATGTTGGAAGATAAACATGAATTTCAATAGACGGTATACAGAAGGGTTGTTAAATCAGCTTTTGGTAAATGAATGGCTGTAAATACTTTGCATAAGTACCGGTACTAATAATACAACTTTTGCAAAACTTTTACATGATTATCACTACACATCACATCAAATGTTAACCTTCCAAAAAATATATAGGATGCTTACAATGAAAACCAAAATAGCTGTAATTTTGGATGATAATATGAAATGACTGAACTGTCTCTTGTGATAATTTTGATTGGCAGTACACCTGTACAAATCTTCCGTACTGTGGAAATGAATAGAAGCCCAGCCACATCAAGGCATGTGGGCTATGATAATGGCTATTGATTTTTTAGCATTAAGCCGGTGTGTTATTTCTCTTTTGTATTCATGCTGTTGAGCATGATGGATGTAAACAGAGGACTCAACAGGGTTAGATTTTTTACACTTGATTACTGCTATATAACTAAATAATGGCCTCTTCATATGGCATACGGTTTTAGGTATTATACTATCCATAATAAAACAGATATCAATCAATGCTTTTTTAAATTGATTTGTTTAAGGTATTCAGACATCAAATGTATCAGGGTGAGGTGAATTTGTATGGTAGAGATGTAGAGTAGGGTAGATTAGGCTACAGTAGTAGAGTAGAGTAGGGTAGAGTAGTAAAGGGTAGAGTAGGACATTAGGGTGGAGAGGAGGGCAGAACAAAATGAAGGTCAACTAGTTGAGGATCTGCAATGTTGATACAAATAAAGTCAGCATCCTTGAATGTGCTTTGTCCGTAGATATTGTATTAGCCATAATGCTCTGTATGTTGAGTACACCTGACTGTATAATTACAAAGCATCATCGACTCCTTAAGGTTACAATAGAATGGCAGGGAGCTGTAGGCCTACTGTTTAGTGTGGAAAACGCAGTGGGATTGAAATGTTTGAATACAAATAGTACGAATAGAGAATCAGTAAGAGGAAAAACAATAATCCTAGGATTTCCCATTCTGTTGTAGGTAGGGGTCTGCATGTAAGATCCGGGCTTGATATAGAAAACTCTCTATATGTCCGCCAACACAAACCTAAAGGTTAGGCACTCAAAGGAAACAACAGTGTTTTTGCACTGCTTTATGAAAACCATGCATCCGCTCTTCGTCAGACAAGGTTTCCTCTATAAATCACAATTAACCGTTTTGCTCATTGGTTCCACATGAACAAACTTCTCCACCTACCCTGGTAACACCCACCAGTGTCGCAAATTAATATTGATTCAGGCCCATTATGAAGTGGAGGAATATATTGCTTGAGACTTCTTGACCAAAAATGTTATAATATCGAAGACGAACAGCCAGAGAGTAAAGTAAAGTGTACCTGTAATCAAGGTAACTCCCTATGGTTCTCATGGAATCAGTGCTGAGAGAAAAGATGGAATTCTGCCAAAACATAAAACGAGGATAACCATGCAGTATTTCACTTCTACAATCAATTTCATCCTCATATTTAAAGATACTGTAGGTATTCATACATTTTCTATTTGTAGTTTTTTTGATTTTGCCGAAATTAAACATTGGTCATGTTCCCATGTGATTCAGAAAAATGTTTATCACAAGGTAACTGAAACTGATTGTTCTACTTCGTTTAAGAATGCTTGATTCTGATTGGGTGGGAGGAGGGCATTAACCCGGCAGGTTGCCCGCTGACTTGTCGGTTGTACTTGCTGCTGACTGAGCACAGTGTCATCAAATAGTAGATCAATACGCCGCTTGTATGTTTTTTATCACAGAAATTTCAAACATGAGGTTCATTGTAAAAATAAACCTTGTTTTAAAAAGTTTCTAAATTGTGTCGGTAATATATCAAGGGTCAGTCGATAGATAGTTTCACAAACAAGTTGATCAGATGCAGCCTTGTGTGGTTGCTATAGAAACTAATTAGCTACAGCTGAACTAACGATATTCACCGTAGTTATAAACATTGCAGCATTTTAATAGGCTATTTATTAATTTGAGGGTTAGGGTTTCTAACTAAAATAGCCCAAATACAATGTCTAAATAATTTTGCTATACATTCAACCCAAATAAAAAATATTTGGAATAAGGAATGCTTGTTTGATCGATCGTAATTAATGGGGCCTACTTTTTGAAGGAGATGAACTCGAGTATACATTTAATAAGCATGCAATACGAATAAGAAAAAGCATAATTATAGAAGTATTTGAATTGTTTCATTATATTGGCAAGAAAGAAGTAGGATAAACGGGATAATCCCCTCAAGGCAGGGCAATAAACAGTTTGATATGCCCTGCTCGTGGAGAGTTCCCGCCGTCGACTTCGTCTCACGGTATGCCGTCCACAAGCCGGGCATATCAAACCGTTTAATGTCCTGCCTCTCTGTGGTTATTCCTTACCTAATCAATGAAATTAATTAAGGACAGGGTTTCCTTTTGTGAAACTCAATATTTAAAATCGAATCAATCGTAAATTGAAGAAACAAAATATTTATAAACAAACATCACTATAGGGAGAATGATCTGTGACCAATCTGAAATGAGAAAACCAGTTTATTATACCACTTTTCGCCTGGTTTAGAAGTGTAAGATTATCTTACTGCTTTCCAGAGGGGAATAAAAAAAAGCGTACATTTTGTGGCTGTGGAAGTGATATTTCTGAGAAGGAAGCTGAATATCACTTTCACAGCTCATTTCATTCTCAATGCTTTTGAAAACTAAACCTGAACACTGCTCCACTTCTGAACACCACATCCCTTTTCTACTTCTTGACATGACTACATCTCTCTCTTGGTTGGTCCTTGTGATGAAATTAACTGGGTGAGGAGTCTACTCCTGTGCTTTGACTGCACAGGAACAAGGCATTGCATCAGGGAAGTCTGATCCATGAACTATGCATGGCTAGTTGCATGGTAGTCTAACTCAGAAAGTGCACAGATTACAAACTTTTTTTAAAAGAAAATACCTTCAAGCTGCATCTACTTCGATGCTGAAAGTTGCGTTTCATGCTGTCGTCTCAGTTGTTGTTTGTCTATATAGTTTCAGTGTTTTCTGTGTTTGTGTGCGCCCTGCGGAGCTGGGACGAGGGACGACACTTTAAACATTAACACTACACCAGGGCCAAGTGCTATAACTTAGTAGGTTAAAGCAATTTACATAGATGACAATACCCTTAAGAGTAGAGCATGTGTTCAACTGCAAGCCTATGGATGACATTATTAGGAATAATTGACAATTAAAACCAAATAGGAATGAAAGCTTAATATCTTCATTCCTTAAAATGTTCTATCTCGAAATATTGAGACTTACTGGCCTGACACTTCCAGAGCAATTTGCAAATGCAGTCTGGAACCCCTCAGTTCATTCCTAAGGGGTGATAGTGGATAATAGATTAGATAGATAGCGTTCCCATATGTCCCTCCTCTGTACATTCAGACTATTAAACCCGCCATATATTAGATAAACGCTTGTGATTGTCCCCAATCATAAGCGTTGCGATTAGACATATTGCCAATATGTCTATTGGTAATGGGAGGGGGGCAAGCAGAACAAACCAAACAGGTCAGGCAGAACAAATAATACGTAAGCTTGCAGATTTGTTTGGTTCCCATGCTAGAGTCATACAGCGGTCAACCCTCATTTGTTTAATTCAGGGCAATAACATTGGCGTCACCATAACGTGAACGTCAACCCCTCAGTAACGACGGAAATATGTTTTCGATTTCATCAAGGGAAGTTTTTTTCTTGTGACAAAGTAGGATATGAATTTAAAATAATATATATATGAAACAATACTCTCATTTAATATAATATATATCTATCTATATATATATAGATAGATATACTTATATTAGAGCTGTCAAGCGATTAAAATATTTAATCGTGATTAATCGCATTAATGTCATAGTTCACTCTAATTAATCGCGATTAATCGCAAATTCTTTTTCTATGCTAAATATCCCTTGATTTTTTTGTCCCATAATTCTTCTCATTTTAATTCTCTTATTAACATGGTGAAGTGCATCGGCTTGCCTTGTGCAAATGATTTTTTATTGATAACAACATTGGCATATACACTGATCAAAACAGGACGATACAAAAAAAGAGCCTATAGTGCAATTAAACGACTGCTTTGAACAAATGTCATTTGAACATAGCAGTCAGGCTACTGCTTCTTTGTTTTGAGCCAAAGAAAAAAAAAATAAATAATAATTTCGTTAATCGCGCGATAAAAAATTTAACGCCGTTAAATTTGGTTTGCGTTAACGCCGTTTATAACGCGTTCAACTGACAGCTCTAATATATATATATGAAGTGAAAAATATAAAAGATGATTCCACAGATATAGATAGAGAGCGTTGCTTTGGTATGAGCTATTTGATGTATTAGTACACTAAAACTCACATCTATGACTTCCAGCAACAGGACATCATGATGTTTTGTCCTCCAGAAAACCTCATCATTTATCACAGGAAGGCTCTTGGGTACATTTGAAGTCTTTTACGACTCCATTACTTTTTTTGGCTCATGCTAGTCCCCTGGTTGTCAACTGTCATTGCCACATGATGTATTTTTACACAGTGCATTGTCTTGTCAAATAACGGTTGCCTCTTAATTCACGAAAACAGTGAACCCTTGCTATTTTACACGACAGCAATGAAACATTAATTCCCTCTGATACAATTGGAGTAGGCAGTAAAAGACGGTCTTGTAGACAGTGAGACCAAAACCAACAATACGTTTGAATCCAAAACCAACAACCGAATAGAGAAAGATTGTCCTGGCAGCCTGTCAGGGAAGCAGAACAAAGAATTGCAGACGCTAAAAAGGGGAAATAACTGAGGGAACAGTGTCCTCTGGCTAGGATTAGGACAAACAGCACAGGGCCTCCAGTCTGATGAACAATATGTTTTAAATGATAGAACACTGGGTTTGTGTGTGTGCGAGCTTGCGGATGTATGTGTCTGTGCGTGAGTGTGTGTGTTTGTCTGCGTACTCATGTGTGTTTGTGGGTGTGCGTGTGCATATTTGTGTGTGTGTGTGTGTGTGTGTGTGTGTGTGTGTGTGCGTGTGCGTGTGCGTGTGTGTGTGTGCGTGTGTGTGTGTGTGTGTGTGTGTGTGTGTGTGTGTGTGTGTGTGTGTGGATGAGCTCCTAGTACAACAGGGGCACAGCCCAAGGTCAGGAGAAGCGTTGGATTATATCTGTATGTATAAAAGATGAGTGCCCTCTGTCAAGACCTCTAAATCGCCCATTCTTTCCCCCAGGGGGTCGAGGGATGGGGAGATGGGGAGGGGGGGGGGGGGGGGGGGTTGTGCTGCGTAACACATCTTCAAGCTGCTAGTACCGCAGGGCCCCCCCCTTAGTGCCCTGCTCAAGGGCGCAGGGGTTCAACGTGGACACAGCCCAGCTGGGCGCACGGACTGCGTCCTGACCAGAGGTCACGGCCGTACTCTGGTGGTACCTCTCTCCACATCCTTGACACTGGCACCCAGGAGGGGTTGGGTGGGGGGGGGGTCAAAGGGCGGGATGTAACTGGACCGCGGCCTGGCCGCACAGCCGTCAGGGCTCCGCTATTGGACGGTCTGTCAGGGTAGGCAGAGGAGAACTGGGCCTGACGTTTTGTCCTGGGCCTAACGTTTTCAGCTGAACCGCTGAGGGGGAAAAGATGACAAAAACACTATGGGGGCAGGGAGAAAGAGGCTGAGCGGATTAGAGGGACGGAGAGACGGAGAGGGTGACATGGACAGACCTTTAACAGAGTAAAGGGAACCTTACTGCCTGATTAGTTGTCATGCGAACAGCATATTCAATGACACGGCCAGGAAATGAACACGGTTCGCTCCACTGTTTCATTTGGCAGATAGAGGGCAGATAATATCTATGTTCCTCGGGTGATGGAAAAAGGCAATTTCTCTGCCCTTGGTTTTATAGCTAATTGTAGATGCATTAAATCCAGAACGCAAATTAACTCACCCCCTTCCCCATCCCCACCCCACACACACACTATAATCCCGTTTCAGAATTACGACGGGTAAAAGGCAAAACAAGCCGAGGAAAATTAAGCGCCTCATTGAATGTACCACTTATTCTCTTGATTATTGATGAGCTGTATTATTTTTAGCCTGTACTGTCTCACACTCATTCACACTGACAATAACAGCCACTCTATAAAGGCGCAGGACGAAGAACAGGCTTATGCTAAGGCAGTGTTATACACAACAGCCATACATGGTGTTTCCTGCCACTACATGACCAGAGGATGCTCTGCTATGGCCCTGCAATAGAAGAATGGACATACTGTATATGATCCGGCATGGAATGCTGGGTCCACACACAAGCCTTTTGGCCGCCCACAGACCCGAAGAGAGAGAGAGCATAAACCGATTGGTCCATTCCCTTGCTTCTTACCGCCCGCCTGGAACAACAGTGGCCGGGGTCCCGGGCCCTCCCCCCTGGGGGTCCTGGTGACAAATAAGGGGGCCAGGAGAAGCAGACTGAGGGACAGGAAAGGAGCAACTTGCTTCGGATTTCTCTTCAACGTTACCAAAGGGGCCGCTTACGTTGATCTTAACAATCTCCCCCGGCTCCCTATTAAGCTCGGAGTCCAGGAAAAAAAAGGAAAATACACCTCAATATTGCACTTGAAACCTTTTGTAGGCAACAATAAATTGCATGACAAATTGCCCTGTTGCGCTATAAGCAGAGTTCAATAAGTCCACCAAATTGGTACTTAAAAGGGAGAACAGACAGATGTGCTTGAAGTATGCTCGCCGCCATAAATCACGTCGGAGGTTGGAGTGGGGGGTGTCGGACAGTGGAAGACAGTTTTGGGGGGGGGGGGGGGAGGACGCTGGGGCTGGGGGGGCAATTTAATTTGAAGCCCGGTACGAAGAGGTGGAGGCTTGGTGTGAAAGTGTCAGCCGCCCGCTGAGGCAATATCAGATAGGGAGAGAAAGAAGTCATGCAAACTGGAGCGCTGTCGTAGAGGTATGTCTTATTCGCAATGATGCCAGATGGATGAAGAGGCGAACGTTAAGAACTGCCTGAGAGTGAGTGTGTGTGTGTGTGTGTGTGCGACCGTGTGTCTGCGAGTGTGTTTGTACACCTGTGTGTAAATGTGGGTTCATTCGAGTGTTTGTGTACGTGCAGGGATTCAGGTGTGCACCTTTGTTCACTGAGGCGTGTGCGGGAATTCAAGTGTGTGTGCACGGGTGTGTGTTCAGCGGGTGTGTGTGCACGGGTGTGTGTTCATGGGTGTTGTGTGTGCGGGTGTGTATGTGTGTGTGTGTGGTTGCACGTGCGCAAGCGTCCCATGACTTTAAATGGAGCAGAGACTCTTTTGAAAGCTGTTCCGCCACCCATCATAATTCTTTTAATATCCTTGGCAGAGAGATTACGGTAACGAAAATGAACTGCAAAATGTAGTAAGAGGGAATATTTCTTAATATTTATAATAAATCCTCAGTGAAGCAATGAAGTGTTTTTTAAAGGATATTTTAGGGGGAAGGATGTCTTTATGAATGACACTTAAGTGAACTGACCTGTGAGTGTGTAATGGCGTCAGTAGCCATTAGAGTGTCAGACATACGTAGCTACACAACACTGTTACAATGTTATGCCACATTTCAACTCCAACAATTCTTTCGACCCCATTACGAAATGAATAAACACATGAATACAAGCCGGCAAAAACAGCTGACTTTTAGAAATGTTTTTCTCTTAATTAGCCATTAGTTATTTTCCTAAGCTGTTGAGTGATTAATAAAAAAGGACCAAGGCCGACAGAGAGAGAAACATGATATGTACCTTTTAAAGAAAAAGTTTTTCTTTTAAACTGAAAGCCCTGAGGTTCTTGAAATGTCTTTGAAATACGCGATGGAAATAATGGGTTTAAGCAAAATATATGCTGTCTGTGTGAACAGAATATAAA
This sequence comes from Gadus morhua, assembly GCF_902167405.1. NCBI lineage: Eukaryota > Metazoa > Chordata > Actinopteri > Gadiformes > Gadidae > Gadus > Gadus morhua. The sequence continues at coordinate 15,180,279 of NC_044063.1, forward strand.
CAAGATCTTGGCACAAAAGTAACAGAACATGAAAGCCCTAAGAGAGCACAGAATGAAGTAGCACTTCTTCACATTTATCACATCATTCACCTATTGTAAGTGTCTAAACCAAATGTGGTGATTGAGCCATTGCCCGTTCAGTATTATGAATGTCACAAAGTTGGTGTCAGTAGCGACACTGTATCTCCTGGAAAAAATCCTTTCAGATTACCACCTTTACAAAGCATTCAAATGCGTTTGTTTAATACTTGCATAAGCTGGTTGGTGTGTCCCTTTGTCATTATGCACAATACAATCAAATCCAAAGGACGCCAATTCACCAACATTTTGCTCAAATTGCCTTTAGTTGTTCCAGAATGAGTTCCTAGGTTGAAATAATGTCACATTGTCTTCAAGGGACTATCTTGAGATCTTGAGTACTTTCTCTGAAAATGGTGAAAGACGATTTATTTTCCGTACTATTATTCGTGCTATGAGTAGCAGTAGTTCAGATAGCGTTCAAGGGAAAACCAGAACGAGTGTAAGGTCCTGTATAACTGTGGCCTCCTGTTGTGTGTTTGACTTGCCGGTCACTTCGCCTCTGCTGCTTAGTATTCCTGTCCATCCGTTCACTTTGTGACAGAGTCTGGGCTCACCGATTCCCTGATGCTATTTGACAGCTAATTGGTCTTTGCTTCGACCTCAACAGCTATTACATAACACAGAATTATCAAGCCTGTAAATCTATTTATCGTCTCCAGGAAGCAAACACTTGTGCATAATGCCTTGTTGTTAAATGGAGAGGAGTCTAAAGCGATGCTCCTTTGGGGATCGGTCCTTGACACAAATGTTTGCTTTCAGGACATTTTTTAACTGCTATTTTAGAGAGATGCGAACCGACTCAGTCTCTATACAGTCACGGAATGGACAAGGAGAGCACACATTGATAAGCCCATGCACTTTATTAGAAACCGATGAATATGGATGACTAATAATAAGGATAATAATGTAATGGATTTTCACTTTGGCTGTGTAAACCAACCACGCCTCAGATGGACGGGTTTCTATAAGGCTTGTTACTTGTCTGAGATGATTCTCCCCACCAGCACGGATGAGATATTTCATAACCTACCTTTTTCTCACTTTTGCCCCTCACCTTTTCATTCATTCCGTGGCAGGCAGTATGCAAGTCTGTTTGGTTAAGATATATTTGCATATGTTATTGATTTTTCGCTGAGTGCTCAGAGGTGTACATAATCAGACTGAATATATTGCTTTCATTGCAAGTTCAGCTTTGTTTACAGAGACAGAACTCACCCTGTTTAATTGCACTTCGTGCCTAGCGCTCAAAGCCAGCCGAAGCGATTTTCATCCTGGGAATTATTGGAGCTGAGAACAGTAGATCAGTTTATTGGATGCTTACATTGATTGGTTCGCTCTTTTGTGCTAGAAAATGATGATCAAGCGACTATGACATTACATGCCTGCAGATTTATGGAGACTTAAAGGGTGTTCTGACCCTCAGTCAAGCAGCCCTTTATTCTTCGTAAATACATGCATGCATAAATATATCTTATTATCAAATTGAACCCAAACAAGCTGGGCGCATTGAGCATGTAATTGAACGGTAACCTTACAGATCCAACTAAATACTTGTTCGATGGAAGGGAATTAGATATTGAGTTACTAAAAGGAGTACAAGCAAAAGACCACTGTGTCCAGTAGAGCATGTGAAAACGGCAAATGCATTTCTGTAGTAAGGCAGACTCCACCAGGAGTGCACGAGCCTAAACGATGTCACACATGTATTTAATATTGATGCCATGTAAGGCCGAACGGGCATACACATCAGGGGCTCACAGCTCTGCGTCAAAGCCCCTCTCTCCACCTTTGTGCTCTGGTGGAAACGACGGAAAAAAGCGGACAGACTCAAGGGCGATTCGCTGCGGCGTGCCTTCTGTGACCACACAAAAGAGCCCATTCGAGTCCATGTCGGACTTTGTCTGCGTGAACTTGTGGTGATTTCTGTGCGATTTTTCGCTACCGCTGTCCCTACTGCACTCAACTTCCCATCTCTCATGCCGTGTAACCTCTCCCTTTCTGTTTTTTTCGCCGTGGGCTACAGTGTTACGGTAGGCTGAGTGTCCACAGGGATCTGCAGCGGACATGCTGTCATGCTGTGACAGGTCAGTTTCCGGATAGAGCTTATGCCTACCATACTTAAAAGCAGTGTGAGGCTCCATTCGTATGTACGTAGATACAGAATATATGTAAAGACAGTAGGCTGCTCTCTATATATATCATGCATCAAGAAATACTGGCGCAAAAGAAAACAGACTCACTCGAAATACACAGACACACCTAGAAATACTTCTCGTGAAATTCTTCATGTGCGCCAGGTATAGAATCCCATTTCCGACTGATACAGGAAAATAAGATAAAAATGATAATAAAAAAATATATAAGTGATAAATGAGATACATAATTATGAGAAAAGATATTGTCAAACTGAATTAACACCAATATTCTCATTTGCTTAGCAGCAGCGACGGCCTGATTAAAATAATTTACATTTCAAACATTTACAAAAATAACATGTAATAGTGATTAGTTATTTAGGGTTGCATATCGTTTGCATGCTTAGACCAGCGAGACGATGAAGGGACCTCTGAGCACAACTGGAGCGCATGATACCTACTTCATCACATCAATTTGACACTCATTCTCAATATTATTACTTTTTGTCTCATAACTATTACTTTTTTTTATCACATAACTTTGCCGTCTTGTCTCATAATTATTATTTTTTATCTCAAAAATAGATTTTTTTTATTATTAAGGTCAAGATCTTATATTTTTATTTGACTGGAGGAAATGGGCTTCCATAGAAAGGACATATTGCAGCTTAACCGCAATTAAGGTAAAAGGAACAAGAAGACCCTTTCACAGACATTTTATTATGTGGCCTCTGCAAAGGAGCTGGCAGAGCAGGATTGTTCAGGGCCGCAACCATCAGTGGGTTCGCTGAGTATCATAACACTGAGACTGCACATCATTCGTAGGAGATAATAGGAACTGGGCCGGAGAAATCTGATCATAACATAAAACGCTCGTGACTATTAATACAATTATGGGTCGTAACCCTTTTCACAATTTGCATTGGCTGCTGTTTCAGTGTGCACGTTAGTGGGGTTGTCGGGTTCAATCCGTACTCAATACCAAAGCGCCTGCTTGCTCAAATGCAGATTTCCTCCCGCTATGTGACTATTGTCGTGTATTTTATGTGTCTTATCTTAAAGAGGATCAAATTGATTCCCCCAACTCGATGACGGTGTCTGGGGTATATGATTAGCCGATTGATTGGCAGTCTCTGTGCGCTTGGGATTGTCTTGCCAAACCGCAATGCGGAGGTAAAGCTTTGGCGTTCATTGCAAAGGGTTCACAAACGATAGGTTGGGATGCTATATAAACACTTTGTAAGCATAATATGAAAAGTCGGAATGAATTCATTCCAAAAGAGGCAGCGCTGAAACCAGCAACATCGATTCTATGACCGAAAAAGCTGGGAGGTTTCAATGAGCAAATCTCAACAGTTGTATGAGAACTTTTTTTCTTAAGTTTCAGGGCCAGTCCAGCACCCCGGGGTGCATTAAGAAGACCAATCCAATCGGCTTACAGATAAATACCCTGCGACCTGTCAGGCCGCATGGTGGCACCCACCCATCACCACCTCGCTCTCTCCGCCGACTGCAGCAAATGTTTTCCCCCTATTCCTTGGTCAATACCCTGGGCATTTGTCCTTGGCCAAAGTGGTTGTCCAGTGAATCAAATACAGATAAAAACGTCTGCGTTAATCCCACTTGAGGGGCGATTTTTCTGCTCAGCATTCAGGCCTGATGCGTCCACATTGTACCACAAACTTGGAGCTCTGGAGATTGCAGAGAAACACACAAAGTGAAATATGAACATCGAGGCTGAACAACACCAGAGACGGCTATAAGCAGGGTGCTTTGCAGAAGGTCTGCACTATTCATAGACTGTGTTCTGTCAGGCCCTGATATCTGTCTTCATCCAGCATGGAGCTGTCAAGGGACATCCATGCAGCAGGAGAAGAAATAGATATAAACAGTAAGGTTTATGGTTACGATAATGAGGACAATTGTGTGTGTACACTGTGATGGATTTTTAATGGTAATAGTAATAATAATTATAATAATAAATGAAGTACAGTGTGTACATTTACGTGCTGCTTATGGCCATCCCTACAAAGGTAAATATATTTAGTAAATCATTTGTTTAAAGTGTCTGGAGGGGGATCCCAGCCGTACCGTTGTCTAACATAAAGGTAACTAAGTTACTGACCCATCTGAGTAACATAAAGATAAATTATTTATTAACCCTGTATGTTTAGAAGGAAGTTTACTGAGTTATTAACGCCATTGAGTTATGTAAAGGTTACTGAGTGAGTTACTAACCCCGCTTGGTTATGTAAAGGTTATTGAGTGAGTTACTTATCTCACTGAGTTACAAAAAGGTTACTAAAAGACTGTTTCATTAAGGTTACGGCATTACAAAGCCTGCTGAGTTACATAAGGGTTACTGAGTTACTAACTCGGATGAGTTACATTAAGGTAACTGAGTGAGTTACCGACCCTGCTGAGTTACATTAAGGTTACTGAGTGAGTTACTAACCCTGCTGAGTTACATTAAGGTTACTGAGTGAGTTACTAACCCTGCTGAGTTACATTAAGGTTGCTGAGTGAGTTACTAACCCTGCTGAGTTACATTAAGGTTACTGAGTGAGTTACTAACCCTGCTGAGTTACATTAAGGTTACTGAGTGAGTTACTAACCCTGCTGAGTTACATTAAGGTAACTGAGTGAGTTACCAACCCTGCTGAGTTACATTAAGGTTACTGAGTGAGTTACCAACCCTGCTGAGTTACATTAAGGTAACTGAGTGAGTTACTAACCCTGCTGAGTTACATTAAGGTTACTGAGTGAGTAACTAACCCTGCTGAGTTACATTAAGGTTACAGCGTTACTAACCCTGCTGAGTTAAATTAAGGTTACTGAGTGAGTAACTAACCCTGCTGAGTTACATTAAGGTTACAGCGTTACTAACTGTGCTGTGTTACATTAAGGTTACTGAGTGAGTAACTAACCCTGCTGAGTTACATTAAAGTTACGGCGTTACTAACCCTGCTGAGTTACATTAAGGTTACGGCGTTACTAACCCTGCTGAGTTACATTAAGGTTACGGCGTTACTAACCCTGCTGGGTTACATTAAGGTTACGGCGTTACTAACCCTGCTGAGTTACATTAAGGTTACGGCGTTACTAACCCTGCTGGGTTACATTAAGGTTACGGCGTTACTAACCCTGCTGAGTTACATTAAGGTTACGGCGTTACTAACCCTGCTGAGTTACATTAAGGTTACAGCGTTACTAACCCTGCTGAGTTACATTAAGGTTACAGCGTTACTAACCCTGCTGAGTTACATAAGGTCCGTTGGTAAATTTAAACCCTGTGTAGGAGGTATCAGCAGCGGCAGCAGCATCACAGTTTTCCAGCGCTTGTCGTGAGGAAACTGTGAACCACATCTTCATCCTCCCCAGGCCGGCAAGCCATCAGAGCCCACCAAACCCCTGATCTTACAAGGACACGCCATGTTCCTCCAAAATCACCCCCCCTCCTTACTCTAAAATGACTTAAGCCCTCAGTTTTATGGAGAGCCGGTCTCCTCAATCCACCTCCTCAGGGCCCCCCGGTAATTATGCAGAATAAGCGTGTTGAACCATGTGTCTCGGATCGTCAGCTCTCAAAAAAAACAAAAAACGAATAATTTCAGTTCAACTGTGGGCGTGCGCTAAAGGGATTTACTCATGGTGTGCTTGACTGCACCCTGAGCTGCCATGAAGCCAGGTTGTCAGCTGTTGAAACATGTTATGTATACCTGTTTAAGGGGTCAAGACCAAAGTGAGAACCCCAAACACAAACACACACACACACCCCCCCCCCCCCCCCCCCCACACACACACACACACACACACACACACTGTAGTGCAGTGCAGTAGCACGTTGCACAGTGAGCACATAATCCAGCACATTATGGCACCCCGGGAGTTTGTCAGCATAAACGGAAGGGAGGTGCCTGGTTTAAATGTACACTGGCAGGAGGGAGCTCTCCTACATTTGCCCTTCATCAGCAAACCTTAAAGGAAATGTACAAAAAAAACACCACAGAATTCAATTTGATAATTGGGGTCCCGAGATAAAATGATCTTTGAGCATCTGGTGTGTTATTAAGGTCTCAAATAATCGAGACAAATATAATGACAATTAAACAATTAAATTAAAAAAGCAAAAAGTGACTGCATCCATGATACAAAATGTAAATCCTCAAGCAGCAGCAGCAGCAGCAGCAGCAGCAGCACAATGGCTGAAGGTATGCCGCCCTTCTCTGAAGGAACATTCCCGCCGGGAGAATCGCAACTCGTAAACATTCAGCTCAAAGGAGGGGGCGGGGCTAAAAATATCAGCACAACCTCAAACAGGTTCCCAAAGGGTGCTGGCGCGGACCTCTTCACACTGCTCTTACTTTTCCTACCGGCCAAGCGGCCTCTGGCCTAGCGCCCGACCTACGCTGCCGGCGACCCGCAAGGCAGCCGGTGGAAAGCGATCCCTGCTCTGCCATTTTACTGGGATTAATAGAACCTTTAGCAGCTGGCCAAAGAACAACCCTGGGAGGTTGAGTGACAGCCGGGAAGACGGACAGCGTCTATTGAAAGGTTGAGATTCTTGTGTGGTGGAATAAAGTAGAGCTATTAATGTAATGACACTCCAAATGTCAACAGAAGGCCTACACCGAGTCATCTTTAAGCCCGCAGGGCTAAACTTACGTTCAAGGACCAACCGAAGATGACCTGAAGTTCACGGTGACTTCTATAATATTTATGTCCGCTCGAGTTAAAAAGAGCTGAACTTATTAAAAAAGGCATCATTTAAATCATTCATTGCAAAATAGTTATTAGCAATCATTATTTTGTTTGTTTTGTTGAGGTGAGAAGAGGAATCAAAGGTTTAAGGTCTAGTTCACATTTTAATTGGTTTCTTGGGCAGTGTGAGAGCCTACCTTTGTGTGAGCAATAGGATTAGTATGTCAGGGATAGTATGTAAGGGATGTAAAAAACATTGTTTCCTAATTCAAATTTAGACCATAAAAAGGTGCTGTAGGTAAGATTTTAAAGCCTTCATTGAGTGTAATTAGTTAGAAAACGCTATTGCATTCAGTCCCGCATTTCCCTCAGCTATTAGTGAGTGAAATGCTTGGTGAGAATATATGTTGTGGTTTTCTGTGCCGGCCTCTGTATGAGACCGTTTGGATCTACCCCGATTGTGTGTAAAACGTCTCACAGGACGAAAGACGGGAGCTCCCAACCACGTCTGGCGATAGTGAAGCCGAGAGAGTCTGCAGAACAGCAACTCAAACCCGGCCCGCGGATAATAACAGTTAGAAGCAGATCAAAGGAAATACAAATCCATGAAATAGCATTTTGTGTTCTGTTCGTTTGCAGCAGATTATATGAAATGTCTCACAAGCAAAAAAGCAATGCCTCTCAAATTTCACAATAGGCTTTAATATAAAGCAAATTATAACAATTGTATGTGTTGTGTTTGATTGACATCTGAGGCTCATGACTCGTAATTAGTCATTATTTTAAATAGTTATATATTACCATGGTTGCATTGTTATTACTGTATATCCTAAAATGACACTCACATACTGATATAAGGTAGCCTAACCAAACAATTAATGAATGGATGCAGTTGTTATTAACACGGTAGTTGACATGTTTCGCTGTCATTGATGTCCCTGGTGTGGTCAGTGGAGTCGGTGGCATTGCGTTTACCCTCTCCTGGTCCACGTGTGTGACTGAATCTGAGACCCTGCCCCTGGCTGGCAGACCTTAGGGGCTAGGCCATGGCCAGGGGTAAATCGATTCAGATAACATTAGTGAACACAGGTTCAAAGCCCCACAGCCTTGACAACAAGATGATAGAGGCAAAGCACGCGCCACACTATGTTTTTTTATCACAAAGCAGAGGAGAGGGAGAAAAATACAAAATAAAAGAAATACAAATAGCCCTGGTAAATTTCGAACCCTGGATACCAATGATTACAGAGCGAGTGCCCTAAATATTGTGCGCTTTTCCCTTCATCCATCTTGCACACCAGGTACGCATTTTATTCTCCAAGCGAACACAAAAAGATTAAACATGATTGCTTAATAGAGAGTTTTGATACAAAAGTGAGGAATTGGAGGTCACTGTTCTCTCACTATTTATATATATATATGGGTGAATGAATTGCAGCTGATAAGAATATAAAAGGAAGCCTTGTTTATTACAGCACAAGGTCGGCCAACCATTAAAACCATGGCTCAGGGAGAATAAATAGTTATTCTGACTTAACCTGAGCCAAGCTTTCACAACACAACGGTCTGTCCCGGTGGCTGTGAGTCTCCATGGTAACCGCTGGTCAAACTGAGCTTGGTACTGCGCAGCTCTGTTTTAGTTCTCAGGAAAATAATTGAAAATAAAAATAAAGAAGAATGTATAAATCTGCTCCAAATGGGTAATGAGGCACAGTATAGGGTAGAGACAATATCACAAAGCAATCATCCACCTTCTTTGCCCTTTTCCTTTGAACACTTAACGTGCATGTACATTTTATAATTTAGCGCAAGCTGTGACCATGCACAGTGATTGGCAATACAAAACATCTCTGAACAAGTCACCTTCTGAAAACGAGCCGCTAATTACAACTGATGCGGGCTGACATTTCACATTTTGTTTATTCGCTTCACGCAAAAAGGGCTATCATTATGTTCCTCCATCCCCCTGCCCACAGCGCCATCAAGCTAAGTGTTAAATCTTGATAGGGATTGAGACGACACCCGTATAAACTGTTACCATGTGGCACGGTGACTCCCTGTATTTGATGTTAAAAACACAGCCCCATGCGTCTTGGCTCTCTCGGGAGCCGTCACCCCACAGCCGGTGGGGGAGGGACGAGAGCTGCTTCCTCCAACCACCAGCCAGACGCACGGGATCGATGGAGCGGCCCGCTCCCAGAGAAACCCAACCACCAGCGCTCCTCCAATTACTTCTGATGGGCCACATCCTCCCACCCCAATGTAGGTGTCAGGGCCAAGCAGGGCCCTGCAGAGAGGGAGGTATGTAGGGGAGGGAGGGAGCGAGGGAGGGAGGGAGGGAGCGAGAGTGAGAGAGCAAACCATGCAGAGGAGGGAGCGAGGGAGGGAGGGGGAGAGCTAGAGAGAGAGAGAGAGAGAGAGAGAGAGAGAGAGAGAGAGAGAGAGAGAGAGAGAGAGAGAGAGAGAGAGAGAAAATAATGAAGAGGAGAAAAATAAGTTTGAGCGAGTCCGGGAGACAATTGGTTTGGTAACAACTTTGCGTATCCAGTGGAAGCGTTTATGTTGAACTTTGCCAAGACAGATGTTGAACTTGGACCCAGGCGTGCATTATTAATACCAACCACTTACGAGAGAATAAAGAAGCATTTACTCTGCAACTGGCCCTTTTGAATTAATTATAAAGCCATAGTCAAAGGCATGCAGAATTGTCTTTCATGACAAACCTGGCATTTTTCTCCTCTTAAACGACAGATGCCTAAAGAATAGATACGATGGAAAAAAGGGTCCATTGTTATCAAGGGCAGGGCCTTACCCGTCATCAAAGATTCAACAGAGGACGGGCTCAGCACCCCTACAGCCATGGAAAATGTATAGCTGTAGGGGTAACTAAGCTTAATGACTGTCTTCATTCCATACTGAAATCTGGTCACAGCCTTTCACACACCCCCAGACCTCTCCGAAAGCAAGCCTTACCACTCCAACCTTCTCTACTGATTCACAAGGCTTGAGGAAATACTATTAGACAGTTAGACACAAATCATGCAACATTACAGCATACGAGGAATATCACTTTGACATTGTGCACATCGATGCATTCACAATGTCCACTGCAATGTTTAATCAATGCATTAATACTTTGGAAGTCCAATTAAATCACCTGCGGGTGTGCATGCACGTGTTATCTTCCCTTAGATCGTTTATGTTCTTGGTAAATATATATCATACCGCAAAATATCCCCGGGAATAATCCATCTTTTCAATGCTCCGACAGTGAAAACCATCCATGCTAGACGTTGGTAACAAATGCCATGGAAACCACTGAGCATGCCCAGTCGTGCTCACGCATTCCCATTTGCAGCTACAGCTACGAGGTGCAAAGGCCTGGGTGAGAGGGTTGGTACGACATCCTGTTTGTGTGTGTGTGTGTGTGAGTGTGTGTGCGTTTGTCTGCGTGCGTGTTTGTATGTGTGTGTTTGTCCGCACACCTGTGTGTGCTTGTCCGCACACCTGTGTGTGTCTATGTGTTTGTGCCTGTGTGTATGTGTGTGTGCGTGCCCGCGTATGTGTGTGTGCGTGAGAGTGTGTAGGTGAGGCATTTGGCTGGTCGCGCGCACGTGTAGGTGGTGAAGAAATGGAGTGAATGCGTCTCTCAATTGGAGATGATGGGTTGGGCCAGGTCGATCAATACATCCTAAGCCTCTTCTCCCCCCCCCCCCCCCCCCCCCCCCCAACTCCCCAGTGCCCCCCCCTCAGTCGCTGCCAGCCACCAGCCACCGCTGCTGTCTTGTATCCTCCACAGTCGGAGATGTCCCTGCAGTCTCCTAGGGACTGGCGCGGTCACGGTGCTCAGCCCGCTGCACAGCCACCAAAGTGCCGAATGCGATGTGTGTCTATAGGGCGTGTGCGCCGATGTGTGTGTCTATGTGAATCCAACTGAGTGCGTGTGCGCGTTTGGATGCGTCACTGTGAGTCGACCAGAGCGTGTGTGTGTGTGTGTGTGTGTGTGGGTGTGTGTGTTTGTGCATGTCTGTGCATGTGTGTATATGTTTATGTGTATGTTTGTGCATGTGATAATTCATTCTCTGTGGTTTGGTCCTGCTGCAGTAGTCCGTTTGAAGCGAGGGGGCAAAATGCATTGAATTATAAAAGAGTGGGCTAATTCATTGGTGAATGATTGCACTGTGTGTGGACCAAAGCAACTTCTAAGTGGGTCTCAATCCCATAGTTCAGGAGGAAGAATGTGATAGCAAGCAGCTAGGTCTCGTCTCACTCCAGAGCTGAAGGTACGTGGTACCCTCTGGCCTGGTAAAAGCAACTGGCAAATTACCTGTGTCCTATCTTTTCTCATTGCTGCCCATAAAAGAGTAGTAAAAAAGGCAATGTTTTTTTTATCTCTCTCGTTCACACTGCCTTCCTCACCAAATGCATCTCTCTCTCTCTATTTCTCTCTTTCTCATTCCCTCTCTCTCTCTCTCTCTCTCTCTCTCTCTCTCTCTCTCTCTCTCTCTCTCTCTCTCTCTCTCTCTCTCTCTCTCTCTCTCTCTCTCTCTCTCTCTCTCTCTCTCTCTCTTCTTCTCGGTCTCTCGCTCTGCACATCACAGCTCTAATCAATGGCCATATTATATTGTAAACCTGGGGCTTCTGGTTTAAAAGGGGCGCTAGTGGCACAACTGCCTAGCAATGAATTCAGCCTCCCTCTTTGTCTCTCTTTACACCAGTCTGTTAACCTTCCAGCCACTCATTTATACATTTTTACAAGTCTACCGTGAACAGAGTCAATCACCTTAAAGTGGACATTACAGACATTTACCGGAGGACAAAGACTAGGCAAAAAGAAAGGCAAAATAAGGGTATAACAGGGACATTTTAAGGAGTGGAGGGGTTTGGATTAGATTTTACTCCCATAAGCCGTGTTTTTCATAGGCTTTGCTTCCTTCAAACCTGTCGTTCTGAGCTCCCAGTCAGTGCTCTCGCTCTCGTGGATGATTCCAGACGAGGGCTGTTTTCCTTTTTTACTTGTTCATCTCTCGACAACCCCATTGAATTTAGATTAGCCTAATAACAAACCTGTGACATTGTATGCTCTCTGTGTCGCAGCTTGTCAATGGACCGTTAATGTGCCTCAACCTCCATCCCATTTTTCACGGCTGGCATCAGCTGGCCGCCCCCGCCCCCCACACCCCCCTCCACCCCCAGCCTACCCACCCCCACCCCACCTTGGAACAACATCGGGGGCCCACAGGGCGAGTGCATCCACCGGTGTGGCTGATGAGAAAACAGAGGGAGCCTCATCAATAATGGAGAGCAGTGGCTGTAGGGGGGGAGGGGAGGGTGAAGGGTCTGGTGGTGGAATGAGTGAGGAGTGCAGCGGCTGCATTCGGTCTTGGTCTTACAGCGAACTCGTCAAATGTGGTTGTCCCCCTCCCCCCCAGTCCAGCGGGCGACCGGGACAGGAAGGACACGATGAGTCTGACGTTTCAGGGAGGGGGTTGATCCTCTGTGTCTGTTGCGGCCATTTGTATTATCAACAGCTGCATCTTAACATTTGTATTACTAACAGCTGCATCCTAACATTTGTATTACTAACAGCTGCATCCTAACATTTGTATTACTAACAGCTGCATCCTAACATTTGTATCATTAACAGCTGCATCCAAACATTTGTATTATCAACAGCTCAATCCTAAAATGTAGATTGTTTACAGCGCCATCCTAAAATTTGTATTGTCGACAGCTTCCTCTTAACATTTGTATCTTCAACAGCTACATCCTAACATTTGTATTGTCAACACATCCTAACATTTCTATTATCTACAGCTGCATCCATACATTTGTGTCTATGTTTTTCATTCACATTTGAGAGTCACCGTTCAAAAAGTGGTTGCAGACAGAAATAACCTGATTCAATTCAGATATGAAGCTAACAAATTAAAAATGTCTGTCTGTCGGTCTAAATCCAAAAATATATGGACATTTACGGATAGCACAGTCCTACAAGTCACATTCCTCAAATAAAGTGCTAATCTGACAGCAGTTCATAGGCAAGCGTTAATGAAGAGCCATGGAGGCTGCTGCTACAGTGGCCGTTATGTAGCATGTCATCGTCCCCTCCCAGTTGAGCCCATGCCATCCCTCCCATTCCATTGTGTCAATGCCCTGCATTGTGTTGTGTATGAGAAGGCCCATTCTCCCTAACCTCTCCTGTTCCTGTCCCCTTTCTCTAGGAGCCAGTGCTGAGGATGTGAAACATCCACGGGACTCGGATGCGACCAGTAGCACAGCAGCCGGTGACGACAAAGTTGACCAGCTCCGACCTGCTCCGTTCGGCCGGCGAAACCCACCGGACAAAGACAGAAAAAGGAACATTTTCCAATTATAGGAGGCTTACGGGAGTAACGGCGCCGGGGTCGCCCTCAGAGGATCCGTGTGCACTGTTGCCGGGGTAGAACCTGAGTCAGACGGCGGAGCCCTCGCTTGTTAGGAGACTGGCAGAGAGACTGCTGGTGAGTACCCTATTGTTTCTTACCCTATTGTGTGTGGGGAAATGATGCATTCCACCACCAATGAGTGAGCAGGCTTAACTACCCCCCCCCCCCCTCCCTTTCATAACCCCCACTTATGCCGCAAATCACGGCCCGCCACGGACGAGATACCGGCGTTGTCTTTGATTATGAGGGGTTTTCTCTCAAAATGTAAAGGAACTATAGATACCTGTTCGTTCCCCGGTTTATTTGGAAGACAACCAAAAAGTTGTTGCATTGGTATCACAGAGTGAACCGCCGCGGCTTGGTTCTCGTTCATCCCAGTTTATTCATGCATGCATTTTAAATGTACTTGTGTACACACATGCAAAACCGGGGGCGTTATCGCCAGTTCAAAACCCAATCCACACAACGGCCGCCAGAACCACGAGTGAAAGGGCGAATGAACCAGATCAGAAGAGGGGCATGGGGGTACAGGCTCCACGCTCCCACCCCGGCAGCCCTGCCATCTCGGGCTCCCCGTCTCCCCAACGCCGGGGCTGCTGCTAGGGAGCCACCAGGAGGTAGCTGCAGATCCAGAGGAGGCAGGAGGGGCGATATAATCAGAGGGATACACACTAAGGCAGCATCCCTCTCCCCCACCACCCAACTCCCCCAACCCGATATTATCAGCCGCCAGATATTTATATGAAGGCAGAAGAACTCAGAGGAGCTTGGTGGGACGGGATGGAGGGGAGGATGGGAAGGGGGGGGGGGGGGGGGTGAAGGAGACGGAGGAGACATCTGCGAAGCTTAGAAGACAATTCGGTTTGATGTTGATGCAGGAGAAATTATCTGCAGGTGCGAAAATGAGTGTAAGGAACGATAGAGAAAACTAAAAAAATAAGAATGTGTGTGGGAGAGAGAGAGAGGATGAGAGGGAGAGAGGGGGAGATGGAGAAGGAGAGAAAGAGAGAGAGAGAGAGTAGGTGTGTGAGGGAGAAATGAGGTGAGAGAGCGATGGAGGGAGAGGGAAGAGCGAGAGAAGGGTGGGATAGATACGTTATGTGCTAAATTGCATGTAGGTTCTGTTGTCCCTTGAGTACCTAAGAATGAATTGTGATACTACACCTGCAAGCTCTGGGCCAACGGAGCCATTGCTCAGGGTGCTTTTTGCCTAATGCAAACAAAGAGCAGAGAGAGGGGAAGCAGCTTGACACACACACACCCATGAGACCTTCCGACTCTACACCTTCACTGCACTCAGGGTGGAGGAAAAACAAATAAACACCACACCATCCAACTAACAAAACTCATTCTATATACATTTAGGCATGGTAAGGTAGAAACTGATGCATTAAATCATGTAGGATAATTGAATGCATTCATTAGTATTCTTTCAATTCAATTAAAAAGTTTAGTGTCTGAAAAGAACTAGATACTTTATGATAAACATCATACTTACATACATTATAAATATGCAATATGTAAAAGATAGTCAAACATCCATATCATTACTTTCCAGTTTGCGCTATAATTAACCTTGCAACTATATTATATTGTCAACATAAAGTTGAAGTTAGACTACTTCAGTAGCACAATTAATATTTTGTATAATTAATCAGTCCACACTGTGGTTAAAGTAAATGGCATGAACTGTGTAATTTTTAATATACCCTAATTCGCTCTTTATTGATTTTATAGCGTGGGTTTAATTAGAACGGAGTAATCAACAAAATGGCTCCTCATCATAGATATGTAGACTGTAATGATTAGTGCCTGGGTAATATCAAACCTTTTATGGGGATCAGGATTAAAAGGTCCATGCACACGCAAGCACACACACGCCAACAGACACACAGATACAGACAAACACCACACTGGTACTTGCGCGCACGCGCGCGCGCACACACACACACACACACACACACACACACACACACACACACACACACACACACACACACACACACACACACACACACACACACACACACACACACACACACACACACACACACACACACACAGTGAACATGCATGTCTTCCTTCTGGCTCTCTGCATGGAGCTGTCACAAACAGAAACCCCTGGAGAGCGAGGTTGAGTTGAATTAAACTGAGAGGATGTCCTTTCCAGCACTGCAGAGGGCCACAGATGCATGTCTGTCCCCAGTGAGTTATTCACAGAGTGAACGATAGACAGACAGACAATAAGAGAGAGGGAGGTGGAGGAAGAGAGAGATAGACACTATAAGATAAACCAAAGAAACACCGGTGTTGACTATAGCTGCGAAAGATGGGGAGAGGGAGTGAGAGTGAAAGAGAGTAAGAGAGAGAGGGGGGATAGAGATAGGTAGAGACAGGAGGGTGATAGGTGCCATTGGTCGAAAGCAGCTTTAACAATGAGAGTTTTGAACATGAGAGCACTTTCTTCACCCTAACAATAAACACATGACAGTAAACCTGTAGTAATATGGGATACACAATCATATAGATAGTTATATACATATCTGTATAATTTATGATCAAATATTACATTAACAATATTATTAATACGTATATTTATATGGCACCTTTCTCGAGCGTCACAAAGTGCATCACAAAAAGCAAATAGAGGACAAAAAGCAGCGAAAAACCAACATCCAGCAAAACATAAGACATTTAACAAAAGCAAGTCTAAACAGCTCCAGAGCAAGTTTCCAAGTTTAGCAGCTACAACCTCAAATGCACAGACACTTTTTTGGAACATAATGGTTGCAGTGGCTCTGTAATGTCGACAGGCGCTGGACCATTCCAAGCTCTAAGCGTGATAACAACAATCTTGAACCGGATTCCGAGATTGATCGGAAGCCAGTGTTAGTCCATTTCCTTGGGACTTGGTCGGGAGCTTGGCAGCAGCATTGTGCGCCACTAGTTAGCAGTTCCTAGATGTCTTGCTGGGACAGGTGAAAAAGGGAATTAAAGAAATCGAGGCAGGAGAAAAATAAACACAGACATCCTACGCAGGAACAAACAATGATTTTTGATGGTTAGTATAATTGTAGTTGGACCTGACCCAAAGAATGAATTAAAACACGCTCATTAACGAGCGTGTGAACCGGTTAGGGTTTGACAGAAACTATCTTCTCCGAGCAGAAGCATATGCTAACTTTCAACGTGGATGCGGAACACCTCGATGCCCGTTATGCTCAGAGCGGTTCTCTTTAATGCTTGCTAAGACGGCGAGCAGAGAAGGATTGCAGCAGAACACGGTATTACAGTGGCGCGTGTCCTGCCCAGAGGCCAGAGAGGAGGAGGCTTGGGAAGTGTCATTTCTCTGCATTATCCCGGCTCTGGCGCTAATAACAGTATTTCCTGTTTGCCGCTACGAGAGCCGCAGTGGGTGTTGGTCTGCTGTGGTTGATCATAACATCGCCGGAGACAAGAGGGTATTTGTTGTACAGAGAATTGGAACATAAATTATTAGGCCGGCGCTTTCTCTTACCAACAAAGAATACTGCGGGGGGAAAAAAAGGAAAACAAATAGGGGAAAAATAAAGCCGACCCAACTGTAATTTCTGCTTGTGCATGGAAACTAGACATCCGTGAACATCGGCGCTAGGTTTCAGCTCAGTGATGCACGGTGGTCTTATCATTCATAATGGAGCGAATACATTTCTCCTTTTTCTTTGTGTCCCGGGGAGGAAAAAAAGGAAAAATAAATCACTGTACGCTTGTCACAGCATTTTTGTTTTGCCCTTTGTTCGCAACCAGCTTTTTTGTTCTGTAATGACAACAGCCTGCCATGTCTGGAGCTCCACAAGTTATATGTTTGCATTTGTATTTCACCGCCTCCGTGTATAAGCCCAAAAAACATTTGTGTGTCTGATTATTCCCATGGAAGGAAGAAAAAAGTGGCAATTTCAGAGATTATAATAAAACACGTCCAGCAATATCATACTGTAGATGCTGTTAAATGCAATTCTGTTTGTGCTTTGGGCTGTTTCTGTGCTGTGAAATTCATATAAATGAAGCTCAAACAATGGGTTGACCTGGAACTTCAAAATAACAGAACAGTGCGTGTGTGTGTGCGTGTGTGCATTTGAGAGGTAGCACTGACATGAGTGCATTTTATTTATCTATTTAGAGGGGATGGATTTTAGATTTAAACAGTCATTTTCCTGGGTTGCCGACATGCTTTTTGGGTCTGTCTTTAAAGAAATTATGATCATGTCTGACCAGCCCATAAAACATGTAAATCGGCCAATTGACTTCTTTCTTAATTGACACTGGGCTGGCCCAATCGCATCCTTAAACCCTCAGTGCCTTCATTCAACTCAAAAGAAAATAATCAATTTCATTAAAACTATTGACATTTGTTTCAATAACTGAATTGTTAAATAAATCCTCCTGTTGTAAATTCGGTCTATTGGCTTATCAATTTGTTTACCTCACTCTCCCTTGTAGAACCTAGCACAGATAGGTATGCTATAAAGTAAGGTCGGCTTTGTTCCTTTGTTCATAAATTTGGATTTACTAATCTGATTTTGTTTTGTTTTGCTATTCAAATCATGTTTTAAATGTGGCCAATATCAGATACCAGTGTGAACTGGTCCCAGTTCAAACTGACTTGCATGCATAAGAACAATAACAGAGGCGGCTCCACACAGCATGCAGGAGGTTAACATGGAGTCAGGATTACGTTTTAAATGATCAGTTAATGGGCAGTAGTGTTGACACGTTGTGGACGTCTTCACACTGCTGGGTATTCTTCCTACCAGCTGTATAACCTTTTTCCCACAAATCACAAAAGAAGGTTTAATTTGTTGAAACAAATGTGTTATTTTCCGGGACGGCTCAGCTCAGGAGGTAGAGCAGTTGTCTAGTAACCGAAAGTTTGCTAGTTCGATCCATCATCGAGTGTTGATGTGTCCCTGAGCAAGACACTTAACTCTTACTGCTCCTGACGAGCTAGCTGTCGCCTTGCATGGTTGCCTCTGCCGTCGGTGACTCAGTGTGTGTATTAACCGATGTAAGTTGCTTGGATAGAAGCGTCTGCTCAATGCCCTAATTGTAATTGTAATAATTTTTATTAAATACTACACTATGTCAGGTGGGATTGCTGCATGGACGACAGCGGCATTCAGATCCCCTCATTGGTCCGACTAGGTTAAGGCGGAGCTTCAAGGTAGCTTAAAGGTTTCATAAGACACACTTTCCCTGGTATGAGAGCAGCCTAAAAATAAGGTGGTTTGACGATTCTGCAACGTTTTGATCAAACTGCACCGCAGCACAAATATCACACAGGTCCTATTGTGGGTGACTGATCACCAGAAAAGGGAAACAGATCACTATTAATCCCCATCCAACCTTTCGACTTTTACCTATTTCAATAGGTTAGGGCCACTTATGCTGGCAGTGGTAACAGTGGGGTACATCATTCCATTTTGTACTACAAAGGGAAAACATTATTCTTCGTTCAGTTAGATGCTCAGTGGCCCATCTCCATATCATACACTTTGAGAGGTCCCGTTTGGCAGTTTTATTGGATTAAAGAGTTATTAAGGATTTCATATTAATGAGTTATTGACATTGACTACTGCCGCCCTCAAAGTCCCAAATATGGATCGTTTCCACTGCTACTTGCAAAAGATCCCAAGCAATAACAGAAAATCGAAGGCTTCATGTTGGTTGTAAAGTTAAACCAATGTGTGACGTCAGGGAGCCTACGTCCGCATGGTTTACCCTCTACATTATCGACTCTATTCCTTTCCTGCAGTGAGGACAGACACACAACACATAAAAAAACAAGTGAACACACCATCAAACAAACAGACAAACACCTGGTCTTATAAATGAAAGGATATCTCTGAAATGCTAATGGGTACACAAGCACACATGACATCCTGTTTGAGCAGGGACAAATAGGCTACGCTGTGATGCAACTGTTTGCAAAGTCGTTGTCGTCTGTAAATGCTGCTAAACGCTTTCTACCCAACAAATCATTTCAAACACAGCGACCTGCATGCGGAATGTGAAGAACTATTCAAGAGGGGCGTTGGTGGGGGGGGGGTTGTTCCTCCAACACATCAATTATGACAAAATGCGTCTGTAAACTAAGTATGCCGTTTGTTACACCTTAGGAAGGTTCTTAGGCCTGAGCAATCCAAACAGTCAGGAGGGAGAATAGAGTAGGGCAGCATAGTTACACACATGCATATCACTTGGTGGACTGGAAGAAAACTCCTATTCACAGAGAATCCAGGGGAAGCCACATGACCCAGATAGCTGCTTCAGGCTCCAAGACAATTTATCAGGATTTATCCATGAACCAGGTGGCAGGAGCTCAGGGTACGCAGGTAGTGTGCGCACACACACGCACGCACTCGCACACACACACACACACACAGAGTTACTGCAACATGAGATAACTAGGGCTATGCTGGTGCCCACAGAGGACCAGCGAATAATACACACACACACACACACACACCACACGCACAGACGTGAACTCATCATTACCATGCATTGGTAAGAAAACTGAAGGCTTACGAGGAACTTGAATAGCCTCAAAGCATTCTGTGCTATACAGTGGGTCCACCAGTTAACATATATATATATATATATATATATATATGTAGAGAGAAATACAGTATATATACACGCACACATTGCTGAAAAGCTAGCAGTCTCCCTCCCTTCCACTAGTTGTCTTAAAGCTATCTCCACCGTGGCTGGTGAAGATGTGCCGAGCCAGCAGCGTCCTGCCCTGCGGCCATACAAACTAAGACTTCGGTCCGGGCCAATTATACCGTCCCACTTTCTAGCCCAGCATATGCTCGTTAAGCATGCTTAACAAAGGGCAAGACAAGAAGCTTTTTAAACTGCATATGATTGCAACTCAATTTAAAACTTCATTGCGTAGTCTTAGAGCCACTGCTATTGAACCACATTCAAGCGCGCGCGCGCGCACACACACACACACACACACACACACACACACACACACACACACACACACACACCCCATCGTTCTGATCTTGGGTCTTTGTGCTTCGCTGAGGACAGATGGCATTAGCCCAAATCAGCACCAAAAACAAATCAATGCGCCTGTCTCAACTTGAGAATGAAGTCACAATCGATAGAGCGGCAATATGAAACTGCTGAAGGTTACCATACCAAGCAGAGTGTGCAGAAGGCCCATTCCTCCGCTCCCTGTCCACGCACGGATAATTATGCGAGAGGAACGCCCCCAGCTCATTAAGGGCCGATTAAAGTATTCTCTTTGAAAACACGCCTCATAATACGTTTCTATGTCAGGCTACCGTTGGTGCTGGTAATTATTACACAGTTAAAAGGTTTGTTTACATTTCAGATTCATATCACCTGGCGCGTGGCTTCGGGTATATTAAATCGTAAAGGCTCACGTGTTGACTCGAGGCACGTGTTTAGCACTGTGGTGTGTTAAGGACTCCCGGTAGGAAAATGTTCACCCCATAAAACAAATAAAGGCCCCGGCATTCTCATAAAAAAGCCCAGCGCTGCACCGACAGTAAGGCAGAGTGACCTTTATGATGTTCTGCGCTCCGGCCAGCCCTGCTAGAAATCGTTATATCAACTCAAAGGTCAAAGGACCCGGGGGGTGGGAGGGGGAGGGGTGGGGGGAGGTTAGCCGCACTTAAAATAAATATTCATTCATCAAACTTATGAGGCTCTTCTCTAAGGGGTCACATGATTCGCAGCGCTCTCATTTGCAAGCCCCAGTGGATCATGATATGGATTTACAGTTTGATTCAAGTGTTACATGCTAAGTGAATGAACAAATGTTATGCCTGGGGGGGTGTGTGTGTGGTGGTGGTGGTGGTGGGGTGGGGGGGGGCTGCGATTATGGTAATCACTGCCCTCACAGACCGTGATGTGTTGCCCGGGCGCTGGCATGCAGATGAGGTCCAATGCTGGTCTGTGATGAGGCGCTGAAACCCATTGGCCGGAGCATCAGCCACGATCACCATGTTGTGTTGATAACAGCGGCAAAAGCACACATACATTGCTTTTTGTAAGGATAATCTTTTTGGCCGTGGGGTGGGTTGTGAGCCGTGTTTCTTACAGTAAGGCAACAATCAAACAGGGACTGAACCGAGTGGTGGCTTGCGGAACAGCGCTGACAGCACAGGAGGTTTGACTCTCTCTGCTCCAGCCCGACCCCTACCATCAATAATCTCCCCCTCTAACTTTGTTGAAGCTCTGCTTCCTCCTGGCCATTCACATCTGGATTGCTTGATTGGAGCCATTCCCTCATGTAAAATGGCGTCCCCCCAGGGAGCTCATTATAAACACTGGACAGAGCCTCTTCCATCAACCCCCTTCCCACAGCAGCACAAGTCTTCAGACTTTGGTTTGTACGATACAGGAAATTCTTACCCATGTTTAATGTTTAGCACACTGCGAAAGAAAGACATAGAGTTGTCATAGACTGTGTGTGTGTGTGTGTGTGTGTGTGTGTGTGTGTGTGTGTGTGTGTGTGTGTGTGTGTGTGTGTGTGTGTGTGTGTGTGTGTGTGTGTGTGTGTGTGTGTGTGTGTGTTCAACACACGTTAAAATGGGGCGCACTCAACCTCAGGGGCTAATTGCTTTCCACCTCACACTCTACATACAGTATATGGTCCCTGTGTCAAGCTGAATGGAAATAATTCCAATAAACTTGTTTGGAATTATTCTTGAGTATGGCTATATAGCATCAGAGTTTGTCACACAACAAATGGCATTTAATTGACTTAAACCATTTTGTTTAATCCCTTTCTTGACTCATATACAGCAAAGACAGCTGACTTCTAAGGCCTACTTACAACGCTACTGTGTACTCTGGCGTACCATAAAGGCTAACATTAATGAAGCAACGTTAAAGCCCAGATTTGAACACAATTACCAAGTTGACAGTAGACCACTTAAGTCATTTGTGGCGTCCCCTGACGTTCCGATCTGTGGCAGAGTTTGTTTTTTAAGTGTGACACTCCCTGTTGAAACCAGCCTCACCACTGCGAGGGCATGGGAACTGATAGCATTTCATCATCATCAATCATTAGCATAACAGCATCTTTTTAAGCACTTATTCATGAAAATGCAATCGAAACCACTGCTGGGCATGGAGCTGAAAGAGCACTGCGCTGCACTTTACATCTGCTTTAAACCGTGTTGTAGTGGGAGCACACGCATTGGGCGTGTGGCGCTGACGCGTGCACATTGCCAGGGTCATTGAAGCGCGGGCGCCCTCAGTCGGGCCCACGCCTGGCACTCCCCCGATGCCACCCCCCTGCGTGTGGTGTTGTCTGCAGAAAGATTTAGTTTCAAAGTCACCACTGTGCTCCCCCCCACGCTCCCCTCTTCAAAGTCAGAGCGCACGGGCTGCGAGCCTGGCATCAGCAGATGCACAGTCGCTGTGTCAACAATGTTCCGGGTGTGTCATCTTACAGTACCCCCGAGCTCTTTTTAGAAAAACAAATAAATAAATGCAACGTCACAGTGTATAGTTTCGTGTCTTACATTCCTAACCTTCAGGAGACCCGACCTGAGAGTCATTGGAGAGGACCTGGAAGATGAGATGAGTGATGTCAATTTTTCATTTTTCATTTCTTTTTGATGAATTGGGATCTATTATTGACTCTCCATATCGTCGCAGGGCCTGCATAATAAGTGTCCCATTATTGGGATCGTGCTTCTAAATGTCATAGGGACATTCTTGGCATACCATTTGTGCAGCATAGTGAGTTTTTACACATGCATACTTACAAAATAGGACAATTCAATTCTGGTTAACAAAAGTTATTAGTTAGTTAGTTATAGTAAATGAAATGTGAAAATATTTTTTTACACGTAGGACCAAATGCAAAATCACATTATTATTGGTCTTGTTAATGTATTGCATTACATAAAGGAAGCTTTCACGTGTACAGGCAGTGAATGACAAATGATAAGGTAGTGGTTAATTACAAAAGCTATTAGATGAAACTCTACCACAAATTTGTTCATGTTTTTTTTCTGGCTGGTAGGTTGAAGGCTAATGACATCATGTCATCAATATGAATAACACATACAACGCGCTGAACGATTATAATTATAATTATGTAATTAAGTAAACACCACGTCCAGTCCAGAACAAATTAGCAGTTAATTCAGCTATTGTTATGTGCTATGTTTGACTTTTCAACGCATGCCCAATTTATATGTCTTGATCTAAGTATTCCGTCAGACACCCACAAATTAGTATGCTACTCAGTTGTCATGCTTATTTACAGAAAATCTCTCAGGCTAAACTAGAAGCCCTACATTTCTTCCCAGATCCCGTATGTCTAATAAGCAATGATCAGATTCATAAGGAAGTGTTCTTCCTCCACGGGGCCAAATAATTGGGGGACTTTTAGGTTAGACGCAACCAAAAGAAAAATACAGAAACAGAAAAATTGCAGCTTTTGCCCTCATTAGGAGAACTCTAAACTCAGTGGAGCTGGCTAGCAAGTCAGCCCGGCATGATAGAAATAGGCCAACAGAAAGGTCCAGAAGAGTGTTAGTCCCTAATCTCCGCTCATTATCTAAAGAATATAGGGTCACCGGTCGTCACTTTTGACCTCACGCTCTGGCATAATAAGTCTGAGTGAAAGCCTCATGTGACGCGGGCTGTGTTTGGAGCACCCATGCCCCGAACTAGCCCACCCACTGTAATAATGAGATAAATGGTGTGTGCAGCCCGTATATTTCCAGCTTCTCTGCCATTTCAAAGTCAAGGGTCTTTAATGGATGAAGTTTAATAAATTGGCAGATTAAATAAATTGAAGGATATGTTCTGACACTTACTATAAAAATTATATAATGCAACGGTGTGCGGCGCATTTCAACATAACAGCGCTCATTATAAATGCTCATTACACAATGATGCCCAATTGGCATGGGTCATAACCATGGGAATAACACCTCCCCCCTCCTTCCTCTAACCCACATAATATGTCAAAATAAATTGCATTGTTGTAATACGAGCTGGAAACAGGGGGTTATTTTTCACTTGCACTCCTTACGACTATACAGACATAGTTAATGTTATTAATAGGCTGGTTTGCGTTGACACATGATCAATGCAAAAATGTGATCCTATTTCAGAACTAGAAGCACATAATTGTTTACAGACGATATTATGCTCTGTGGAAGAGGACTTTTCTGCATATGAAGTACCTTTTAGAGACATTTACTGGCTTTGATTGAAAAAGAAGACTCTTGGATATTATAATTGCAAAACAATTATTAACGTTTCTCAAATATCAGTGGACCGTTGTCACAATATATACTAACTTGCAACGATGGCAGCGTATGGTTTTATTATGGGTAAATCTTCATTAGTTATGAGTAGTCAAAAGACACACTCCGCCTCGGCATTCGGACCTCTTCAACACCTCAACACTATTATCTCTGTCAAATGTGAACTAAACCTAATATGATCTATTTCTGTCTGACACCCGCATGAAGACCTCAATAAGATAGACATCAATACTGATCCATCGTTGCCCTGGCGGTAACCAGCGCTCAGTATTTTGGCGTGCTCCAGTGTGAGACCAATAAATTAATCTAGCCGTTTGAATGATTGGACAGACCGGGGCCAGAATGTCTCCAGAGGGGCCCCTATTCCCCCCTTGAGCGGAGGATGGAGCCTCGAAAATGAGGCCATGGAGAAGCAAGCATGGAGGAGATAGTGTCATTATTGGTCCCAGCGAAACAGGAGCTGGGAGCCCAGGGAGTGCAAAGCATTAGAGGCAGACCCGATTAAAAAAAACTGGTAACTTTACCGCCCCCCCCCCCCCCCCCCCGCCACCCACCTCGTCTGTATGCCTTTGAAGGCTCTGCAGAGAAGAGGGAGACCGAGAGACAGAGAGCTAGAGAGCACGGGAGAGAGAGAGAGATACGTTAGAAAAAAGGGATAAAGGGGAGCGTTGCATATTGCAGACATCATTGCCGCGTTGCAAAATGATGCACTGTGCAATTACTACATAAATGGCTTTATTGTACATGAGTAGAGCGGTTGTACACGGCTGATATCTTTTGGATACATGCAATACTTTTTCTCAATAATCTTCTCTTGTTTTGGTTGATTGAGATTCCCTACAACGTTTCTAACAAACGTTTCACAGTTAGGTGATATTGTGGAAGGAAACGGGAGCACTAACTGAAAATTCATTTGCTATTCCGATCCTCGTTCTATGCTGCAAGGTTAAGCGAATGTCTTTGACAAATATGTCAACCTGTCTAAAGTCTCTGTTTCAATGATATTACTTCCCAAAAGACATTAAAACCAAAAAAAACAATCATGCAGCAACTTTTTACAGATGGCTTTGCCGCTGCGCCGACGCATTAATGAGCAGCAGGTGCGCTGCTCTTTACAGCTGGTTAACCAGTGTTGACGCACAACACAGTCGTGGCTCGCCGTGGGCCATCAGCTCTACGCAGTGTGTGGCACAGGATTCTCTCTCGCTCACTCTCTCACGCAGGAGAGTTCAGGTGCTTCGGCTGCAACACTCACCAAGGCCATCTGGGTACTCTGCCATGTGTGAAGCCGGCTAGGTGGCGCGGGTAGCTCTATCCCAGCTCCGGTTTGTTTGGGTGTTAATTGGAAAAAATATACGGTCACGATGGCTGCAGCCAAATTTGATTGTGCGCATTTAACGGTGGTGTGAGGAGTGTTGCCTCACCAGTGAGCAGATCCACAACCACACACACACACACACACACACGTTATTTCCTTTAAACCAAGTATTGTGGAGTGACTTCACTGGTGGCTCTAAAGAGTGGACAGTCTAATATCTTATGTTTTGTTCTTGTATCACTAAATTGCCTTCTGCACTAGATTATGTCTGTTGAGTTCCATTTTCAAACCAGCAGAAGCAGGCAAGCTATAAAGAAACCTTTTCTATTGTGCCATCAGTGTTAAGCTTGCCCAGATACTACAGCAATACCTCCTTTCTTATTGCAGGGCATGTTACTGTCATCTACTGATTTGTGTAAAGGAACATGGTGATATTCATCTTTTGCTCCAATTTCAAGCCCATTCATTCTCCCGCACTCAGAAGCACCCTCCGACGTGATCATATGCCTAGGAGATCTGATGACAGCTCAAGGCAATCCGGCAAGAGGATTGTTTTCAAATCTTGTGCACATCAAAAGAAACCCGTCTCTCCCTATGGCATTACTGGGTCATGGGTAATTAGCTTTTTTTCATTTTTTTTCCATATTACAGCACTCCTCAATTAATGGAGAGAAGGGAAAAATGTAGACGAAATAAAATAAAATTCAGACAATGGCCCTCTTCTCTTTTTCCTCATTTTTTTTTCGCAAGCATCAAAAATATCTTGTTCACCTGATCAACCGACAGGAAGCATCTAAAAATACCCTCAGCGGCTGCCCAGGGGGATCTAAGTGAGCAGTAGGGGAATGGGCTTCCTGAGTGTCATATTATCGTGGGTGCACTATAGCACCAATGTTTCCTCAGATGTGTTTGAATGGGGACATGGGGCTGTGCGTGTGTTCACAGTGTTTATTTTGTCACCGCCCCTGGCACCAGAGACAGCGTGGTGGTGACTAACGCTTTTTCCCTTCCTCCGTATTACGTCGTTAAAACAAATAAAAATAGCAGCACGTCCTGCTGCCGCACACAGTAGCTCCTGACACAAAGCCAATAGGAGGTAGCTCTCTGTGTGCGCTAATTAACGTAGCTATGTATTCAGTATATTAACCGTTCCAATTATTAAAACAGGACCAAAGCTAAATTGGTATGCGCGGTTGCAACAGAAGGCTGCGGTTTGAACAGAGAACATTTCTCTGGCACATGAACGCATTCGAGTTCCGTTACAGGATCGTTGTGGTGGAATGCATTTACTGTTAGTGAATTATAATGAGTCCGTTGATGTTAAATATGGAATGACAATGTTCCATAGTCTAGCCATGTGATTCAGTCATGGAAGGAAGGAGAGAGTTAAGAGGAAGGAATTGTGAAAAATAACAAAATCTGGAATTGACAAACCACTTTGATCTCATCCTTTTATTAGATCACAGTTGTGCCCTCCTGTCTGCCTGAGATGGACAAGGCAGAAAAAAGGTGTATCAATGAAATTATTGGCTGACATGTCATGGAGGATCCCGCCCCTTCACTGCTCATCCATTATGCCGTTTGGCTTCCCCGGCAACGCTACACCAATGGTGTCATGATCCAGTTCTAACTGTGGGTAAGGGTCTGGAGCTTACTGTCACCGTGTCTGTGGTTCTTTCTGAATTACTTATTATTTCTACAAGGATGAACAGTATGCCAAACAGGTTTAACAAGGTTTCCATCACGAAACAGGGTAATAATAACCATATTTTATCAGATATAATATTTTACATGTGTTTGTACAAAAATAAAGGAAATATATAAATTTTACTCAATCAAACCATTAATGATTTCTACATTTTAAAGCAAAGTACTGGGCTGTGTCCCAAAGCAATCCCAACCCCTTCTTAACATATCATCTTATAGTTACATTAAGAAGTGTTTATGTCACATATTCATATAATAACCAAAGATGAAAAGATATTGAAGATGCAGCAGTCTATGACATGTTTTACAAGAAGATCACCCTCTTCATGTGTTCATTTTGAACAAAAAAGGGTAATAAAAAAACCAAGACCAATTTGGTTACCAGTGGAGAGCATGTGTGTGGCTTATAGTTGCATCAGGCACATTCACTTTGAAATGAGGCCCCCCTTTGCCTGGCAGCTTTCCGAGGGAACGGGGGAATGAAGACGGAACTATAAACTATAATTGGCGCAATTATGTTAGAATTAAGTTACTACCACTTTCTTTCGTTAAGGGATCACTGATGCGAAAGGGCCCTGCTCCATCAGAAACGCCATGCCGATAATCAATACTGCAGCGTATTTGAAGAGCCAATGTTTCTTGGGCACATTGATTAGAAATGCTTTAGTATGTGTTTTTCAAGTAGCCAATTTATGCCTGCATTTATTTAAGTTCATTAATCAAATATATTAGAAAAGTGAAAATATCTTCTGAAGATGCCCAGAGTATGGCAATCATAAAAAAAGGAGCAGAATTTAGAGAAGAGGAAGAGTGTAATTTCAAACATCAAAAGAAGAAAGACGGTTCTACAATTTCCCTTTGATGTTGGCACAATTCCTGAATCAATTATCCTAATTCCCCTTCCCCTCTCTGTCCTTCCTGCACAGGTAATGCCGAGCCACATAACCAATCCTGGAGATGCCGAAAAGAAGAGATATTCTTGCCATCGTGTTGATTGTGTTACCCTGGACTCTGCTCATCACCGTTTGGCACCAAAGTGCTATCGCGCCACTCCTTGCCATCCGCAAGGGTATGCAAATTCCTCCGTCCTGCATTCCACCAGGTTCATTACACATTGGAGAGATAGAGCCACATGACATGCCAACAATGGCTATTCTCAAAAATCGATGCTTGTTAGGTATCTGTTGATACATACAGCATTGTGTTTTTTGTTATATATTTTAAATAGGCCCATTGTAAAAGCGAAAGAAACAAAAGTGCCTCTAATAATTATTGATATTGGTGAACAACCTGATTGAGATAAAACATTACAGAAAACAAAAATTGGGACAAGGTTGGGGAATTCCTTGTTTTTCTTACTGTCGACATCCCACATGAAATAACCAGAAGCCAGTGTTTTCCTCTGGCTCCCAGGGCATTGCTTTACAACGAGCAGCTACATTCTCACCTCGGGTGCTGTAGGTGACCATTGTTGCCTAAAAGCACACCAAAACATGCCAGATATGTTCATTATGTCAAGAGTATGTCCCATTTTCACATTTATTTATTGATTAATTTTGTAGTGTTTACTGAAAATGAGTGTAACAAACAAACCTACTTTTGCGCACGTGTTATCGTCAATGGCTATTGTCAGGATTTAGTCTGTTGAGCGACCAATGGAGTGCCTAGTCTGTGCTGGGCTGTAACGTCACAGGAATCAGTAGCCCATAATAGGTGCATGTCTGACGTTTGCAGCGTTGCTACGGACCACAATGATGAGCAGGGGAAAAATGTTTTGCTATTGGTCGTTGTGTATGTTGTGTGTATATATATATATATATATATATATATATATATATATATATATATATCTATATATATAGATATATATACACAAAATGCAAGATTCAAATTTGTACATACTATAATTTGAAAATAATTCTGAATTCCTTCAGGTATATAATCACATTTGGTTCCATTCCATTATATATCGTTCCTTCACATTTTATTCTTTCACATTCCTTATAATGCACAAGTAACATTCAAAAATGCTTTCAGTATAGGCATTTGAAAGCCAGATATAGATCCCATACAAAATCTGCACTATTGAGCAAAAGCTAAATGTTTATTGTATGTTACCCCATTAACAATGAATTATACACGGTAAATAACTAACTACACAAAGCTCACATGAGAGCTCTAATTTATTTTCCCACAAGAGACCACAAACCAGCAGTGTGAAATGTCAAGTACACTGCACGGTGACCAAAAACCAAATTAGACTGACATAAAATCAATACCGCTCCTTCCCCTCAGCTCTACGCTAGCCTACAAAGTATTATGCGAGGAGCAGTCCGGCTGTATGCATACGTGAGCTGCACAGTCTCTCGCATTGTCCTTGAGGAAAAAGCCTTAAATCAACCACATTAAATAAAATCCTAATTAAGACAACAAATAACTATGTGGCACGCAGATTTGGCCCAGCCTTGTCCACAGGCTATCCTTTGTTTGATCTTTGACGAGTACCTCAAGGTTTTTGGCAGGGGATGGGGGGGGGGGGGGGGGGGGGGGGGGGGGGTCACTGGCAGGCAACGTGCAACATCTGGTCATCAGCAGATTGTGTTAATCTGTGTGGCGCAAATAGAGGCAAAAAAATAATCCTCTTTATGTTTGAGGTGTGAAAATGGAGCTAGGCCAAAACAGTGATAAAGATTGCCCCCATGAGCCGTGGCACATTGATGAAATATATGAATGATCCTAATGATTTCGTAATTAGATTCTATTCATCATAACCCGTGCTATGAGGCTGCCCCATCATGCCCTTTAGCACTGCGGTAAAGCCACCGTGTCTCACTGCCTTCACGTTGCAGATTCCATTTGGGGGAGTTTTCCTAGCCAAGCAAGCACGCTAGACATTGATAAAGCAAAACTGTGCTTATTAGGGATCTCTAAAGATGGGCCGTGTATTGGCTTTTATTCACCACAGTCTTATTTGAACCCAATTCCCTGCATGTATCATGGTTGGTTTTTTATCGTCCATATTGTGTCAGCGTAATGAATATTTCAAACACCTTTTAATGCAGCAGGGCAAAGGGAAAGTATCAAATAATCACTTGATACCTTCAACTATGCATGTTGCCCTATCACTGCTACCTCCTTTTTCTTTTTTCATATTCTCAGTGGAGTTTCTAGACTCAGCAGTGCTCTTGCCCTCCCAATGCCCCTGGCCCCCTGCATCACTGTCCATCAAGCTGTGTTATATCCTCTCTCAGTGACTGCTTTCACTTTTTGCAGCCTGTCACCACCTAGTAAAAGAGATCTATATCTTACCAGAGAGGCTTGCAGTCCAACGCCACCGACTCTCAGGTACACTTTACCCCATTGGGTTCCGATACACAGAGCGGGCAGCCCAGGGGTTAGCTAACACCTTACACGTGTTCTCCCACCCGCCCCCAAAACCCCACCCCCTGCCCCTTACCCCCCATCCACAGATGATGGCGGCGAGGGAAAGAAGGAGTCCGGTGGGCAGGCACAGGACTCCAAGGAGTACTGCGCGTCGGACAAGGACATCATTGAGGTGGTGAGGACGGAGTACGTGTACACGCGGCCCCCGCCCTGGTCCGACGTGCTGCCCACCATCCACATCATCACGCCCACCTACAGCCGGCCGGTGCAGAAGGCGGAGCTGACGCGGCTGGCCAACACCTTCCTGCACGTGGCCAACCTCCACTGGATCCTGGTGGAGGACTCCCAGCGGCGGACCCCCCTGGTCACGCGGCTGCTCAGAGACACGGGGCTCAACTACACCCACCTCAACGTGGAGACCCCCAGGAACTATAAGCTACGGGGGGACACGCGGGACCCCCGGATACCCCGGGGAACCATGCAGAGGAACCTGGCCCTACGCTGGCTGAGGGAGACCTTCAACGCCAACAGCAGCCAGCCGGGAATCGTCTACTTTGCGGACGACGACAATACGTACAGCCTGGAGCTCTTCGAGGAGGTGAGTGATGACCAGCGATGATGAGTGATCAGTCATTGTCGGGCTGCATCCGGACTTCTGATCAGCCCGAAGCTGAGTATACGGTACATTTTGATGTATCGGGCACCAATGCAAAGTACTTTTATTCTCACCATTGACAGAGACAAAGACATCTGAATGTTACAGTTTACAGGCTGTTACTGTTTCAAAAGGATAACTGCACCGACCCATAGAACAAAATTCTACGTGGTCTCGTTTTTGACCACTCTCAAAAATGTTATTTCTGAAGTAGTGTAAGAATTTCCTGAAAACGTTTAGACAATTCGATCTGTGTATCCCTGTGAAGCCCGGATGAAGCACCCACTATCAAGGAACCACGCATGAGTGAGGTCTGGATTTAGAACCCTTGTCACGTAATATAACAAGAAGCAATTCATTTGAAGGCGGAAAGCAGGCCGGTTGAGACGTGGGGGTGTTGGTGAGTGACACAGTGGAGATGGACACAGTTCCATTGTCTGGGCTGAAAGCATACATCCCAGATCCGAACTTGGATGGAGGGCTGGCTGAAAGCGGGAGCTGGTCAGGGGGAAATTACTTAAGGCGTTACATGCGCACGCTTCAGTGGGTTGAAGACCAGAGTCGCACTACTGCAATTGGAATCACCTGCAGAGTCTTAACGGCGTGTGTGTGTTCAATTGGAGGACTAGAAACAGTCCAAGACAGCAATAAAGACTAATCCCTGTGCTGAGAAAAGGGGTCTAGCCGTGATTTGATTTGTTTTGTTTGTTGTTTTTCCTGTACACCTCATTTGTTTCTGTTTTCAGCGGGGTATCACTATGTTGTACTATTTTGGGTTGCCACTTAATTTGAGAAATACAAGAAAAGAAAGCTAATTACTTACAAGCGCATTTCCTCGTTGCCAGCCAGGCCAATTCTATCATTCAGAACTGCTTTCTCAAAGCTAAAACCGAGAGAATGCATTCTTTCTCATCTAAAAAAAGACATAATACTCAGCTTTGCTCCTAAAGTTTTCAGAAACACTAGATGCTGAAAAATAATTTAATAATTGATGAAAGATGTATTGACTGAAGTTGGGTTGCATCACTTTGAAGCACTGCATGGAAAATTAGAGTTTAATGTGAGTCGTCTCAGTTTCCTAGAACCCCAAAGCATACTTAGGCCCAATCCCATTTCTACCCCTTACCCCTTCCCCTTACCCCTTCAAAACAAGGGGTAAGGGGAAGGGGGCTGGAGCTTTGACGGCCCCCTTGAAGAATGGGAACCTGCAACAATAAAAGCAAATGCCACAATAACGTGGTGCGACAACTCCAATACAAGGGCGATATATATTCTTCAAATAATTGTCCTCCCAACATATTCAATTTGAATGTTCAGGCTGTACTATACAAGCTGCAACAAAGCAGCAAATTGAATAAAAAGAAGAATTCAAGGCCAAAGCACAAATCACAGCGCAGGCAGGGACACCAAAATAATGCCCCATTTGAAGCAAGCAAATAAATACAGCAACATAACATTAGTGTAATCTGGTTTGATTCTGTAAAAACAATACGATTCTAGTTCTTAACAATAATGAGAACAATAACCTACATTAAGTAACAGAGGTTGAAAGAAAGGTTAGCAAAGGTTCTTGTTTGTGTTGCACTAAGGAGGTGAAGTATGCTTCTGTATGCTTTGATCATCCGACCAAGTCTTCTTAAAACTTTGATGCCCAGACTGGCTCAGAGCCATTCATTCAAAAGGCAGCCACGGTTCTTGATTTATTACTTGAAATTAATTCTGCTTAGGTTTTCCAAAACACCCCTTATTGACACTGCCCAATGCCAACAAACGGTCCAATGGGCCCAACCAGTAGGGGGTTATTGGCTGTGGTCAGCCGAACTTCGTTGATTCACCGTTGGCCAACTTCAGCCATCATTCTATAGTTGGTGTTTATTGGGGCAGTGTGTGAGCACCTATAGCACCAATTAATTACACTGGCTTCCTGTCACTTTTGTCTTGACTAGCATGGCAGGATCACGCTATATTATCTCAGTAGGTCCCCTTGCTCCCACAACTCACTTCTTGTACGCGAAGAGCTTACACATGCATATGGCAATATGGGAAAACACAAACAGAATCTCTAAGTAAGTGAGCTACATTGCAGAGAATGTGCTAGCTTGTGCTCTACTGTGCTGTACTGAGTGTAGGGCCTTTTTTTCCCAAAAGCATATGCACAAAAACACAACGAAAGCCACTGAGACCTGAGAAAACTTGATACCGACACTTCAATGAGGAAATTGGGACGAGTATAACTTTCTTCCCATGGTTGTCAAAATATTACTGCTTTACTGATATTTCCATCAAAGGTGGTAAAGACAAAAAAAAGTCACACACGGTACAATTCTAAAATAGTAACAATAAAGCTACAGCTTAATCCTGACGCTGCTCTCGATTCATGCAAAGTAAGACTGAATCTTTAAATAACTAGCTAAAAAGGTACCTGGTTTGGTTTCAATCATGCAGTGTGGAGGTGTTCCGGAGCACCGCTGATTCCCACACTGTGTGAAGCAGTCAGCTCAGGGGTCTCTGGTCCTCCCTGCATCCTGATTGCAGGCAGAGCAGATGTGAGCTTGCTGAGAGGTGATGGAAGTGTTATTGGTCTGAGTCACTGAGGGGCAAATTAAGAGTGAGCGGTACCAATGGTAGCGCAGGCACACAGGATTGCAAATCGCACGCACTTCACCATCCTTCCAACCTAACACCCAAAGCTTGTTAAATTGCAGTCTCCGGACAAATCTGGCAACATTCCCATTCTCTAAATCTCAAATCAATGTATTCTCATAAGCTATGAGGTCGCTACACAGTGTTCAAACTCTGCTGCTCTTTGATCTACAGAGTTGACCGCTCCCCGGATACAACAATAATGTTTTTTACACTTATGCATGGGGCACAGGCTAACCCAGCACACCAATGTAAGAGAAACTTGCTGAAAATCATAAGCGTGTACGCACATACAGGCGGGCACACACACACACACACACACACACACACACACACACACACACACACACACACACACACACACACACACACACACACACACACACACACACACACACACACACACACACGAGCATCATTATTTCTGGCACATCGAGTTTGATTAAATGCCCTTGTTTACAGAGCTCCTTCTCCCCTCATTATAAAAAAGCCTTCCCTTTACTGATTGAGCCGACTCTTGCTGACTGGAGAGACAGACACAAGGGGAGGATGGAGTGATACAGCATCAGGGAAGGGCTGGATGTGAGAAGATTAAAGGACAAAGCCACAGACTAAGACGACAGGAGTGCCTATATAACGTCCCAGGAATCCTTCCCTGGCGAGCAGTATCAAAGCCACTTGCCCTAATTGGCCGGTTTCTGCACATTCTCCACATTCAACTATTGACTATTATTTTGACCCAGGCTCATTAAAGGGCTGCTAAGAACAATGACTTTCCACAGTTCCGAGTGGTGCGTCAGATTAATGCTGTGAAGTGGCCTGGTCAATGTGCTATATTTCACAACAATAGCATAGGAAACCATCGCTAATCGGAAAGGAAAGGCTTTGTGTTGCTCTGAGCATGTGCATAGCACCTCTTGAGATTGCGTAGATGAATGCCATGCACGATGCACAAGTAGAAAGGGAGAAGAGATTAAACCTAGTGTACATCTCCAGAGACGGTTTTCACAAAGAGTGTTTACATCTCTTGCACAGGTTTTCCCGCCCGTTAAGACATAAAAAAAACGTCCCCTTGAAATTCCCAACGATTTACAATTTTTTTTAATTTGAAAAGAGATCCAAGATGCTTGTATGAAGCGGGCCATGCACGCACATCACCACATTTCTTATCCCTAACAAACCTCTCGCTCTGCTCCTCTCCTACTCTCCCTATAGATGAGAACGACACGGAAGGTCTCCGTTTGGCCCGTGGCGTTTGTGGGCGGCCTGCGCTACGAGTCACCCAAGGTCAACGCCGCGGGAAAGGTCTACGGCTGGAAGACCGTGTTCGACCCCCACCGACCCTTCGCCATCGACATGGCCGGCTTCGCCATCAACCTCAGGCTGGTGCTCTTCAAGCCTCAGGCCTACTTCAAGCTCCGGGGAGTGAAGGGGGGCTACCAAGAGAGCAGCTTGCTCAGAGAACTTGTCACACTCAACGACCTGGAGCCTAAAGCAGCCAATTGCACTAAGGTAACCCCTCCCCCACCTTCCTCTGCCCAACTATCTATAAACTTCTGACCAGGGGCAGTGGAACACTGCTGTATTTCCAGCTTCGCTATTCGTTTATTTTTAATCCTTGCCTAACCCGCTCACCTTTTGTTTGACCACGATTATTGGGCTTTCTTTTAACCATTATAATTGGTTCCTGATTGCTTATGCTAGTGTTGTGACTTCTATTCATTAACAGGTTTTTTGCTGCCGTGACAAAGTGATTTCCCTCAGGGCGTTAATGAAGTTAATGTGTACCTTCTTATCTATCTGATAAAGAAATCATTTAAGGAGCACAACACCACACTTATTTATCTTTTTCATTATTTTCTCAAGCTCAGGAGCTTTGGAAATTAACAAGAACCTTTCAACCGCTTTTCCTACTTTTATGTACAGAAATATATTCTTACACTGAACGCATAAAATATTAAGGGATGATATTATGCATGAAAAATATATAATTTCATGTAAATCAAGGGAGAATACTGCATAATAATGCAAAGTGCATATATCAGCACCCACAACAAGAGAGTCTGACAATAGACTGAGATTGATGACCCAGTTCTTTGAAACATTAGTGCATTTCTTACTCTACACAATATGCTCGTGCCCTGCTTAAAGGTTAGCAAAGGCTTAAAAGATTGCCAAAGTTGAGATGGAAGCAGAAAATAAACAACTCGAGCGCCCTGATTAGAATGCAGCCCGGCTCCACCGACACATACAGCCACACAGCGGCTGGCGCCGGGGCAGCACTCACCCCTCCAGGGCAGCGGCAGCAGTGCTGGCTGCCTGCTGATCCGTGCTACTCCAAAACACATGCTGGAGGCTCCTGGCCCGGTCACTCCGCTAAGCCGCTCTCTGGGCAAAGACCTGTTGGCCAGAGGAAGCTCAGAAGCCACTATCAGCCGAAACGCTAGCGCCAAACACACGCTTACGCGCGCGCACGCACACACACACACACACACACACACACACACACACACACACACACACACACACACACACACACACACACACACACACACACACACACACACACACACACACACACACTTCTATGAGCCATCCAGTGGGACAGATGAGAAGCCAGAAACCTCAGGGAAGAGGAGATAGAGGAGGAGGTTGTGTGGTGAAGGAGGCGTGTAGGGGAGGGGGGTGGGTAGGAGTGTTCTACTGATTGCAGATGAGCACAAGGGGGGTGGGGAGAGATACAGGTAGAAAGGTAGACGGGGCTGGGAGGGAGATGGCAAACTGTGCTCGGGCACCTCACTTCCTTATAATCTTCCTCTTCACCACGGCAACGGTGACTATTGACCTCCCTGTACACTGGAGTAAAGCGGGAGTGGGTCCATGGCACATCTCAAACACAGATCCCCATGCATTATTCATCCCCGCTGCTGCGCCGGCGCCCAGATGAAAAGACATTGAGAGCGTTCCGGTGCCCGGGGCCGGAGACGGGGAGGAGGGGGGTGGGGTAGTGGGACAAATAGGACCGGTTTTGTTTTCTTTCTGTCCCCCTATATTTCTATCTCCCTGATTTTTCGCCTGGACATCTGCGAGTCATCCTGCGACCTGCGGAAGTCTTGATTAGACCCCTGGTATCATGCAGCCCGGGGATCTGGGCCGTTTACTTGCAGGAGAGCTGAAGCGGCGGAGCTGTGGGAGGGTCGGCGTCTCCTCCTTGCAGCCCATGCATACAGACTCATCTTTAACAGTGGCTCAAGAGGAACATGGTTTTTGTTCTCGGGCCCTGGCGGCGGAAAGGCATTAATTCGGTAGCGGGAGCTGAAAGAAAAAAGCCACGCTATATTTTGAGGGCGCTGGCCTCCTATTGGCCCCTTTTCACACACACTCCAGCAGTGGCACCGGATGGGGAGACTTTAAATCTCAGGGTGGCACATATATTCCTAAAATAACATACACAATACAATACATACTTTCATTCAATTTGATTGTAAGAACCTAAACTTTAAGTGGGGCTGGATGGCCTTGAATTTAGGCATTATTTTCTTTCACAAGAACTACTATAGAAAATAAACATTGATTTAAGTATATGATGCATACCAGTGAGGGACAAAAATGTCCCTCACTGCTGGCTGGTGGGGGGGGGGGGGATGTATCAGGGTGGCTGCGGCCCCCTGCCGGCGGCACCACTGCGCACCAGTGGCTTTTTAAAAACAGAAAGGCTTTGTGTTGCTCTGAGCATGTGCTGCATAGCACCTCTTGAGATTGCGTAGATGAATGCCATGCACGATGCACAAGTAGAAAGGGAGAAGATATTAATTAATAAATGAGTGTAAGGGAGGGGTCAAATTGCTAATTCATGAATTTACACTGTGTGTGTGTGTGTGTGTGTGTGTGTGTGTGTGTGTGTGTGTGTGTGTGTGTGTGTGTGTGTGTGTGTGTGTGTGTGTGTGTGTGTGTGTGTGTGTGTGTGTCCTCACTAGATTCTCGTATGGCACACGAGAACGGAGAAACCCGTCCTAGTTAACGAGGGCAAGAAAGGCTTCACAGACCCCAACGTTGAGATTTGACTGCAGTTCCTCCGGACCACGGCAAATATGGTAAACTATGAGCTAAAATGTTATATAAACAACTGCTTATGGACTGCAATCCATACCCAAATGCCTGAATAGCATTTTACACCCTGCTCCTCTGGCTGGAATATACTCAAACATTAGAGCACTACAAGGTCATCTTGTTTGCCTGAAGTCGCCCGGCGGTCTTATGATGGGAGTTTTGCATTCATGTTCCACAACACACTACAACAGCTGTAGGCCGCAATTGAGCAGTGAAAATGCTAAATTGCTCTGTCATTGATTGACCCTGTGTGCTTTTACCCAACGTATCTGTCTTCGTTCGTTCCAGGTGGTCGACCCTGAATGCTAAAAGGAGATTAATCATGGGCCGTGGTCCAGTTGCATTCACATCTTAACTATCTGACACAAGGACTGGCTTTGGAGAGGCACTGCAATT
Organism: Gadus morhua; assembly: GCF_902167405.1. Taxonomy (NCBI): domain Eukaryota; kingdom Metazoa; phylum Chordata; class Actinopteri; order Gadiformes; family Gadidae; genus Gadus; species Gadus morhua. The sequence goes on from NC_044063.1 coordinate 15,219,152, forward strand.
CCTCTTCACAAAACACTTGATAATCTTTGAGATTAAAAAGAAAAATGTATTATACTAAAGCACATACAAGTTGAATATGGCAAATGTTCATCAGGTCCACCTTTTTTTTGCCATTGCACGCGTTGTCGCAGGTGAACCGACGAGAAGACTTTCCTGGGTGACTGGAAAACATAGGGAAATAAAAGTCCTAGCCTGCATGGTACGGTAGCCCACTGAGGACATAATACAAGAGACAGCACAACAACAACGCAACGCAATGAGCCAGCCGATCCAACCCATGGAGCTTGTGTGGAGCAGAGCCAATGAAACAAATGACCTCAGTGTGGTGAGAGAGCGAGGGCTCTATGGGCCTGGATCTGCGCACAGTGGGGCTCTGCCAATAGGGTTTAACTGATGGAAATAGACACACCTGGATGAAAGAGTACACCTGAAGTGAAAGTCCTAGATGTAAAATGTAGCCCACATCGCCACTCGGGACATAATAACGACAACAAAGCTACATGGACCTGAACAATGGATCTCATTTGTTTTTAATGGATTTTACTTTTTAGCAAGCACAGGCATAAAAGGGAAGGAATGTCCTTTTTTTGTATGAAAAGTTTGCTCTAACTTAATTTTTTTGGGGTTGTTTACATGCATTTTACTTGCTGGTCACAAACTACTGACTCTTCGCCTATGTTTGACTCTTTATCATTTTCTATTTCGGTATCGTCTATGTCATTATTGCTCTTGCATTTTAAGTCAGTCAAAATGTTTGAATTGGTTGCGGTGTAACATAGATCTTCTGTTCTTGGGAGCTACAGTATAACCTACATGTATACATTAAACACTGAGGTAAACAACGGCGAATGCACCTACCATCTCCCTTAGAGGCAACCTGTAAATACCTAACTCAAAACGAACAATCAGGAGGGATTCAAGGCAATGTTGTTTTCTGGGATACAATATTATATAACGCCATTACTGTATGTATGTTAACTGATTCAGTCTCCCTCAACGTCCTAGGAATTATTTCATTACTGCACTTTCTTATAACATAGCACAGGCTCATATAGATTTTATCACATGTCAAAAAGTGAAAGCGCGTCACAAAACTAATTCCTTTGTAGGACTTTGGAATGGATAACAAATACACAACAAGAGAGGCATTCTTAAATGCCGACCCAGTTCCCGTCAAGCCTCTGGGAGAATACTGGTGTACAGTGGGTCATCAACTGCAGAGTATAAATACTTTATGCAACCCAGTCTGTGTACGGAAGCTGTTGACTAGAATGGGGGCAGTAGGCCATGAAATGGAGACATACATTCCAGGAAAGAGTAGTATTTAATAAAACCGTGAGTATAACAGGTTGATATGATTACAACCCGGCCCAAAAGTCTTTTTTTGCAATTCAAACCACAATAACGAAAAAGCACAACAAAGAGGGAAACAATTGGATTTTCTGCACAGGTCAATTGATTTAAAGCATTATATTAGTTTGAGTCAGTTTTGTCAATTTTTGGGTGAAATAAAGTGAAATTATGTCATAAAAAATAAAATGGGGCTACTGAGAGCAGCAGTCTGTAGAATGTTGGGTATCCATAATCCAACACTGGTTATATATCCTATATTAGGGAGTTGTTCCACTTGAAAAACCCATTGTACCAGTGCAGTACAAAGAAATGGTTATCTGAACATTGCCTGCCACTAGTATAGAGTAAAGCAGATATAGATAGATACCACGCCCGAAAGAGAATCGACTTTATTTTACCCCAGAGCCTCTGCAGTGTAGTCTCGCTTGGGAACTTGCCCCAGAACAATTTTAAACCCAGATAAATCATGGTATGTTATGTAGAGGTAATAAATACTAACCTGCTGGGGTTTATCAAATAATGAAAGACAAATGATCAAACGAATGGATGAATAGATAGATATCACATATATTTCATGACCATACTGAAGCGGTCTGCATGATATGGGTTTAGGAAGAGATAAGACATCGGACACCTTGACCGATTCTCCACCCCCATGTATACACTTAAATGCCAACTCTTCTCTTAACTATTTATTTAAAAATATCCATCTTAATATATTTATTTATCTATTTATTCCAAGCATGAATGTGCAATTGAATTATTATTAGTATTACATGCTATGCCCCGTCCTCCCCCCGTTCATAATTAATACGAGTGATTAAAAATGGCACACCCAACTAAAAACCAGGGTAGTGACAGAGGTTAGAATCGCTGGCGCGCTCCTTCTTCTAAGTGCTGTTGACAATACATATATTTTTGTTTATCTGCATTGTTTGGCAGGTCTCAGACAGCTGTTCACTTCAATAAATGATGTCATCTGAAATACCTGAAGGACAGTGGGCGATAAATGGGGAGAGGTTTGGCAGTTATTTAATAGCTCTAAATTCTAATGGCCATATCACTCAAAATATAGTGTTGTAAAACAAGGAGGAAGGATCAGAGGATTTGTTAAATGATATACTTTAAATGGTTATTCAGCCGTCCCTCAGGTCTTTAATTTAACAAGTTTATCTATTCTGGCTCATTTCATGTGGTCTGGTACTAGCGCAGAACCTGTGTTCCCTGTTGTTGCGATGTGATAGGACAACTTTTGGGGCGTATAACAGTCCAATAGGAAAACATGATGTAATGGGCCTAAGGAGACTATGGAGAACCAAACAGCCACTGAAATAAAAATTTCGACCAATCCACAGGCTCCACTTTCAGTGCACTAAACGACTACTGCAGCAGTGGTAAGGCTTACTGGGAGTTGAAGAGAACGGAAATCTACAGTCTGATTGGTGCAGACTTTGAAACATTCAATGTAATTGACTGTTGTTGCCCTCTAAGGGCTTCTGTAGTGCACAGCACTCCTACCAGAGTTCATCCTACCTAATGTCATTGCCATCCTTGTTCCTTATGTAAATCACAGTTTTGCATGTAACTCTCAAGTTTCATTTGTCATAGCGACTGTCTTAGAAAAAAAATACAAATACATGATGAAGATGAATAAAGAGATGCAAACTGGGAAACGAAACCTGGCATCCGCCATTGTCGTGTTGTGAATTGGAACCGGCATGTGGTCCCGCTTACTTGGTTTGCACTATGAAATACTAGCAGGGGCTCCATGTTTCCATCCACAGTTTGATGGAAGACAGCAGGAAACCAACCTAAAATCAGCAGATCAATTATTTGCCTGCCTAATCTACAACAACTGAATGTAAAATTGTTGTTTTGACTTCTTTCAAATCACCATGGTTGCCGCCGTGATTTCAGATGCAGATAACCTTACCTTTCCACCGCAGTATTCAATAGTCAATAGTCAATGACATATGATGTGTTATGTTAGGTTATTGTTGCTCTTGTGAATTACACTGCCTAAAACAGGTCACAAACTGCCAGTTTATTAAAAGACAACAAACAATATTGCCCCACAAGAAAGGTATAACGCTATAATGAAGTGCAATTGGTTTTATTAACAACTGAACATATTAGGACTTGCACGTGTCTACATCACCTTGTAAAGGGACATCGACATCCAACCAGTGTTAAGTACAATTTGGCAAAACATATTTTACAATCATGACAAAACATAATAAATAAACCAAATAAGTAGAATATGATAATGTGTACTTTGTAATTCATTATTACATCCTATTCATTCGCTTTTGACCATTTGTATATCTTAAAAACCACTTCCACAAATTTGAACAAAGCCTCACAAAAGAATATGTTAGGAGTGGGTTTAGTTTTACCCCAACAAGGAACTATTCAGTTGGGCAATAAAAGGTTTATTGCAGTGTCGCAGAGGATCAGGTGATAGGCGACTGGGGCCTGACCCTTCCACATCCTCCGTGGTACCCCTCTGACCAGCCACCGATCAAAACCCCCTCTCACCTCCAGTCCTCACTGGACGTCCACGGTCATACCGTAGTCAGGGCCGCTGGCAAATTGGATCTTTCCATCCGCTTCCTGCTCTTCAAACACCATGACCTGTGGAGAGAGCAGATCAACAAGAACCGCCATGTGTGGAGAGAGGGGAAAGGTCAGGGACTTGGAGCTAGCCCAGTCGGTGGAGCGCCTCTGGACTGTTTTCTTCCCAGAAAGGGCAGTGAAGTTCAATAACATCTAAACCATTGTTGAGGTTGGACAAGAAGTGCATAAAGTAGTATATTGAAAACTGTTGACCTATGATGGATTTTGTGCTGCATTTTAGTTGGGATGGGGAAGAAAAACTGTTGGATAAAAACAAACGATACCGTGATCTTCAAAAACATTTCCTGTATTCAAAACGGATGATTAGCTGTCAGCGTTTTATGTATCTACAAACAAACTGTCTGTCCGTCCTACCTTCCATGTGTTTTTCTCAGCAAACCTGAATAGACATACCTGATTGGTTCCTTTGTGAAGCCAGGGCCCAGGGAGGTAGAGGGTTTGCTGTGGACCAATGGAGCAGTATCGTCCGAGATTCTTCCCGTTGATAAATACAACACCTTTACTCCAGCCCTGCAAGTCCAACACAGCCACCAGACCGTTACAACCTAGATATCTGACTATCTGTCAGTAGCATTTCCATACTACTACTACTAGTGTAATGTCACTACTACAGTTGCAGTAGTATAATGAAACTGAATGAAGACATCAATGCAGTCTGCAGAAAAATAATCCTATGTTTGACATTTTTTAATGCATCGGGTGAGGAGGGTGATGGAGATGTACACCTGGTGACTCACAGGAAGCTTGAGGAAGGTGTCCGTGGGAGTGCTGTCCATGTACAATTTGGCCTGCAGGAACGCTGGGAAGGCCGGCCGGTGACGCAGAGACTTCCAGTGGCCGGAACTCTGAAGTCTAACAGTTACAATTTAAATATTAGATTCACTTTCTTTTTCAATCCAACCACAATCTTTAAATCTTGGGTGTGTTGTCACAGACTTGCAAAGTCGTGAACAATTCATATCCAATTCCTCTTGTTGTGTATCAGTCTGAAAGTTTAAACTAAATTATAGTGACAGTTTTATTGTGGAGGGACCCAATTTAATTTAGAGGAATGAAATAATATGACCTACATATGGATAGCCATAATATATTCTAGTGTGCACACATAATAAATTATCAGAATGAATATTCAGATGGAACTTATTTTTTATGATATTATCTGATTCTGATTTGCTCAAATACAATGGCATCCACGAATAATGTTGACATAATGAATAACTAGTATTCTTGTCCCCATTAACCAGCCTATGGGGCATGAAACAGTGTATGTCAAAAATGCATGTTTATGTAAAACTGACACAACCAAAATCACAACATGATTGAACATCAACAACTGTTGACGCTCAATTATGCAAAAATATGAGCATAGTGAGTGTACCAAAATGCAAAAAGCTAACAAACAAGAAGGTAGCTCCCAACAGATTCCCATTATCCAATCAAAAACGATGGTTCAAAATGCACCGTGTTACCGTGTCGGCGTGACAGCCCATTAAATGCCTTGGTGGTATTTTTCACCCGGTTCCACCATGTTCCCGGTACAATTTAATGCTCTGTGTGAAGTGTACTCTGTCCAAAGCAGAGAGCCAATCTGAGAGGCAGGGTACGGCGGGGAGCGCAGGGAGTATGACAAACATGGGGGATAGAAATGGAAAATTTAAAAGTAAATGAAAGACACAAACCTGTTTACAAAATCTGCCTTCATATCCAGACTATGAATTATGAAGTCTCGGAGGGGCTTCTTATTCAACGTTATATCTCCAACAAGACCTGGAAGGCAAGTCAAAGTTGTTACTCAAGAGGTACTGTTGAATGTTTTTTTTTCATGGTCTATTGTGAAATTAAACCATCCAGAATTGTCCCAAGCGACATGTCGGTAAAGCTATTGCTTGAGCCAACGATGGGGGAGTGTACCTTTGCGTTGCTCATCCAGCGTTATCCCATAATTCACTCTGCCACAGTTCTCAACCAGTAAACTCAGAGTTCTTTCTCCCTGTAAGTAGCACATGAATAAAAGATTAGACAAGGCGGAATGAGCGCTGCACACCTTTTTTAGTTCAAACTTGAAACACATATTGGTGTGAAAACTTTCTAGATTTTCATATAGATTCTAAATGGATTGATCCAGGATGGCAGGCACCCCAGAAGGCAGCATGGTGTTAAATATTAACAGCCTAAGGTTTTCAAACCATACCCCCTCAGCTACACACTCACACAGACATTCAATCTAAAACATCACACACCCACACAATGGGCCACTTGTGACAGCTGCCTGCTGCAGTGGTGCCCAGACAGGCAGTTCGACAGATGCAGCTCTTGTGCTCGAAGGCAACTTTAAAGTGGAGGTGAACCCTGTTTCAGCTAGAATTCAAACACTCTGAGGCTCCTTCCAATGTGTTTTGGGCTGAGAGTTCTTGGAGGAGAGGGAACGTGCTATCCCCATGGTTACGCCCCACGCCAACTCTGTGACACTTTTTTTCAAGCTTGTGCCATCACTGTGTTGTGTAAGATAAAACACTATATAAAAAAATATATATAAAAAAAAACTCATAAAAAGGTGAAGAACTGCATTTCCAAATCCATGTTGTTTCATAACAAGAAGATGAGAATAGGCCACATTCAGAACAAAGCGTACCTTCTCTTCAAGAAGTGGCAGCTCCAGGGTTGTGTAATCCAAAACACCAACAAAGTGTTTGTTCAGAAAAACCTGGAGGAGTGAGAGCCACGTCCATGAGCAATCAACAGGAGGGCCACAGCCATGGCCTGCTCATTAAAGTACACAATCATGGATATGGGCACACAGGGAAATTGATAACAATCCAAGGTCGGTACATTTGGGGATTTTGCCAGGTAATCAAACCTTAAAGGGGACCTATTATGCTTTACGACTTTTATGACCTATAAACGTTGTTATAATGATTGATAGTCATGTTTAACCATACACAAAATACGATGTAGATTTTCGGGAAACTCTTCCTCTCATCTGGGCGCTTTCAGCATTCTCTGTCAACGCTCGGTTTCGTCCTATTCCGCCCCCTCGCCCCCCTCCTGCCAACCCAACTCCGTTGTGATTGGTTACCTTCCTTGAAGCGTGCGCGCGGGCAGATTTGCCCAGGCATATGGGGGCGCGGCAGGAGTGCCTCTACGTAGATGATTTCCCGGAAAAGTGAATCGCAAACGTTGTCCCGAGTGTTTAGCGCTCTGCACAGCCACCCCAGACTGTCAGCAGGGAATACGTTGAAATGCATGTACGTCATTATTTGACACTTTAGTATGTTTAAACATGACTATCAATCATTATAACAACGTTTATAGGTCATAAAAGTCGAAAAAGCATAATAGGTCCCCTTTAATATCTTAATTGTGTTTAAAGAAGTCTTGTTTGCCAGCTTTTCCTGAAAATATATATGTAGTTAAATATAATATATCTACAACATCGTTTTTTGACTCGGCTCCATTCTCACTTAAAAGAAAAAGGATGATCCCTTGAGAGATCACACAACAAAAAACAGCTACTGCTGTGCAATGAATATGCCATCATTGATCGCTGTAGTGCCCGCGAGCACGGAGCGAGACATGTAGCGACACCAACTCGTTAGCTCCTTCTTGCTCACTACACTGATGGGTTCAGCGTCTGCCCATTAGAGTCTAGAGACGTGATGCATTACAGAGTGCTTGCATCGTGTTTATTATAATGCTCACCAGCGCTCTGTCTCTGATGTTATTCATGGAGTGGAGGGTTCCCCCGCTGGTGATGGTGGTCTCGTACAGAGTGTAGCCGTACGACTGGCCGTTGTTGTTGTTCACCGGGAGATTCTCCATGTTCACTGGTGTGCTGGATCTGTAAGGCTAAATAAAATAAAATTAAATTAAAAAAACATTATACATCTGCACCACCAATCGAAATACACCTTTCTCTCACACAATAAGATAAGATTAGATGGAACTTTATTCATCCCCGACGGTCAAACAAGCAAAATCTAAAGAGACAAAACATCAACACTCTTTAAATTACATAATTGATAACCTCGATGTAAGTAAATGGATTTACTTCCAGGCAAATCAACATAGAACTATTTCCATTAATCCCCCTTTTGGGTTGAAATCCTGTGAACATCAGGAACAAGTGTTGTCTCCAATAGGAGTAAGCAGTTGGCATGGGGAGTGAACGGTGAATGTTGTGAGGGACAAGTTAGCATTGCCTTGAATATAAACAACCCTTAAAGGGGGTATGGGGTAAGCAGCTGATTGATCTGTTGGCCATGAAGTCAAGAATGAATGACCACCATCACATGTAAAAAGGGTCCTTCTTTTCCATTCCTCCAGCGGATATTGGAATTTGAATTGGTCATCAGATCACTCCTCTACTATTACAGTGCAGAGTGAACCTAAGCTTGTGTTTCTATGTAACTAATGCACCCTGCTAGTATATTGTCATGTTAAACAGTGTTTTGGTTCATTGGGCTGGACAAAAGGCCGCAGCTGCTAGATAGCACAGAGGGAAAAACCTTTTCATGACATTAATGAACAGGGCACCTTCCCAAGTGTGAGGCTAAACATGCTCCCTCAGCCGAAAGGTGTTGGTGTGTCATACATGCATTCACACCATTTGATTAATTAGTTGGACTAAATGTTGCTCGATTGGTCTGTGTTTTGATTGATGTACCATACACGTTTGATTATATCGTTTGTTATTTCAGGGTCTTGCTAACGTGATGCGGTGGGAAAGGGTTTGCTCGGCCGCTGCGTAGCTCACCTTGCCAGTGAAGGGCAGGCTGTCCCACAGAGACAGGTGCTGCATGAGGACAAGGGGCTGGTGGGCACTCCTTCTCCGAAGGAGGGGGACGTCAGGCAGAGGCTGCGCTGAAAGACAATGAGGGAGGTTTGGTGCTGCGTAATGTCTCTCATTCGAACCCGCCCTCATTCAATTAATCTCAATAGTTCAAGGAAAATATGTAATCATAAATATACACGCATTACCTTGATTAGAAATGCAATCAACGAAAACTACCCAAACACTCCTGCCTTGTTTGGTCGTTGTGTTTCTCTAGACATACAAGTGAGAGAGCAGCTATAGACCGGTTTCTAGGCAACGACAGGAAGCGTAGACAACAGCTAGACCACCGTCCAGATGGCAATGGGTTTTGCTGTGCCGTTAATCACACTAATAGCAAAAGCCAGGGATAGTAAACATTTAACGTATAATGGGGTTCACTCCCCTAAATAAAAACAGAAGACCGTTAAGGCTCCAAGTCTTAACAGGCAGATTGGAGTTGTAATCTAAAGATTTGCACATAGATTTTCTTTGTGCATACAAATCATAACACCAGGCTGTTCTATCCGATGTCTGTTGGGCCTACAGATATCTGTAACATATGTGTTTCTATAGCCCACAGTGTATGCTATGATAACATATATGTTTTGACATTTGGTGATAAGCTATTCCTGAAAAGGAATGCCTATAAAATAGCCTTAGGATCTGGTAATGTTTTCATTATTGAGGGGTATTTTCCTTCTGTAACCCGTATAGATGAGGGCTTCAGATGCAAGTTCCATTCCTTGCTACAGACCCATCCACTCAAATTATGAATATTATAGTGTAAATTGTATAGATTCAACATCTATATAACTAGCTGATTGATGCCTTAATATCATCCCCTTCCCTTAGGCCTATAAAGTGCACTTATAGAGTTACCAATCTATATAACAGGAGGACTTTGGATTAGGGATGTCCGATATTGGCTTTTTTGCCGATATCCGATATGCGATATTGTCCAACTCTAAATTTTCGATTCCGATATCAGCCGATACCGATGTCGATATTTGGGTTATTTTTCCTCAAACCTAATTTAGGTAACATTACATATCTCCTGTTGTGGAATTAACACAACATGCTTAATGTTATTGTGATGCCCCACTGGATGCATTCTTGAATGCAACAAGGCTTTCCAAATGTTAACATTGTCTGTGCAAAATAAGAAAAATACTTCAACTTAATTTAAGGGAAAAGTGCCATGTTTATTTTTATTTTTTTAATGGTCTCAGACAACAGTTTGGATTACACTCTCCCTGAGATAATCTTGACAATGCCCACAACAAATAGGGCAAACTTGACTTCACAAATGATAAAACATGTACCTGAACAACTATGTGCAACATAGCAGTATGTTTCTTTAACTAAAACTCAATAACCTTAATTGAATAAATGCACAAATATGAGTCAATTACAATGTGCACTGTACTGCATAATTTTGAAAACATTTATTTGAGCTATAAATAAAAAATAAAAAAATAAAAAAAATCGGTTTTAAGGCAAAAAAAATCCGATACCGATATTGACAGATATTACATTTTTATGCTAATATCGGGCCGATAATATCGGTGGGCCGATAATATCGGACATCTCTACTTCGGATGTCTATATTCCATCGACTCCTATAAGGATTATTATAGTGCATTAATAGCTTTGGCATCTATATAAGTAAAGATTTGATGTCTATATTCAATTCCCTCCCTTTAGGATTATCAAAGTGCATTTATGGATTTTCCAATTTATATAACTAGATTTGATCTCAGTATTTTTCCAAAATGATTGGCAAATCTTTGAAAAAGGTGACATATTGTTCCACCAGGTCTGGCCAAAACGGCTTGGAGCAGCTAATCACACTCACACCTGTAGATTTAATATGTCAACTTTGAATTAATTACAAGCCTAATAAGGAGGGGAAGGATTTAACCAAAATATGTTGAAAAACATAGGCCCCAGTCGCCTAAAGACTTCTGTGGAACCAAACAAATAATTAAGATGAAGTACTATATGAATATTGGTTTGTTTTAAAGTTTCATAGAATTACATTTTGGATGTCTCATGAATATCCAATGTAAAATGTAGCTTACTTTTTGAGATTTAAATTCTCCATTGACAGACACAATGATAACAGGCAAACTGGCAAACATGTCATGAGTAAATAATCCATGATCATTTTGATTGTACTGTCTCAAATGTAAATTGACAGGTTCAATAATCAACTAAACTACGAAAGCAATATTCATATTCATAATAGCCTTCACACTGTAATAAAACAACAGTAGGGCAATTTATTTATACCGTCAAAATTGTGATATTTGGTGATATTAATTTCATTTCATTTGGCAAACGCCTTTGTCCAAGGCGACATTTTTGACAACAAGCAGTAATGTTTGTTAAGCAGCATTAAAGCATTACGGTATTGTAGATATTAAGATGACAGTACAAACAAACTTTACCCCAAGTTACAATGATGTGCAAAATAAATACAAATCAACGTGTTCACCTCTGGGGTTAGAGTTGTATCATTCCATCATCAAGCTTTTCAAGAGAAAGCAATACAATGCAGTTTTCATATGGATCCCAACGCTGCACTCGCTCATGTGACCAAAGTAGTTTATGGTAAAAAAACGTTTTGTTACCACCTAGCTGCGCATCTAGAAATGTTGTTTGTTAACGAGAAACCCCTCTACATGTACCCCTAAGAAGATGCCCGGTCACTTTGACTTCAGAATACCACAAACTGAACATTGCCTATTGTTTTGGAGTCCCCTTAAGGTGGTAATGCCTGAATCATCACATATTTGGCTAGGATACGGCAGACTCTCTTGTTTCTGATAGGTGAACCATCTTTCTTTTTCCTACCACTTCTACTGTGTGTGCAGTGATAAACTCCTTTGAGAATGCCTTTGTTTGAGAGGTATGATTACTTCTCATTGATTCCTGGCTCTTGCCTCTTCTTTTCTCTCATGTCACTAGTGTTTTACTCCCACGATATGTCTGCCTGCTTGGCACCGGCTGCACGCCTGGCTTTCCTTCGAAGGAGCATTCGTCAAATCAAACTATCTCATCCACCCTTTCCCTATAAGGGTTTTGCATGTCATTCCTGTCCATGGTGTGTTCCTGTCTTTGTTGTTAAAGCTGCAGTAGGTAAGATCAGAGAGTTTTAAAATGAAAGAGAGCAAAAAGGAGAAGAACAGAACAAGAACTCTAAACAACAATAAATATACTTTCCGCCACTTCCCTCCCTATGTCGCTCTATCGAGAAATTATGCATTTAACACACCTGTGACTGACAAACAAGGTGAATGCCTTGGCTCGTCAGCCAGGAGCCGGGAGCATCAAAGTTCTGAAAGGTCTCATACAGAGGCAGGCCTTGTCCACCAACAAGATCTTCACACCGCACATTTCCCTCACTAATAGCCGGCGGATGGCTAGGCCATTTCAGACAAATTAAATGTAAATAATGGCTCTTAAATTTTACCTATGGCAGCTTAGTTTTGTGTATGTCGTTAAGAGCTCCTTGCGGAGATTATGTGGACCGGTAAAGCCTTTGAGATTCTGACTGTTAACATGCTATTTGAAGGCTATATAAATATATGTGAGTTTCGTGACTATTTTGTTGGATTGGATCTGTTGAAATGATAGAGGGAAATACAGAGCATTGGATGCATGTCTTGGTTGTCGGGTAAGACGATATTCCCCTCATCCTAATCGTAAATATTATATCCGTTGTCTTCCATAATGCAATTACTTTAGATTCTGTGTACTAAATCTCATTTGCGGTTTGTTTATTTTGACGTTGTTGTGCGATCCGCATTCAAACCCGACCACTACTGGGTTGACATGACTTAATAATAGCATAATGGAACCCTTATCTTAAAAAGAAAGATGAGTGAAAGTAAATTGCATACATGTCTGCAACATAGAATAGTGGCCATATTTTAATTTGAAAAAACCTTGAGATGAATACAAATCCACGTAGGCTCGAGCGGGCCCCATGTAACAATGCAATTCCTTGAGCCCTGTTGTCAAGCAAAGGCACCAGGGTTGGAAACTCACCTAGTGGATCGGTATCCTCATGGAATAATAAGGAAGAGAAAAATACTGGAAGAACACAGAGTGGGGGGGAGTGAATGTGAAGGGCATGAATGTAGAGTCAAAGTAAGATATTAAGATGATCTGGTTAAAGAATTAGGTCACGGCTATGCGCTGACCCAGGAAAAGGCAATCCAGTTTCCATCATCATATTCAGACGGCTGCTCATTGTTCAACATACTGAAAAGAAAACAACAACATATTGCGAGAGAACCTCCACAGGCGGGGGTCGGCTATTGTTAGAGGAGGTAAATTAATGAGCTCATTGGAAACATCCCCATTCTCGTTACAAGTATACAATCACTGACAGCCAAAGGCTGAGGAAACACACACACATGATTCCTCACAACTAAAATGCCCCCAAAAAATAAATATTATCTATGCAATGAATGCATGCAATACATTGTATGTATTGTGTGGATGTTATTTCTACCTTTTATTTATTTATTTAGGTTTATTTCAGGATCAGTCAGACTAATCTGGGGTTTGGAATTTCATTCGTGCCTTGAGAGATCATCGTACGTGACCAAGCACAGCAAATGCTAACACCCATCACATACAACCTGAGCAGGACTCTGCGCATTTTATGTGGCATTGACACAGAAAAAAAAGCCACACAAAACCACACACATGCACGCACCAAGGCACTCAGACACACTTTTCCAACTTGAGAGAAAGTAGCAAAAGCTAGGGACACTGTCACACTCAGACAAGCAAGGCAAACTGGACAGCGGCTAGGCCCATCATAGACCCCCCCTGCCCCCCCTCCAACTACATGCCTGCAGCCCCAGTAAGGAGAGAAAGAAGAACAGGAGGATTGCAAAAAGGAAAATGACAATAACAAAAACCATTATAATAATTATTATAATAAAGACGACGATGGAGAGATGCAGAAAGAGAAAGAGGAAAAGGTGTCCCACAGGGCCCCCCCCCCGGCGTCAGCACTCACTGTGGTAAGGGCTGAAGAGCTTCCTCAGAAGATGGTACTTGGTGGTGTAATCCCCAGCCTCGGATAATGGAGCGTCGTAATCTGAAAGATAATGGGCCGCTATCAGAACAGCCAGCACAGGGGAGCCAGGAAGCCAGGGAGGAAGAGCCACCGCCCCCCGCCCCCGCCCCCCCCCCCCCCCCCCCCCTCCGCCCCTCAACACCATCCCTCCTCCCCTCCAATTTGCAGAGGATTACGTTTGCAATGCCGTCTCCCTATCAATGCATCTTTAGACGGTGCTATAGATGAGGGACGTTTTGGGTTATCTCCCAACAGAAAATGGTGACTTTTTTTTTTGGTTGGGGAGGGGAAGAAAAAAAAGGTGCAATCCCAGTGAGGAGTAAACAGAGGAATAAGGAGCACTGAAGGTCAAATGTGGCTACCGTTTCTTTTTTTTACCGTCCACTTTCTCCCTGTACAGGAAAAAGATTGATGCAAATGTTAAGCACCCTCGAGAAGCATATAGAAGTAATTGAAGCATTTTACATTTACATTTTGCAATGCATTTGATAATGTAATCGATTCATTATGATAGTACAATAATTATTTAATTGCAATGCAGTTTTAGGTCAGGTGTGGCAATGGACTAGCACCATCTATTGGCGAAAGGTTCACGCTGTAAACACAAAAACCACAACTGGAATGAAGACATGGACAGAAGTAGCACAAGAGCTATAACAATAGTTTACCACGCAAACACACACACCCATGCATAAACCTTTATTAATAAACAAAACACATCTTTATTAAGAAGAAAATTTGTGATAAATTATTTACACTATACCGTTCAAAAGTTTGGGGTCACTGTTTTTTTCAATGAAGATGACATTAAATGAATCAGAAATACAGTCTAGACATTATTATGGACATAATGTGGTAAATGACTGATGGAAACGGCAGATTTCTTATGGGATATCTACATACTGTACAGAGGCCCATTTCCAGCAACCATTACTCCTGTGTTCAAATGGTACATTGTTTAGCTAATCATGTTAAAAGGGTAATATATGATTAGAAAAAAAAAAATTTGGAACAGTAGTGTACATATAATCCTGCTAAATGCAATCAAATTATTCCTCCAGCCCTACCTGACATAGTAGACTAGTGACAATTCTCAGTCACTAAGCATGCAAGAACACATTCTTTAAGAATTGTGAGGCATTAAAACCATCCCTACCATAACTTGTCACCATGGGTTTAGGTGCTGGTAATCCAACAGCAGCAGCCCCATTCATGAAGCCAAAGTTCGTCCCTCCATGGAACATGTAGAGGTTGATTGACATTTCCTGTTGCATGATTCCATTTACCACAGCCACCATGTCTGTTAAAAAAAAATACAGGAAAAATATATCGATGTAACTCTACATTACAGATCATTAAAAGCGCAAACCTCTGCAAGAACCAGCACTCATTCGATTCCCGACTTGCCAAACTTATCCATGTGTGTAATGATGCACTGTAAATACACAGTATATGCTAATATATTGCTGCTATGGCATGTTGAACCAGATCACGAGTCAACAGTTCAAACGTGTGTAAATTATTTATATTCCCCATTATTTTATTTTAGATTATAATCTATAGTATTGTGCTGACCCTAACCCTTTGAAGCAATGAAACCGGGTTTTCAGAGTGGGCCGTGCTGCGTCACATGCATATACTCCCCTACTACTAGAAGTCATTATGGCAGGTAAGGATGATTATGCGCCAGGGGACTGTGCTGTCGGTGATGTGTTTCACCATGTTTAATTTATCAGCGCCGTGTGCAGGACAATCAACTGGGAACCTGCCTGCTGCTGCCATAGTAATATACGGGAACGGGTATAGGTGGAGGAGAATAACGGCACAAATAGATGGCAATAAATTATTCTAACATCATTTTCTACTTTCTTGCCGTGTTCACGTGGATCTCGGTAGAGCGTAGGCCGGAAGAAAAAAACCTCATATGGAAGCTAAGAAAGTCGAGTAGAGCTATATTTCAAGATGTTTTTTGTGTTCCACCACTACAGAATATACAGCAGGATGTAGCACACCATTACAGAGAGAACTATTTAATAAATAAATAATGCAAAAAATATATACATATAATGCATATATCCTTTTTTTATTTTTAGAAATTATGTTGGCCACCCCAAATGCCATTACATTTATTTAGATACATAAAGAAATCATAAATCATAGAAACACAAACCAAGCCTGCTGCGGCACCCCCTCCTCAATTGTCACATTGTCATTATTGCATCAGGACCAAATACTGACAGCAAAATAGTGTTCTGCTATAGTAAGTAACATGATGGCACAGCAACAAAGAATGAAATGCTTGATGAAACCCAACTAGGAGAAAGCAGACACGGGGATATGCCAAGCCGTAAACTAAAGCCGCACTGATTGGGAATTCATGCAGTGGTGTGAAGGAAGCCATCGGCCTGAGAGAAAGAGAGAGAGAAAGAGAGACAGAGAGAGACAGCGACAGCGAGACAGAGACAGACAGAGACAGACAGAGACAGAGACAGAGACAGAGAGAGAGAGAGAGACAGAGAGACAGAGAGACAGAGAGACAGAGATGCAATCATCCGTGGTTTTCTCCAGCAGTTTTACTCATGCAAGACACCGCCTTAAGTCTTAACCCTTAGCGGGTCTGCTCTAATTGCTCTCGGGTAGTGCTGGGCATGTCTTTCACAGCAGAAGCGTGCCGTGTCGACTTACAACTTTACTTGTCTCATGTGACAGAAGCAACAGAAGCCAGTCACTGTGCTATCCATCACCCCCTAAAGAGAAAACATTTTGCCCTCAATCTTTCGGCTGACGGCCTGTCGGGCACCCATCACAAGGACTGCCTGTCTCTAGGATTCTCTCTCCTGCTCTCTCTCTCTCTCTGTCATTGCTCCCAGATAACCTTTGTATTTTAGAGTGGCGTGTCTTACCCTCAGCAGGGAACAGATGGTGAAGGCCACCCCAAAGGTCAAACCAGCCAGACCAGAGCTCCATCACCATCTTTGGCCTCTGAGGCTGACCACAATGTAATAATCAGCCATGGATAATAGTAGCAAGGTGGGAGGTTTCCATTGGAAACAAAAAAATTGCAGTTTATTATAGAATTAAACATTGTATAGTTATAAGTGATGGTTTAGTTGATTTAAAAAATAAACAACAACAACATGAATTTAGGTTGAGGAGGATACGCAGTGAGCTCATATTCCTAGATATTTGGATTGTGTGAAAACTACATGTCCGTGACCCTTTTCTAGGTAGTGATACACTGTGGCATTGTGAGTGCAATCAGTCTGCTTCAAGTGGTTGTCACCTCTGTTAAACCCCTACCCTACTGACACTGCCTCCAAGCTGAATCACACAACTTGTATTACGCTGTATGAGGCCTGCATGCGTGTGTATTGGCAATGATCTAAGAGTTCCCTTTTGAACGAGATGCTTGGTGTTGCTAGATAGGGACTTAGGGACACTCATTTGAAGCATTTCATTAATGTTATTTGATTCGATCTGATGAAGAACAACACAGAAAGACTAAGGGGCTCTGAAGTTCTCCAGAACAATTTTGCTCTCATAAGCACTTTCTTAGGAATCACCACCAACAATAATCTGCACATAAGCCAGTCATAAAAACCGTGATCCAAAAGTAAAGACTCACTTGTATTTCTTCCAGGTAATTAATAACAGCCGGGTTCATCTTCTGCAAATTGATGGTTTCCAGTGCTGGGGGGAGAATAAACATAGCACAAGGAAATACACTGTGAAGTTAGTTGTTTTCCTCCAGACAACAGTATCTTGTTAAAAATTATTTAGATAGCTGAGAATACCGTTTTAATAATTTGTGTAATACACGTTTATGTACCTCCTGGAACATTTACTTTTGGTAAAATATCTTGACCATCTGTGGAGCTCTCTTTTTGAAAATTTGAAACAACATTTACTTCTCCTACACAGTATCTTGTGGGACCATTATAAAAAAAAATCATAACGACAGATATTCAGATCATATTGGATTCCTTGGTAGAATCAGGTCATTGCATGCACCCAATGAACATGGCCTAAATACAGCCAACACGATAAAAACAAATGATGTCTTATGTAACTGCCAATTGCTTGGCTGTCTATTTAAAATGACTGAGAAGTTAGGAGTTCTGCAGTGATTACTGACAATATGATAGCAGCTGGCACCCAAGGCTTCTGCAGTCTGTTAAAGCAGTTTTACTTATATTTGGGGCACTCCCGTTTATTTTTGTACTATTCAGCCACTACCTCCTAATTGGACTGTAATGGCATTCGGAATCATAAAGTAAATAAGCAATTCAAGGTTTTGCTTACATAGATATATAGTGGATATAAATATAGATCTCAAGGGGTCCCAAACTAGGATAAAAAAATCTTGTAAATTGTTAAAAAAAAATGGAATGTTGCCTAATATTGCCTAGTACTGAAGAGCTGGAAGGTATGAACAACATCTGCATTGTTTTGACCTTTTAGTACGCTCAGTTGAATTGTTTTGCGGAGCATCTCATTTAGTTTTCATCAGGGGTTGCTCTGAAGGGCGAGTGCCAGATATTGCCTCACATGATCCCCTGTTCATTTGTCTTAGTGTGCTATGCACCGACTTTGTGAGTGCGTGTGTGCGTACATATGTGCAAGTGTATGTGTGGGGGTCTGAGTGTCTGGATGACAGTACCTCCATTCACTCCCCCAAGAGTCCACCCGTTCTGGTTGTCTGAGGTCAGCAGCAGCTCAGTGATGCCTCTGGACAATAAGGCCTGTAAAGAACAGAGATTTTCAAGAAAACAGCTCCTGCTCTTCTGAAATACTAATGTTGTTGTCTGTTTTGAATACGTGGAAGGAGACCAGGGGATAAGCGGAGGAAGAAGGATGAAAGCATGGAAATGGAATTGGTGAGATTATTGATAAGAGACTGCTTTGCGTACACTTATCATCGCGTGGGACGTAAGGCCACTCAATAATTGTCTTATTTGTGTAAAATGAATATTTCTTACCTCCTTGATGAATGACATATATTCTGTATCTTTTGCATAGGAACCATATTCATTCTCCACTTGAACTGCAATGATGGGGCCCCCATTTGAGTGCTGTGTGCGAGTTAGGCCAAGACAAATTAGGTTTCACCCTATGATGATTTGTTTAAATAATTGATTGTTGAATTATTTCCCAGCTAGATTTTAATTAAACATGTAAGAGAGGATTATACCCTCATGGTAAAGGCATCTTAGTTGGGGTGGTGCAAATCCTCAAAAACACATGTGACAGCATGCACTGTATTACAAAGATTGCTGGTGCAGGTCTAACAACCGTAGACTTACCGTAAATGTAATATGTAGCATTATTCAACAGCTTATCCTACTCCAATTTCCATATAAATAGAGATATAAGAGATTCATTAAGAAAACAATAAACCCTACATACACTCTATGTTATCATATTGAACAACACTTTTACATTCCATTTTTTATATAATCAGCATGTGGTGTCGCTACCTAGATGAAAGGGTCCATCTCCTTGAGTGATATGACTGTGTGAAGCATCAATTAGATTTGAAATGTAGACCACGACGTGCAAAGATGGTGTAAACCAACATACCGTATACGGAACTACCCTCTTCATAAGCTGGTGGAAGAATGAGTCAACAGCCTCTGTGAATCCCAGGTATGTTGTCCTTAACTTCATGTTTTTATCACGTAGCAACCAACTGAAAAACACATCATAGGAATAGTTGTACATTCAATCGTATCCGGGAACGGGTTGGGTAATGTAATCACAGATTACGTGACCCAACCTGTTTATTGTAGGTGCAGAGCTGCCTCTCAAAGCTGAAAGCAAGGCCACTGGTTCATGTCAAGCAGGGCACAGCCACACGCCCAGGCAAAACAACTCTAAAATATCACAAATTCACTCCCACATGTTAGCAATGTTTTGGTCTATTTCTTGAATGAGTTGCACTGTGCAGTTGTTATTTTATGGTGTGGCAAATAAAAAAATCAAATCGCAAGTTTCTATCAACTGCATGTTCACCACCAACAGAGTAATCGCTTCAACTAGCTCCGTTTATTTGATTAAAAAAACGTTAATCCTTGGTAAAAAATAAGGAAAATGCAATGTTATATGCACCTGGGTAGCCCACCCAGTTCCCACTCAGCACATATGTAAGGTCCAGGCCGCAGGATGACCCTGAGTCCAAGTTCTGCTGCAAGGCTCAGGTACCCTCTAAGAAATAGAAACACAATATTGTGGGTACTCAATAACTGTGCCATCCATTTTATAAGAAATAAGAATATATATAGCGAAACATGCATTTTTTGGCAACACTTGCTTAAAATTTGATTTAATAGCACCTGGTCCAAATGTCTTTATATTAATAAATGTTAACACTATGTGTGCAAAGGAAATTCATTCTGAAATTTGGATGAAACATTTCCTTAAAAATTATGAATTAGCTCAATTCTTAATGACAACAAAAGCGAATTATGTGAAAACGTAGCACCTTTGATAACACAACGCTGCCCTCTGTTGGACGTCAGTGGTTCAACATGAAACTACTAGAGCGTAAACAATGACAGTTGTTGAAAATTCCTTCCTTACTCCAAATCCAAATTGTCCTGGAAGTCGAACACTCCTCTCTCCGGTTCATGCAAGTTCCATGGGACATATCTAACAGGAATACAAAAGCTTCAATATGCATGCGCAAAAATTTGACTTCTATGCCATTGTGATTGGTTTGTCTCTTTAAAACATAGCCTCCACTGTAAACCACTTCTGGATGAATAATCGATTTGATATTCCTGTAATACGTTTTGAAGTGAATCTGTGGGATCTGTGTTTGAACTGACACTTTGTACGGCTCATCAATCAATTTGGATGACTCAATGGTCTATAGGACATGTTGAAGTGTTTCTTACGTTGTGAGAGTGTTGAGACCACAGGCCTTCATCTTCAACAGCCGGTCTTCCCAGTGGGCTTTGGGGACACGGAAGTAATGGATGGAGCCTCCCAGGATGCGAAAAGGCTTTCCCTCCAGAGTGAACTGGGAGGAGTTGGCAACCAGTCCCTGTCCAACATGGGTCCTCTTTTGCTCTACAGGCACCCGCCTGAAAGACAAAATGGGATGTGTGTGTGGTTTAAAAAAAGAGTTGTCATAGAAATGTATGTATGTATAAAATGGTTGTAAATTGCAGACTAATAGTTAATACTATAAATTACATGTTGATCAGTTTATTCATCAATACTGTGATATCAGTGTCTTCACCAATACCTGTGCGGTCCGTGGCTTCACCAATGCCTGTCATATCTGTGTCTTGACCCTTTACCAATACCTGTGGTGTCAGGCTTCACAAATACCTGTCATATCTGTGTCTTCACCAATACCTGTGATGTCAGTGGCTTCAAATATACCTGTTATATCTGTGTCTTTACCAATACCTGTCATAACTGTCTCTTCACCGATATCCGTGTCTTCACCTAAACTGGTGAGACCTGTAATACCGGTGATATCTGTGTTTTCATAGGGTGCAGTAAGAGTGTCCGACTAGCAAGCAGGATACACATGTTCGTGTTCCTTTCCTACAATGTCTATTATAGGTCAAACATGTCGGGTTAAAGATCAGTCTTAAAAGAGATAACAGTCGAACCCAAAAGATACATCCTTTAATCTTTAGCCAAGTTCAAATTGTATGCAATGCATTGTTTTGAAACCCCAGGAAACATATGTGCACATCTTTCTGTCAAAGTTATTAGGATGAAACTTAAAATGAACTTAAGTAGTTCAGTTATGGGCTTACCGTGTCCATTGGTACGAAATGATTCCAGCGACAATGAAAAGTAGCAGAACATTTCTACGAATTGACGTCAAGCGAACAAACATTGAACACTACTGCCTTTTGAGGACGAGGACCGTGTTGCTGCTGCACGCGTTGTGCTGCGTTGTGTTGAAGAAGACGCCTCGCAAGGCTGACTGTTTCCGCGAGATGGGGACAAGTTTTGTTTTTACGCAAAAGGCTATTTTGATTTCGTTCAATTCACATTCGACAAGGCCGTTCCCTTTCAATGGATATCAGTGCAAACCTGCTTTTTAAATGTCGATATTAATTTTGCATACCCAAAATTAAGTTATGAGTTGAATTTGATTTGATGACGTAACCAAACATAGGCTATAAATACGTCACCATCTACACGCGTTCTTTCAATAACAGCAATCGATAAAACCAAAAACATTACTATAACAAAGACGGGGCTTGAGTAGGAAATGCACGCACACCATATAATGCAATACTGGTAGTTGAGCGATACGGAAATGTGGTCAAAAATCATTAGCCTATTGCAGGCACGTGCTTTTTGTTTCATTGAGGTTGTTGATGCGATTGTATTTGATAGTTTTTAAGTATCGCGTGACAAAATATAAAAACAAAATAATATATAGGCCTACAATATCAAATATACATGGAAAGTGTTGTGTTTATGTTTAATACACACCTATATACACAGAAGCTAACTGCAAACTGCATAAAATGTAGTATCTCTTGCTTCCCTTATTTTTCTCTTTACTTTTATTCAGAGGGCATGGGCATGTCACGTTGAACACAATTAGGCTTTTGTTCTCAAGCAACAATAGATCCTAATGTCCACAGTATTCTAGGCCTCTCACCATCGTTATCCATTCAAATGCTCCGCAGGAAGCTCAGCCTTGAGGTACAGTAATGCCTTTTCCTCTTCAAAACATTAAATTATCTGCTGATATTCACTTCTGTTATTTATAATTGGGCTGTGAAACCAACATGTAGACCTACGTGTAACTAACAAGGACAAATAGTGTGAAACAGCCATGCTAATATTTATATTGCTGCAGTGAATTGCCAGTTTCTTAACCAGTTTAGGATAGGCATGATAACATGAAGCCATAATTAACAGTAATAAAAAAGTAACACAGTTGGACAACATAACGTAGGCTATAGTGTATGTCATTACAAATATCTTAGTTTATTATCGTAGTTTGTGCTCTCTTTTATAGGTTGGCTATAGGGATTTATTTTGTAACTTGACCCGGTTACCGGGAGACTGACTGAAGTGAGGAGAATGAGCAGTGGAAGGGGACTGATGGCCAACTCCTCCCAGTTCACTGTGGAGGGAAAGCCTTTTCGCATCCTGGGAGGCTCCATCCATTACTTCCGTGTCCCCAAAGCCCACTGGGAAGACCGGCTGTTGAAGATGAAGGCCTGTGGTCTCAACACTCTCACAACGTAAGACATACCCTTCAGCATTGATTCAGTGAGAGAACCACATTATAATTAATTAATTGTTATCATTTTTTTTAAAGTAGATCCAATTAATCCAAACTAGAGACAGCCCACTCAAGTTCAAGAAAACAAATGATCTCAATGCAACCATTAGACAACTTTTACTCACATGTACACGCACCATGACACTTGATGCGACACTTTAGTGAATATTGAGTCTTGTTTGCATGCTTCACTTGGCTACAGGACCTTGAATGGCAGATCAGTTATATTTGTGCATAAATGAGTGTTGTTTCTTCTTCTTCTTCTTCTTCTTCTTCTTCTTCTTCTTCTTCTTCTTCTTCTTCTTCTTTCAGATATGTGCCATGGAACCTGCACGAACCTGAAAGGGGAATGTTCAATTTCCAGGATCAGCTGGATTTAAAGTAACAATTTCATTTTAAAATTACCCAATCATCTTTCATAGTAAAATCATTCAGTCCTAATAAATGTATTTGCAATAAAATGCCCACTTTATCGATCTCTTCTAGGGCTTATATCTGCTTAGCTGCAAAGCTAGGACTCTGGGTGATTCTGCGGCCTGGACCTTATATCTGTGCCGAATGGGATTTGGGAGGTTTGCCGAGGTTAGTCCAACCAACTAGTATGATTAATAATTAGTGTATCTTTCACGAGCTTTAAAGATCCCTAGCCCCTATTGCCGATCTATATTTCAGCTGGCTGTTACAAGACAAACACATGCAGTTGAGGACAACCTATCCAGGATTTGTCAGTGCAGTTAATGCCTACTTTGACAAGCTCATCCCGCTAATCAAGCATTTGATGGTAAAGTCTCTTTAAAGTGTTTTGTAGAATAATCTTCAGTATATTTTAAACTTGTGAATCATTTGACAATATTTATAATACTGTTACTTACCACATCCATTGTATTGTGTGTGTACTTCTACATTGTTGTGGTCTTTAAGTTTCAAGGAGGTGGCCCGATAATTGCTGTACAAGTTGAGAATGAATACGGATCATATGCCAAGGATGACAAATACATGGCATTCATCAAAAACGTAATCTTCTATTTTCAAAACATTCTGTTACAAGCTTAATTATTAACTTAACTAAATCAATGAAAATGAGTTTGGTATGGGAGTTTTATGAAATTGTATAAATGCATTATGGGTTTATGATTGGATAATTGGATGATTGTGTAATCATACTTGGATGATCTAGCTGTACTGTCTTGTAATGTATCTCTGCCCACCTCTCTCTCTCTCTCTCTCTCTCTCTCTCTCTCTCTCTCTCTCTCTCTCTCTCTCTCTCTCTCTCTCTCTCTAATGTATTTTATCTTCTGTTCTCTGCAGTGTCTCCTGTCCAGGGGCATCACTGAGCTCCTATTGACTTCAGACAACTGGGAGGGTTTGAAGTGTGGGGGTGTAGAGGAAGGTATACCTGGAGTCCTGGATACACTAGCCTGATTTTAATTGGCAAAACATTATATACTAGTTGTTATACTATTATTATTTATACAGTGTATTTGTTGTCCCATGATTCTCCATTGGTTTTCTATGTTATTCTCGCTTGCCTTCGTTCCAGCTCTAAAAACAGTGAACCTGCAGAGACTTTCCTTCGGAGCCATACAGTATTTATCTGACATGCAGGTATGTGGACCAACAGTGAATGCAGGAATAGACATAGTCTGTTAGAGCACCAAAATAGAAATAGAAACATTGAATTGTATAACTAGTATTCAAGCAAATAACCATAACATCAGCATTTGTGTATTTGACTTGTTAGCCCCAAAGACCTCTCATGGTGATGGAATACTGGTCTGGGTGGTTTGACGTCTGGGGAGAGAATCACCACATCTTTCAGGCCGACGGCAAGAAACACTTATTATACACAACAAAAAGACAGATTAGCAGCTTTTTAAAGCATATGCAGAAACATGCTCAGTTGCACACAGCTCATTAAAGTTACCAATGAACTGTGTGCACATGTTCACACACACACACACACACACACACACACACACACACACACACACACACACACACACACACACACACACACACACACACACACACACACACACACACACACACACACACACACACACACACACACAGAAACACGCACACACACAAATATGGTCATTTTTGACAGCAGTTGTTAAGGCAGACAAGAAGAAAATAACTGAAAATAAGATGTCACGCTCATAACCTCATTATATAAGTGCAGAACTATTCACTGCTTTTTATGTTACACCTACTCACTAGTCCCACTTACCGTCACTCCATTGGCAGACATGCTGGCAGTGGTGTCAGAGATTCTGGAGAGAGGCGTGTCCATCAATCTCTACATGTTTCACGGCGGGTCCTCTTTTGGCTTCATGAATGGAGCCATGGACTTTGGAACCTACAAATCTCAGGTCAACAGTTATGGTAGGTCGACATATTGTTATGCAAGGCCCAAGGCTTAATGCCAGAGAAAGATGTCAGATAATCATCTGTTTGAAATATGAGTGCTCCCATAGTTATGCATGTTGCTAGTATGTATTAATCAATCAAACGATAATATCATTCACTCTAGATTATGATGCACCTTTATCAGAGGCTGGGGACTACACTCCAAAATATCATGTCCTGCGAACCTTGTTCAGCCAATACCACTGTAAGTAGGATCAATAGTATCAATAAGCAGATTTTAGTTCTGGCATTCAGTTTATTGTAGATGTAATGTTGGTTTTAGAATACTATTGAAAACAGAGCTAAGCGTTTTCAAAGTTTTGCGTGCCTGGAAGACACATTTCTCTTTGCCTTTCAGCTGAGCCTCTCCCTGATGTGCCGTCTCTTCAGAAGAGGTCGGCCTATCACCCTGTTGACGTACAGCAATACTTGTGCCTGTGGGACACCCTCCGCTTCGCAGACAAGGTGTGCTACAAACACAAAGATCAACCTCATGTTGGGTGCTGGTTTAGACAATAATGACATGATAATCAAAATCGAAATATCTATAACAAAAAGATCATGGTTAAGAAACAGTTTTTCAGCTTTCAAATAAGATCTCACTACATTATTTGCTAGGCAGTTATGAGAAAGATGGTATGTTTCATATCATGGCAAAGTATTCAGTCCTCACTATAGTTGTTTCATTGAAATGAAGAATTTTCACATCTCATTTGTTTCAATTTTTAAATGGTATATTGATGCCTGAATTGAACTGAAAAATCTACTCTTACAAACGCGCCTATCTAGCAATTAAAGTCAGAGAAGCCAATTAACATGGAGAATCTTCCGGTGAACAACAACAACGGCCAGTCGTACGGCTACACTCTGTACGAGACCACCATCACCAGCGGGGGAACCCTCCACTCCATGAATAACATCAGAGACAGAGCACTGGTGAGAACATACTTTATCATTCAAAGTAAACCCAGCATGAAGATACACACACACACACACACACACACACACACACACACACACACACACACACACACACACACACACACACACACACACACACACACACACACACACACACACACACACACACTCATACACAACAATCACATGAAAAGCATCAGATATCTTTGCTCCCCTTGGGTAGCTACATAACATTTGTTGGTCTCATGGGTTACGTATTCATGTTCTCTAGGTGTTTGTTGACAGACAGCCAGTTGGCAGTCTGAACTACAAGACTCAAGAGCTAACAATTCCTGATGGAAAGGTATTGTTTTGTGCTCCAACCTACAAAACTTTATTTAATTACTCTAACTGGAATGTTTTATAAAATGATATAGACATTCTATCTACTGTTTGTCGAGCACGTGTTTTTGAATCCAACTCACATTTCTGTTAAAATGTGTTTCTTAGCATCACAATATCTTATCTTAATATTTTTATGATAAGATAATCCGTAAACCATAAGATGATAAGCCCTTATTCACACTCTCCACACATAGTGATACCTCATCCCAACATTCTAATTTTTTTTGTGAAATTGCTTTAAATGCCTTTAATACCTTTATACCATGACTAAGAACCATGTTTATGAATTTGATTTTTGAAGAGAGAGAGAACGTTGACTTTGCTTGTGGAGAACTGTGGAAGAGTGAATTATGGGAAAGCACTGGACAACCAACGCAAAGGTATTCTTCAAACTTCATTGTTTTGAGTTGCTTCAGTGTATTATGTATTTGTTATCACACAACTAGGTGCAATTAATACCTTGTATCAGCTTCTACACTGTGAATGTAGCTCATCTCTGTTTCAAACCGTGTGTTGTATTTTGCTAGTCACATCTTTAATCGTTGCTTTTCAAGGTCTTGTTGGAGATATCACGTTGAATAATGCCCCTCTGAGAGACTTCACTATCTACTGTTTGGATATGAGGCCGAGCTTTATGAAGAGGTCGGTCCCAGCCATTTTACCATATATATGAACACAACTGTTTCCTTTTGATTTATTTCCTTTTATAAAATAATGTCACTGTATACTTTTCAGATTGAGTTCAGCTCCCTGGAAGTCTGTCCCACATAAGCCCTCCTTCCCAGGGTTTTTTCAGGCTACACTGCATGTGGAAGAGTCTCCCGGAGACACATTTCTCAATATGTCTGTGAGTAGGACAAATTGTCATAAACCTTTATTTCTTTTTTGAAGCCTTTTAATTAATTCAAAGATTTTATAATTTAGGATTTAATTCATTATTTCATGAGTATTTATTAATTGTATCAAATTTGAATAACATCATTAAAAAATATTCATTATCATTAGTGATTGAAAGTCAGGGCATCGTTTAAAATGTGAATACTTGGAATATGTCATAACTTCATTATTTGCGATCCCTCTTCATAATGAATAGGTTCTACATTACACAAAACAAATTAATCATGGATGATGTGTCTATGTGTTCAAAGGATTGGGGTAAAGGAGTAGTGCTTATTAATGGCCAGAATTTGGGCCGCCACTGGTTCATTGGTCCCCAGCACTACCTGTATGTCCCTGGACCATGGCTCAGGAGAGGAGAGAACCAGGTGTGTTCAGTCAGAAATAGTTTGATACTTCTTATATAAATGCATACAAATAAATACATTTTTGATATTTTCATACATTCTTTTCATTCTTATCATTTGAAGATGAGAATGAAAATATGTTTATGAGAATGAAGATATTCATTGCCGGTTACTTGATGCAAGCTTAATGTTAAATGTTTTATGTCCTTCTAGATTATTGTTTTTGAGGAACACAAATCAGAAGAGAAACTTGTCTTCGCTGAAAATCCTGATCATGGAAAGACAATTGATGTGTACAAACTCCCCTTTTGTACATTGCTGTAACTCCCCCCCCCCCCCCCCCCCCCCCCACACACACACACACACACACACACACACACACACACACACACACACACACACACACACACACACACACACACACACACACACACACACACACACACACACAGGTTAGAATCTTACTACAACATTAAGTTCATATAATGCAATACTATCTAATAAAGAGCTAAATGCATTAAAATAAAACCAATATTAATAGCACTTGTTAATATAAAATATACTTTGAAAAGAAAGTATCTTTCTATTCAAGAGAAAGATACTTGAATATCTTTCTCTTTCTTTACTTTTTCACTAGGCGTGTTGCTTTTAACATTAAATAAAATAATTGTGCTTGGAATGATTTTATCCACGCGTCCTGTTGATATAACCAAACGATTATAGACTTAACCCTGAGACACGCCTGGACATGCTTCCTATTGGATGTATCAGTGTATGGGGGCGTTCCCTTGTGATTCACAAAGAAGTCAAGTGACTCGTATGTTGTGCTAAGGTGCTGTAACGGTGCAGAATTGTTAGCACTAGGCGTGCATCGGCCTGTCGTTTCAAGTTAAGGAAGTGTCAATATGTGGACCACAGCCGTATGAATGTAGTATAGTTGAACTTAATCAAAATGCGAAGGGGCTAGTTTATATCCATATTTGATTGTATAGTATTTTGCACAAGCTAGGCAGTAGCCTAGCCATTAAAGCAGTAGTCCAGCTAGGGCTCTCGGGTCGCTACTAGACATTTAATTATAGGTCACATCGAGACCCTTTCTTTCATATATATCGTATTGAGGTTGTCTCGGGATGGATTATCTGGGAGTCATCGGGTACTCCTTGTTCATTCCGCTGTGTGCACTTCTGTTTGCAGCCTACAAACTTGGGTTGCTCTACCAGTTGTTCCACAAGGTGAGTTGTGCTTCATAAAACACTGACTTGCTCGCACCCTTCTTCTTGTGAGTAATATATGACGGTTACCGGCATTTGTGAAACTTGTTGGAACAGTTGATAAACTATTTGAAATAGTCATAAGAAAAATAGGTGAAAGGTGAACTGTTGACGCTTGACACCAGTGGCGAGAGGAGCTGTCAACTTTGGACAGGCTGTTGTTTTACAACACAAAGGCTTTCTGAAGGTCCTCCTGAAGAGGCGCTCTTTAGGATGGGGCGCGTCCAAAGGTAACAAGTAGATTGTGAAATAGCTAACAGTGGGACAGATAACCTTCTTCACGTGTGATGAAATATTTGGAATCGTAGACTATATTTTGCAAGATGTAATTTAGGCTAGTGGGATATGTAAAAGAGTCGAGGTTATCAAATTACCATTTCACCTCAATTGACCTCTCCACACAAAAAGGAAAAGCTTAAAGGTAAAACGCACTTTGACAGAGGCCGAAGTGTGTCACACACGTCCTCTGGTCCTCAACTAAACGACCGCCGCTGCAGTGCCTGTTGGTTGCCGATTGTTGCATCTTTCTCAATAACCGCTCAACCAAACCACTTCTCAATTGACAATGCATTTCCTCGGGTGCCCAGGAATAAATACGTAAAGCAGGAAGTAGATCAGATGGACGGTCCTAGAGATATGCGTAGGACAAATGACACCGTTTTACCTATTCATTTTAATGTGTCACCGAATCGGCTGCCATACTGTTGGTTTCAGTAGTCTCTCAATTATATTGAATTAAAAGAACATTCGTTTTCCGTAGGGACCTTTAGTAAGCAAGGATCAAGGCAAAATACAAGTGCATGTAATAAGCAGTCAAAAATATAGTAGGCCTACAATGGTCCACTGAAAAAAAACCTGGTTAAAAGCAGTGTTAACGACCAATATAACTATGATAAGTTGAGCAGTGGAAATGAGGATGGGATAACATTTGATATGGCTTTTCTTTGTGTGTGAACAGAGTCTGCATTCTGAGGGGATCTGGTTGTAACGGCAGTGCAGCCAGCACAGTCGTTTGGGTGTCTCTGAAATGATCTTCAGTGGTCTGAATAACATCCTTCATCACCCTTCCCCGCCAGGCCGAAACCAAGAGCCCGCGCCACGGCGGGGAGAGCGTCGCAGAGGTGCTGCGTGCGCACAACGTCAAGTATGTCTTCACGCTCGTCGGCGGCCACATCTCCCCCATACTGGTGGCGTGTGAGAAGCTCGGCATCCGCATCGTGGACACCAGGCACGAGGCAACGGCCGTCTTCGCCGCCGACGCTGTGGCGAGGCTGTCGGGTAAACACAGCATTACCTACGTCAACGCAACCCCTATTAATGAGCTCCATCTGGAAATGTGGTGTTTCAGGCCCGTTTTCTCCATTCTATCATTCTTTTATTCCTTCATTCAACCAGTATGGGTGTTTTAATGCCACTGCCCTATCATATGAATGAATACAAAGTTGTGTCTGCGAGATTAAGTAGCTCGTATATACCATATGCATATATGCGTTTCATATAGTACATGACTAGTTTGTTTATATATGGTGCCTTGGAGTAGTGTTCCACGAACGGAGGTTTAACAAACACTGAGTTAACGCTGAACTCTAGGTTGATTGACCCTGTGCCGACCAACCCAGAGTTTTCGGTTCCACAGCAGCGGTTATGCATTAGTTCAATCAACTCGGGGTTGGTTAACACAGGGTTGTGCGCGCCCACGCCAAACTTAAAAAGACGTGATGTATGGATCATGGAAACCCTGATCGATATGGCGAAACGGGCCGCTTATTTCAATGAAATGGAACTCCAGGTTCTCCTGGAGAGCTATGACGAGGAGAAGGACATTATCACAAGAAAAGGGAACGCTAAAACCTCTGGAACCCGGAGAACCAAAGCCTGGCAGCGGTTCGCTGACCGCGTAAATGCGTTAGTTACACGTCAAAAGCATGATCCTTAATATTTGAGCCATGAATATATAAATATCCCAGTTAAGCATTCTTAAAGATCCTACCACATAAGCCCTTTCTTCTAAAACAATATGTACTCCGATTGCTTCCAAGCGGTCAGAGGATCAAGTATAAAAATGAAGTATAAAAAACATACAAACGGGTAAGCTTTTCCCAACATCGTATTGGTATAAATTTAAATAAGCCATTTTTTTAAGCCAATCGTGAAAAGGCCGACAGTCGGCAGACTGGATCTGGCCCTCAAATTGTCTTGACCCCGGTGGAGGAGCTGTTAATAAAAATAAATTCAGGGCGCCCTGGCATGGAGGGGGTACCTGGAGGTAGGCCTAATACCACCTCAGAGAGTCATGTGCCATACCCCACACTGGTTGAATGTAGGTTTTTGTGTTTTCTTGTATTTTAGATTTTTTTTGCCTTCGAAGTAACACATGCAAACCGTGTGCTTGCCACAGCGCATACTATTCCAAATGTTTCTTTTTTTGGTAACTGGGTAGAAAACCTAAAAGTGACAATTCATCAACTTCACAGATCAAGATGGATCAGTGCTTGTAATGAAGCCGCCGGCTACGATCGAACATTCTCCAGTGGATGCAAGTCCGTTAGGACTATTTTATACTTTATGTTGTAAATGCCTCTCGGCATAGTACTCAGACAATATTGCTCTTTGTATGATAGGAGGCCGATACAAATCTTGGATGGGTCATCTGAAACGACTGTGATGTGCTCAGCATCTCCAGCATTATAGCCTAGATAAAACTACCATTTGAAAAATACGGAGGGCTACGCAAATAGTCTGGAGTGAACTGAGGCCAGGTCCTCGATTGGTAGTGTTGGCTATGTAAGGCTATTTAAATATATTAAAGATTTGCGCGAGAATCTATCTCTCCACTCCAGCAAAAAGTCATCCAATATGCCAAGATGTCGAGCCGTGGTCTTATCAATCGCTCCCGGTGGATTGCACGTATAATTTGCGCTCTGATATCAGCAGTTCTCTTATCAAAAGGGCATGCCATTGTGAATATATGAAATCTGCGGTGAACGCCGGTTGAAATACCCAAAACCGGGTTATGTTTCAAACTTAACCTGCGCAAAACCTGGTCCGACCAGGTTTGATTCAGAGCATATGTTGCTATAGCAACTAACACACCGTGATCCTTTTGGAACGGAAAACCTAGGGTTACAGCAAACCCTGGGTTAACTTACCCGGTTATGTGATAAAACCGGCTTTGTGGAACACCCCACGGGTGTATTTGTGCTGTATGTTATTGTTGGTTGTCACCATAAGTCGTCCCTCCCTCCAGGCACTGTGGGTGTAGCAGCAGTGACTGCTGGCCCAGGCCTCACCAACACTGTGACGGCGGTGAAGAACGCCCAGATGGCAGAGTCGCCATTGCTGCTCATGGGCGGAGCCGCGGGAACTCTTCTTCAGGTAGAGCACGGTTCCGCTACAGTGGACGGACCTTTGTGTCCGTCCTCAAAGCTCAGAACTACAGTTAATTTATTTAGCTGTACGGTGCAAATATTACTTCACTGCGAATGCAGTGTCAACATGTGTGAAAAACACATGGTAAAACTTCTGTGTATCACATTTGTGTTCAAGCCAAATTAAGTCTGAGAACCCTTTCCAATTTCTTGTGTGTGCGTGTGCGTGTGTGCGTGTGCGTGTGTGTGCGTGCGTGTGTGTGCGTGCGTGTGCTCACGCTGCTCTTGTTAAACAGGGCAGGGGAGCACTGCAAGACATCGACCAGATGTCCCTTTTCAAGCCACTGTGCAAGTTCTGTGCCTCCATCAGGACGATCCGTGAGATCGTTCCCACGGTCAGGAAGGCTCTAGCCATCGCCCAGTCCGGCACCCCCGGGCCAGTCTTCATAGAGTTCCCCATTGACACGCTGTACCCATTCCACTTGGTGTCCAAGGAGTTTGGGGTCAAGAACCCGCCCAAGGGCCTGATGGGGAAGGTAGTCACTTGGTAGGTCACTAGGGAGTTTGCATAGTATTATTGAGTGGTAGTAATTATTTATATTTTTACCAATTTAAGTTTTGTAATTACACACTACGACATGTGGTGTTTTTTTAAGGTATCTTGAAAACCACCTCACAAACCTGTTTGCTGGAGCATGGGAGACGAGAGATGTGTCTCCGTTACCTGTTGACATCCCGCACGCCACCGATGATCAGGTAAGACTCATTCTCCTAACTCCAATAAGCAATCTGTTGTTTGCTTTTCCATCCAGGCCCAATACATTCTTTCACACTGGGTCTAACTTAGCTATTTATAACTTGTATGTTTTGTTGGATCATTAACATAGGTCCAAAAGTGCATCGAGCTGGTAAGCCGGGCCAAGAAGCCTGTCATTCTCTTGGGTAGCCAAGCCACACTGCCGCCAACTCCTGTGGAAGATATCAGGTGTGCTGTCTGCTACTCTGCTTGCAACTAATGCGCCTTGTGTTGCATTGGAAAAAATATATATAGTTAAGCACTTCCAAACTCTTTAACTTCTGCCTTTAACATTTTGAATTAGTAAATAATCGCATAACTAAGCTTAATAATTATTAAGTACTGTTTCATTCGTGTGGTCATATTTATCTTATAAGAAATGATCATTTATCTGGTATTGCATGTATCCCTGTCTTCCAGGAAAGCCTTAGAGTTGCTGGGAATCCCTTGCTTTCTGGGAGGCATGTCTCGTGGCATGCTGGGTAAAGACAGCCCCATCCATATCAGACAGAACAGACGAGATGCCCTTAAGGAGGCTGACGTGGTGCTGCTGGCAGGTCAGTCCTTCTGGCCTTAGTTTCGGTTCTTGGTCCAAGCTGCTGTTGGACCAGTCTTTCCACGGTTGTTCTGTTGAGTGTAGAAATGTGTATGCCATAGAAAGTGAAAGAGAAAAGACCGGAACCGGCTCAGCGTGTTTTTCTTATTCCTTTCAGCCCCAATTTGTGGACCACAGTCAAAAAGTCCCTGATCAGCACATTTTAAAAACAGTTCTATGGTGGCTGAAATAAGTTTCTCATCTTTTTCTCTGGTTTGAAAAGTCTTGACAAAATGTTCTGTCATGTTTGGTTTGCGTTCCTTTTATATTCAGTGGGGTTTATAAACGAGAAGTGACTGTGATTTGTTGTGTTGACAGGCACTGTGTGTGACTTCCGTCTGAGCTATGGCAGGGTTCTGAACAGACGCAGCAAAGTCATCGCCGTCAACAGAGATAAAACTCAGCTGCTGAAGAACTCTGACATGTTCTGGAAACCAACTGTTGCAATCCAGGGTCTGTTTCAACACTCATACTAGTTATATTCGATTTTTTATTAATTAATGAATAAGTTAGTGTCACAGTGAATATTCCGTTTTGGTGTCTTAATGAAGCTGACTTGTATATTAGTAATCTATCATGTCAATGGTCATCTTATTTGGCTAATGGCAGTCAACAAGGCGAATATATCGTCTTATAATAAAATGTTTTTAGGGGATGCTGGCTCATTCCTGTTGCAGCTCTCCAAAGGCCTGAAGGGCCATAAATGTCCAGAGGAATGGCCTCAGAGCCTCAAAGCAGGAGATGAGACCAAAGAAAATGCAAACAGGTAAACCCTTAGTAATGGATACATTAGGTAGGAGCCCAGTGTAAGCTCCTGTACGGTTTGACCCACCTGGAACTGAAACTGGTTGACTGGAAGTGGGTGAATGTGCATGGCAAAAAAAAGAGAAACCTGAGGTCTTGACAACATCATTGTAAAAGCTCAGGGGCAGGAACCACAAGTCCACCAGAACTCACTGAATGCTTATTTAAGTAGCCAGACATGAGCATTTGCAGTCAATCAAATCAACTCCAAAAACGAGCTATGGGCCAATCCCTGATTGCATGTCAGCTGTACCCTCCTTTATTCTACTGAATAGTTAATGGGGCATGACGCCTTACATTGTCAATTGTGTCCAATGGGGGCTCGTGACGTACACTATATACAAAATTGTTGGTATTACTTTTAATACAAATTGTATTGTAGGTTTGTTAAATCTATAAAAATGATCTTGCTGTTATTTTTAATTACACCCCCTCCACCTGTATTTGTAACCAGGGCTAAAGCGGTGGAGAAGACGGACCGTCACTTGAATCCTTTGAAAGTGCTCCACTGTGTGGACGAGCTCATGGCAGAAGACAGCATCATCGTCGCTGATGGTGGGGATTTTGTGGGCAGCGCGGCCTACATCATGAGGCCAAGAGGACCCCTACGCTGGCTGGATCCAGGTAAGAGTCCCACAGGACTCAGCTCAGGGACAACTGCCCTGATTAAAGCAAACTGGAACCGAGAAGAGCTATTCCCTGGCGCACTGAAGACATTTTGAGCATTGCCGTCAGCTATTAAAAAGGCCACATTAAGTGTGCAGATTACTCAAAGTTACTTCAAAATTTACAGCAATATTAGTTGAATACAGGAAAAATACTTTGAGTACACTGTGGCCGGGGGGTCTTTATTGGCCACAATGATTCTTGTTATAAATTGTATTCATCCCAAATCCTCCTAGGTGCCTTTGGGACGCTTGGAGTAGGAGGCGGGTTTGCCCTCGGAGCAAAGCTGTGCCGACCAGAATCAGAGGTAGCATTCATTGACTATGGATTCGGTGCATTATTTAAAGGATCGTTCACTTGATCTAAACGAGGCATTTTTCTCTGAGGTATGGATCGTCTACGGTGACGGCTCCTTGGGGTACAGCGTTGCAGAGTTTGACACCTTCACGAGGCATAAGGTGACAACTCCATTTTAGAGCTCCTGGTTTATAACCAGGTCGATTTAGTATCCTTATTTACTTCATTATCATTTTACTTTTGATGTTGCTCCACCAGATGGTTTACTAATTTGGGTATTTCCCATTGGAAATTAAACTTCAAACTGTACTAACAATTAAACACTTCGGCAGTGCTTTCTCTGTATTTCTGAGTGTCTCTATCTGTGTGTCCGTCTAGACGCCAGTCATAGCTGTGGTGGGGAACGATGCGTGTTGGAGTCAGATTTCCAGGGAGCAGGTGCCCATACTCGGCAGCAACGTTGCCTGTGGCCTCGCTTTCTTGGGTAAATATCGTTGTACCGCAGCACTGATCTGGAAAAACCGCCCAGGCCCATGCCAGATGCATTGTTAACAGAACAGCATTTTTGCTTGTTCTTGTTTGCTTGCTTGTTGGCCACTGTTTGTCTATCATGTATTGTCTTGAATGTGCTGTATGTGTGTCCTTTTACTATTCCTGCTGCCAGGAATTGCTGCTGTCTTGGAAATTTGCTTAGCGATATTGTGGCTAGGACAGATGAGACTTCTCAGTTCTCAGTGCTAAAAAACCCACAATAGTTGTAGACAATTAACCTATTTTAGTGTGTGCATACATTAAGCTCAGTTCCTCACACACAGGAAGTTCCAAAGTTCCACATCCTCCCCACAATGCAGTTGTAAATAATCAAATCAGGTAATGTTACCCAAGACACAAAGTTACCTGTGCTCTCATCAAGCAGAAGAATGCATAAGGGGATGCCTTCTCCCTTGTGACCGGTTTACCCCAAGCACAAAGGATAACATTTAGAGGACATTGAGGAAAGGCAGAAAATACAAGGAATAGGAAACAAAGCTTTAAATGACTAAAAGGAAACCACAAATGGATTATTCCATCACACCCACTAGGGGACAAATAACGTTTTTTTTAATTGAATTGGATTCAATTGAATTGTTTTGCACACGTTCATTGTCAATCAATAGACATCATGTCCTTTCCAGACAGAAGACAACCTTTTTTCACACGTTTTATTTTTCAGATTACCATATTGTGGCTGACGGCTACGGAGGTAAGGGCTGCCTCATAGGACGCGAGGACGAGGACAGGCTCAGTGAAATCATCAAGTCCGCTCAAAGGGAGTGCCGGGAAGGCAAGGCCATGCTGCTCAACGTTCTGATCGGCAAGACAGACTTCAGAGAGGGCTCCATCTCTGTGTAGAGCGGGCCGGCGCTTGGTGCCCCGCTCAGACCCCAAAGTTTTGCCCGGCTTGCCTGAGGGATTTGTCGTGGGTCAGGCAAAGAGGGAAAATGGAATGTAATGCTATGAAATGAATGAGTTCAAGACTGATTAAGGACCAGCCCGGCCCTGACCAAACCCTGGCTAACCCTATGTGCCCTTAAGAGTAACTTCAAGGTTATTATAGTTATGATGATTATTATTATTATTTGAATTACATTTTTGTTATTTTACATGTTTACGTCGATTAAGAGTTCTTTGAACAGTCAGCCACTACACATATGATTCATCACTCACTTTATTTGGTTATATGTATTGTTATGGTTACAAAATATCAAACTTCAGTTATATGTCCGAATGCGAACAGGCATTAATGAGTTATTGAGACTGACTTTTACATAGATCTATATGGTATGTGTGATAGAAATATCTTATGTGGAAAAATTGTGTAACTGTTAAAACCATGAATGAGAAGTTAATGGACTACAACTATTCAGGAACTATTTCAACCTCTACTTTTTCAATTCTGCCTAATTTAAGTTGCATCTTTCTCTTGACTGCATCTTTCTGACTTATGCTATTAAGAATAGATGAAACTGCTTCAGTTGACACTACATTGGCATTAGTTGTATGACCAGGATGCCCTTTCAGCCTATATAATGTATGCATTGTGTATTCAGTCTAACAATTTACTTCTATAGGCATCTATATTTAATCCGGTCAGTGGGTTTGATTTAAAGATGAAAAAGATAAACCTCTAGGCCGCAAGTTTTTCTTTTAGTCATATTCGGATAAAAAAGTACATGATATGGTTTAAATCAGATATTTTCTAATCCAATCTATCATGCATATTCACATTGCATTATTTTCAAATTCTGCTTCAGTACACATTTCGAGGGAAAAAAGGGTATATATTCTGTGTTTGTTAAATCAGAAATACATTTTAATAAAATAAGCATTTATGTGAATAATTATTTTCGATTTTAAGCACAAATTCGGCTTGTTATTACTTAATCCTGTCAAGTAAAAACAACATTGATTCAAATACCTGCTTTGAGGTGTCAAAATAGCTAAACGGGCATGTCCATCTTCTTAATTATTATGAATAAATAATGTGGTGTTTTTTTTTATCATACAGTAACTAACGAGGCGTGTGTGTGGTATAGGGGGCGGGGGGAGTGGGGATAACGATACAGGACGAATTCAAATTTTACCACTAGATGGCAGACAAAGTAATTTTTATGGGGGAGCTTTCCTCTGTTTAAACTTCCAGGAGCAGCTGTACGAATCGAATAAGGATAAAGTATACATTTACAGATTGGGTAACATTTAAAAATATATAATTTAAAAGTACTCCGCATCTATGAACTGTGAAACAATAAGACACGACATCGATGTCATTCTGCATGAGTCGCAGAAGTCGGGTGTGTGTGTGTGTGTGTGTGTGTGTGTGTGTGTGTGTGTGTGTGTGTGTGTGTGTGTGTGTGTGTGTGTGTGTGTGTGTGTGTGTGTGTGTGTGTGTGTGTGTCAGCCCTCATAATCCCATAGGAAGCAGGAGACACTCCTCCCCGTGATGTGTTGAGAAGAAGACTGGTGGGAGACAACAAGTATCCGCGTATCCTCACATTATATCTTAAACAAATATTGTTTTTTAAACTAAAATCGTACCGTTTACTGAATCATTCGGTTTGTACTAAAACTCCTGTGTCCCCTTGCTTGGATGTCACTATGTAGAGGACAGCCCCTTTGGGTACCCTGACTTCTTCGGTCTGTGTCCAATGCGAGGAGCTGCATGTGAGCCCTGTGCTGCGCGGTGCGGTCTGGGAGATAACTGCTGTCTAGCGTGGCGGGCTCGGGCGCGTCGAACACTTGTCTCCTCCCCGGCTCAGCGGTGACGCTAACGGCAGAGCTAACTCCCACTAGCCGGTAACATCAGCGGCTGTTTCTCTGGTTGTCTAGTCAGTAGAGGAAGTGGCAGATACTTCTGTTGAGTATAAAAATACAAAGAAACCCCACTCGGGTGAGTTACAAAGCTATGGTTACACACAGTGGATTCGTTTTTCTTTGAAGTTGTTGTACGCGTGGTGACAAATTAAAGATTGTAATGTAAAATCTATTCAATAGTACCGTGTATCACCGGCTTGGATTACGTGAACGCAGCAACAAGTGATAGGTCGTCACCTTTCTTGAGGGTTGCTTTGTCGATTCATTGGACATCAGCAATTTTGCTTCATGTTTTCTTTGCTGAACTTTTTTTGACGAACAGCCGCAGTATTTATAATCTTTAATAGCATATAAACTGTAGGCCTACAGATTATGCAAGCAGCCACATATGTTACTTTATTGCCTTGTATTGTTGTTCATTGGTAACCTATGCAACCGGCCAGTGTAAACGTGGCATTTATTATGGGAATTATGTATGCATGTATGTTATTTCTAAATATGGATGCACATTTTGTCTTTTTAGGAGCTGAATGGCCACTGCTCTAGCAGTAAAAACCGAGAAGCGACCAGCAAATGATTCTCAGGATGTAGACTCTAATGCAAAGAAGCCCAGGTAAGTTCATGCCTTGTTTCTAAACAGCGATATGCCATGTCAAAATGTATACAATATGTACATGGAATGGATATACTGTTTGAAATCAGCCATGTGAAAGTATTTCCAATCCTTTCAGCATCACTAACCTAAATGTTAATCGGGGTCACATTTCATACCACGTGTGACCACTAGTGTGACTAGTGCTTTAAAATGCTCTGTTTAACCTACATGCTTTCGGAAGGATGTGGAAAGCCCCATCACTGGAACCATCGTCACTGAATATCTTCCTGCCCCAAAGGAAACTGCTGCCTAGCCTGAAGACAAAGCGGGCCCCTGAGCTGGTCCTTGTAATTGGCACAGGGGTGAGCTCCGCAGTGGCCCCCCAGGTCCCTGCGCTCCGTTCATGGAAGGGTCTGATCCAGGCCTTGCTCGACGCAGCCAATGACTTTGACCTGCTGGAGGAGGAGGAGAGCCGTCGCTTCCAGAAGCACTTGCAGGAGGATAAGAACTTGGTGCACGTGGCCCATGACCTCATCCAGAAACTGTCTCCGGTAAGGACTTCCTTCCTGCTTCCTCCTTCCGGTCTAGATCCAATCTGTGTGTTACACGTGGGCTCGAAGTCTAACAGCACACTGTTCTCCTCCTTGATGGGGACATTGCCCTTAGGCTTTTGTGGGATTAGAAAAAATGTGTTGCTCTTATCTGGTTTAGAATTTGGGGTCATGGTAACTTTTGTTATGGGGCCAGTTTAGCCTTTAATTTGTTTTTAACTTATTCTGTGGACCAAAATAACGTGATTTGTCAGAAGATGGCTAATGTGTTGTTCTTCAATATCAGTCCTTTTTATAAACAATCAAAGACCCAATTCTCAACATGGATTGGGTAAGGCCATGTTCTGCATCGAGCTAGTGATTGTATTTCAAATCTTTGTTGGATTTATGAAAACAAAGCATATCCTTTGTTTGATAGTTTACAATCAAGAAGCACTTTATCTTTATTCCCATCCTAACATCATTTTATGACTCATTTCTAAATAACAGTTGGATTCCATAGGGCTTGACATAGAAGAAAAGTTAATGAATTACTCAGTATTTTATGTGATTTGGAAGAAGTTCTGTTTCATTAGAGGAAGCAGAAGTATATTTTATGATAAGAATGATATGATATTATTAGTTAACATGTTGTAATGCCAGCCAACTTGGACAAGAGTTTTCCACAGACACAATACTTCCCAGCTGCAGAGGTACATGGTTGAGTTAGTTGTAATTACTATTGAGCAGTTGCTTTTTTTTTTGGTCCTTTTCAAGTGTTGTTGTCTGATCGTTAAGAATAATTTAATTAGTTAAGATTTCCAAATGGTAACAACTGTATTGATCATCTGAAATAGAATGAAAGAAAATACGTTATCAAAAAATATATATACATATTTTTCTGCCATAAATTCGATATCAGTGCATTCATTTGCTGTGAGGCTATGGTGATGTTCCAACCCGTGGTCAACGTGGTTGGAATTCACGTATTGTTTCAGCCTCAAGCCCTTTGTCACAAAGGGAACAAATGGAGTTTTTATGGCTTAATCCAGTAGTGTGGATAAACCGCCACCACACTGCTGTGGGCTGCAGAGGCATCAGCCTTCTGTGTGTGTGTGTGTGTGTGTGTGTGTGTGTGTGTGTGTGTGTGTGTGTGTGTGTGTGTGTGTGTGTGTGTGTGTGTGTGTGTGTGTGTGTGTGTGTGTGTGTGTGTGTGTGTGTGTGTGTGTGTGTAAAACCTTCTGAAACAGTAGTTCCCACCCTAGGCACAGAATAGCCAACATGGACAAACAGGCCCCTACCAATCCATATACACACTAGTCCTTGTTATGCTTTTTCTCTTCAACAGCCCAACAAAGTAGCTTTTGTGCTGCTCTACTCGCGTATCAAACGATACGTTGAAGAATGTGTATGATCTTATTGTTTAAATCACAAGTAGGTTTCCATCCCTGCCGTTACTGACCTTTTTTCCGTTATTACAAAACTGCTGAGAAAAATGCTTAATCTACTGAAGCACTTCAATGTCATAATGGCAAAACAAAGTCGTTGTAACTAATCCTCTCACATCTTTGACCCCGGACAGAAAGTGGGCTAATTAGAACTTGGCTGAGTAGCTAATTAGAATAGTCAGAATGAAAACATGCGGCTCCTAGAAGCTTGGTGATTAGGCCTAGATTAGTTTTGTTGAATTTTAGGGTCATCAAACGAGCCATTTTTGATTCAGTTCAACCTGAAAAACTAAAAACCGCTTAAATTCTGTGTCACTTTAAAAGAGTGCTTTACCTCAGGTCTACTGTCGGTCTTATTACAATAGGCATACATGCGTCTTGATTAGCACACCATTTCTCAATAAAAAGGTGTAAATGGTGATCAATTGCTGTAGCACTTAAATGACATGGCTCCCTTTCTTATATAAATCTAAACCTGACATTAGAGTCAGTGTCATGTCGTGGTGATTTTTATTGCAAGAATCCCCATTGGTTGTCTGTATCCCAAAGACTCCCTTGCCTATGTCAAATGGGCTTGACGAGTGTTAAAACAGTGGATAATGATGGTTGTGTCGTGTGGTTAATGTCTTCCTTCCGGTGAAAGGTTTTTGAGTGTTTAGCTAATTTAGCTTCTTTAATCTGAATCACCAACGCCATGGGCGGCAATCCTCTGGTATCAATAGATATCCCTCCCTTCCTCAGTCCAACGTCTTCTCCTCCGCCAGCTATGTGTTTGCTCTAGCCTGGCTTAGTGTAGAATGACGTCATTAGAATAATCCCTCAACGATGCAGTCACTAATCTGTGTCCAGTAACTCATCTTGTCCTGCTACCACAGACATCACCACAAGCGGCTCACTGTGACAAATGCACTTGCTGCTACTTTACTTGTTATGTTGGGGCCAGGAAAATTTCGAAAATGTGTACTACTTTGAGATGCCCTGCTGACCCTGTCTGTCTTTAGTATTAAGTGCTGGTTCCGGAGTTGTCACGTTCTCCCTGTGTTTACCCAAGCATACCCTGGGTAAACCTTTGCTTACCAAGTCGTGGTCTGCTTAAACTCACTGTGGAATTGGGCCTTTACATTGCAGCTAGATTCCTAATAGATTCCAAAAGTGTGTGTGTACATAAAAATTGCTTGGCATGGTTTCTATTGGTAGTAAAACCGGAGTTTCAAACTGGCTTTGTGTGTGTGTGTGTGTGTGTGTGTGTGTGTGTGTGTGTGTGTGTGTGTGTGTGTGTGTGTGTGTGTGTGTGTGTGTGTGTGTGTGTGTGTGTGTGTGTGTGTGTGTGTGTGTGTGTGTGTGTGTTTGCATTATCATACACCAAGACCCGAGTCATGGGTATGTTGACTTTAAAACATTCACTTCATTCTCAGATCAACTTAATTTGCTCGATCTCGGTTACAGCTGCTGGGTTGAATACATAGTTAGAATGACACTGTTTGATTCTATCTGTAAGGCATATACTGTGCATTGTTCCATCCTCTCTTCCTTCCTCCCTTCCTTCCTTTTGATCACTCGTGTTTATTTTTATCAATTTTTTATCAAGACCTATCGTGTGAGATAGGTCATGGATGATGTTCATGTTTCCAGATGATGTGCCATGTACATTATGTGTTTCATCCCATTATTCCCTTTTTTGGTTTCCCTTGTAATACCCGTTAGATTTTTTTAGTGGCCATTTAACAGTAACCCCACGCCTTACTCAACATCAATCACGTCTTCTGTCCTTGATTGTGGTGGGCGGCTTCAACGTCACACCGGCCATATTGTTTGTGTGTCCCCCACTGTTGGTTCCCTTTTCATCGTGTTTGCCTCCCCACAGAGAACGGGCAACGTGCGCTCCACCTTCTTCAAGGACTGCCTGTACGAGGTGTTCGACAACCTGGAGTGCAAGATGGAGCACGCGGGCAAGCACCTGCTGCGCTCCGTGCTGCAGCTGATGGAGAGCGGCGCCCTCGTCCTCACCACCAACTTCGACAACCTGCTGGAG
This sequence comes from Gadus morhua, assembly GCF_902167405.1. Taxonomy (NCBI): domain Eukaryota; kingdom Metazoa; phylum Chordata; class Actinopteri; order Gadiformes; family Gadidae; genus Gadus; species Gadus morhua. The sequence goes on from NC_044063.1 coordinate 15,263,041, forward strand.
ATCTACGCCGCCCACCAGGGCACCAAGCTGGAGTCGCTGGACCTCACGGACGAGAAGAAGGTGGGACGATGCTCCAACGGGGTGTTTAGAGAATTATCCTTAAAGCCTCTTGTTTAGTGTGTTGTGTTTTTTTTGTGTGTTTTCTTTTTTACCGTTTTCTTGAACATTATCTGTCTATGTAAAAGTCCAAAGGTGCAAATGTATTTGGGAGTGCATGCTTCACTAGCCCAGCCTGTCTTCCGCCTGAAAGAATCTTTCCAGCGCCCCTTGCGTCGCGTGGCCACAGAGGTCAAAGTTTGCCCCGTTAATCGTCTGTGGGAGAACTTTACAAGTTGGAACAATATTTGCATTTGGTGAAAGACACGGCTGGAGGAGGGGAGTATTTCTCTAATCAAGAGCAAACAGCTGGGTTTGTAAAAGTTCTCACAAGCTTCCTCTGTGATAGCCAAAAGGTCAACTGAACTGCAGCCTCTCAATCCTGGTATTTATGTCCCATCTCCCATCCGAGCTAATGTGTTGCAAACCTGTTTCTGTCCAGCAGGAACAGGATTAGGTGCGTTGGACTGTTAACAAACTGTGTGTGTATGTCTGTGTCCTTGTGGGTGTGCCTGTGTGCGTGTGTGTGTTACCAGGTATTAGAGTGGGCCCAGGAGAAGCGCAACTTGAGCGTTCTGCACATCCATGGTGTTTACACTAACCCAAGTGGAATCGTACTGCACCCTGCTGGCTACCAGAATGTACTGAGGAATACCGAGGTTATGGTAAGCACGACATTCGATAGGCAGCGCTTATCCTTGAGCCTAAATGGTGCCGGCTGCTAGGTCATTATTAGGGGAACATAGAATACTTTGGGACAGGCTTAGTCATCATTCCGACCCTGACCAGGAAGACAATAAATCTGATGGAAGGATGACATGGGAACCGCTGGTGACATATGAGGTTAAAGGGCAAATACTACATAAAGGCACCAATTATGAGTTTTAAGTTATTTTTTATTATTATGAGAAGTCTATTATGAGAGAGTAAAAATGTCATCAATTTTCACAAATTGTCCTACTCGCTTATGTCTTTATGCCTAAATTGTGTTTTCTTTGTGGATTCTGCTTGCCCTTGTTGGTCATGTCCTGATGTTAGCACAGCTGAGAACGCAGCAGTAACCCCCCCCCCCCCAACTCCCCCCCTTCCTCTCCTTCTTCCCCCCCATCTCTCCCTCCCCACAGCGGGAGATCCAGAAGCTGTACGAGACCAAGTCGTTTGTGTTCCTGGGCTGTGGGCGCACGGTGGACGACACCACCTTCCAGGCTCTGTTCCTGGAGGCGGTGAAGCACAAGTCGGACCTGGAGCACTTCATGCTGGTGCGGCGCGAGGACGTGGGCGAGTTCAAGAAGCTCCGCGACAACATGCTGGACAAGGGCATCAAGGTCATCTCCTACGGCGACGAGTACTCCGACCTGCCCGAGTACTTTGAGCGGCTGGCCAACGAGATCTGCAGCCGCGATGCATCCGCCACCGCCGCCGCCGCCACGCCCTATGGTCAGTTCTGTGGCCGTTTTTTTTTAATTCTGTACCATTTGTGTGTGGTTAGTGTGTCGCCCGATCTGAGGGTCAGAAACGCTACCCTACTTTTCGCTGGTCATGGTATATATGGCTTAATTATTTTCCCATCGTGTACAATTTGGGTTGTAGGTTCAAGCTAAATTTGACTTTTCTTACAAAAAATTTTTCCATTCATTCTCTGCATTCAACCATGTACAACTGCACTGTAAACCCAAAGCTTCACTTCCAATAGGGTTCAGGCTTGATGTTTATTTTAATATTTCATATAATATGTATACTATAATATTGATGGGTGTCTGAGGGTGTCTTGCCACCTGATTTATCCGAATAAGAGAACTAGTGTGAAGTTTTTCCACATTGTATCCTACATCTTGAGCACTTTAAATCATCTGTTTATTTTAGGTTGTTGTTATACCAGAATAAAGTGAGGTTTTAATTGTATTTTTCTACTTACAGGGTCTCCTTCACAAAACGGGGACGAACAACAGAATGGCTTTAACACACAGAAAAGCCTTCTCCAAGGTTAGGACTGAATGTTTCTCTTTGGTGTCAGTGCCTGTTTCCCTCTAGCATTTGGAGAATACCAGTCAATTCCTCTTCCCTCCCTACTTGTAGACATGCAATTTCAGTCTCTTCCAGGATTCCTTTTTTGTTTTAACCGACTTGCATATGTGGCATTCAGTGACGGCAGATGTTGCGCCTTGTTGCACTCTTCATGTCAATTCATTCCCTCCCTCTTCTGTTTTGCCCCAGACTATCGTTCTTGACAGGCAAACGGTCGGGAGCTCACTCTGTCAGTTTCCCCCAGACTCCAGTAGAGATCTGTCTACTACTCCCAGTCAAGCTCAGGTCAGATTTCACTCGTTGGACTTATTGAGGGCTACCAGCAACAGGTGCCACAAGAGACCTTATTGCTGTTACTACGATTTAATAAAAGCCCTGTTTGGTTTCCTTTTTATTCGCTTATTTTTAGAAAAGGGAAGCATCGGTAAACAGAAATGGACAAAAAAAAAAAAAATCCCAGCATCAAGTCTGCTAATAGCCTATATCCAACCCCAAACTATTTATTTTTGTAATATGAATATTGCGGGGGGGCAAGTGATATTTAGTATGATACTGAAACTCACTTTGATGCATCACCTGGTTCGTAAGACAAAAGACCAGTGGGTGGTGATGTCCGAACCGAACTCCAAGCAGTGGAACGTGCAAATATGAATACATCTCTGAATGAACTCCCCTCACTGGCCTACAACACCCCTGGCTTGCAGTGATTGGACTTCAGGTCAACTATGTGACCCCAGGTAGTTGATTGTAAAGATAGTGCATTATATTTTTGAATGTATTATATTCCTCTGTTGAACTTGAACCTTTGGACACTTGACTTGGGTCTTGCTGTGTAAGGGGAATGAGGTTGGAGTTAATTTATTTTTTATTCATTAAGTGCATGAGAATGTTCTCAAAAGGTGACCCAGAATGCCCTACGCAGGGGGAACTTTGCTTCTCCCATTAACACAAATTAGTTGTATACTTTTCCGTGTATGCTTTTTTGTATTTAATACTTGCATGCGTTAGTGACAATTGTTTATTTATAAGCACACTTTTCAGAATAAATTCTTCATATCCCCAGTGTCTTTGTATTATTTGATATATTACATGATCCATATTCCACAACAGAACAAACCTACTGTGTAAGCATTGATGGCATGAAGCAACTTTATTTAGAAATGTTTACATTCTCATAAATTACGGCAAATCTTCTGTATATTTATAGGTTTGTATTGCACTACCACAAGTTAGAGGTGTAGATGGTGAACACCTAAGACAGCCCCTTGATCTAAACTTGAAGGTAGTGTGAATTGGAGAGGTGAGGGGAGCTTTAGACTTCTTACGCAACTGTAGTCTTTTGAACAGAACTGCAACCTAGAAATGACAATCAAAACACTGAAACCTCAATCGGGAAATTGTAAGAAAAAAAGTTGTAATTATGTCTTTGTGAAATGGCAGTTAGCTTATGTGGTTAGCGTTATGTGTTTGATTCAGCTCGGATGCATTTAGAAACTCTTAGCCATATCAAAGACGAACTACTACCTCATTTTACTACTTCCAACATGAATGACTGTATTTGCTCCGAGCAAAGCACGGAGGCTGAGTGTATGAACGGCCGTTTCCCAGTACAACTATAATGGGAGAATATAGATTCAATATTGACATAGGTGGCCGCGGGTCGCTGCACCACCTGTTTGACTCTAATAAACCGCTTAAACAAGTAAAATTGCATTTAGATCACTTGTTCAGACTGCTCTGCTAAAAATGTATGGGCTCGGACTGTAGTTCGACTAGACATGTGACAGGCACCACGGTCTCTAGACTTTCTTCTGGGACAGGCAGCTGCTGAAATGTCACATCCAACAAGCATTGTGACGTAATTTGTAAAAAGACTGCGTAAATAATTTAAAGATTACTGGATAAACCAGTAGAGAAAACGAATAACATGCAAGTCCAAGGTCCATGTGATCAGTGGCAGTTCAAATGTCATTTGAATCAATTGCCATTTTGTATGGGACTTGATATCTGTTGATTGGTGCGCAAAGCTCAGACACAGATGGGGTACCTCCCGATTTCACCCAAACATTTTAGATTTATGCCAAACGAGGCTACTTGTTAATGTAGCACACTTTTTCGTTGTTTGATTTTCCAAAACTCCATGTGATCCTTTAGGTTCTTTTATCCAGGCTGTTTAAGAAACTCCACATGACTATGGAGCTCATGACTGGAGTTGTGTGTTGTGAATTAATCAGAACTGTTAGCTGGGTCAGGGAAGAAGAAGAAGACGTCTCGCAGTCCAAGCGTAGGTAGTTGGGGTGTATTTGTCAATAGAAAAAAAAAGAAAAGAAAAGGGAATCCGACCAATCATGCACCCTCCTAAGCCTTCATCAGGGCGCTGACCACAGCGCGGGCGTTGAGGCTGCGCAGGTCGTTGTAGGTCTGCCCTGTGCCCACAAACACGATGGGCTGGCCCGTGATGTAGGTCATGGAAATGGCAGCGCCGACCTGGAGAGGAAGATGGGAGGCATTTCAGTCACAAATGTCATGAAGGCACAACATAAAATAAACCTGTGGGTGCTCTGAACTGGCAGGAAGCTCAACCAATCATGCCAGAGTGAAATGCCAGTACGTTATTGGGAACTTTGTTAACCTTGTCGTCGATGGTGTCAAACTTGGTGAGAACGATCCCGTCGATGAGGCGAGGCTTGTCAGACATGGAGTGGTCCGCCAGGGCCTGGTTGAACTTCACCTGGACGCATGAGGAAACTTCAGTCAGACGATGTTATGCTGAAGTGATCTTATTGAACAAGGAAATCCTTTTTTTGTCAAAGAGGAAATTCCCTTGAAGGATTAAAAAAAAAAAGTGTTATTTGTATGTGTACATATTGATTGCCCATCAATATACAGAATATGCAATACACACGTGTTAAGTCTGAAGAGGAAAACTCAGACTCTACAATGTTACTCAATACTGAACAATCTATAAGTGTTTATTTTATTCACGTCAAATGTTGCCTTTAATAGGTCCTTAACATGTTAAACAAAAATTTCACCCTGCCTAGCATCTTCGTTAGTTTATCTCATAAGGCAACGGTCAGTATCTGTTCTTCTGCATACCGTATTTTCCACACTATAAGGCGCACTTAAAAGCCTTTCATTTTCTCAAAAAACGCAGGGTGCCTTATAATCCGGAGCGCCTTATATGGCGAACACACGAACACTTAGAAGGCGAACACACGTTCACCAAGACGGGGAGACAGCGCCGGGCGAATTACGCCACTATCTGCCAATGGATCGTGGATGCCTGGGCTGATATATCAGTCTCAACTGTGGTCCGAGCTTTCACAAAAGCAGGAATAATCACTGAACTGCCAGGTAACAGCAGCGACACTGACTCGGATAATGACGAGAGGGAGCCGGGGATGTTAGATGCCGTAGGCTCGCCCAACTGTTCAATTCGAACACTGAAGAAGAAGAATTCAAGGGATTTGTGGACGGGGAATGAACTGAAAAAGTGAGCTTTACGTGTTATACGTAACTGAACAATGTTGAGTTATGCACTAATGTTTGAATTAGCGGTATCAGACTGTGTCTTTTACGTGTTTACAACTGAACAAGGCTGGAAGATATTGTGAATATGCACATTAACGTTTGAACAACGTTGAATGCACTACGTATAAAACATAGTTTTGTACGCAAGTTGAACATTTTTTAGAGTTACTATATTGTGAATGCAGTAACGTTTGATTTAGTGGTATCAGACTGTTTCTTTTACTGCATGTTAACTGAATCAGGGAAAAGTTCCCCTCCACGTTTGGGAGAAGAGTGAACAAGGCTGAGAGATATTGTTAATATGCGAATTAACGTTTGAACATCGTTACCATGGGAGTGAACGGAGTTGTCAGAACGCTTAATAAAGTTTGACTTTATCTGACTGTTTTGTTGACATTCCCTTTAGCACAGCTCGGTCTAGTGGATGCATAACGCAACCCCAGTCAAACATTTGACTGCAGTATCTTCTATTCTATGCGCCTTATAATCCGGTGCGCCCTATACATGAAAACTGTACTAAAATAGGCCATTCATTGAAGGTGCGCCTTATAATCCGGTGTGCTTTATATTGCGGAAAATACGGTATATTACTGTATCCATTTCTGCTGTACATGTTATCCCCCCTTTCACTTAATACATGCCATATTAAGACAATAATTTAAGGAGAATTCCCAACAAGTGTCCACAATTCATCTGAGCACTGTTCAAGTTTCAAAACCTTGCTTCTTGAATTTGAATCCTTGAATTCTTGCTTTCTTTTCTCTTGAATTTGAATCTTGAATCTTCTTACAGCTCTGAATCAGCACTTCCAAAACTTGCCCTCATAATACAGCCCCTTTTACATGTAGATCTTACTGGCCTCGTCAGCCAGCAGACGGAACTCTGTCCTTACCAGCTGGTCCACAGCCTCGTTGCCCACCAGTGCCTCCCCAACAAACAGGACCAGGTCAGGCATGTTGACAGCAATCAGCTTGGCCAGAGCCGTCATCAGGGGGGCATTGTCCTGCATACGCCCTGCTGTGTCCACGAGCACCACGTCGAAGGCCTGGTTCCGGGCTGTGGAGGGGCACAGTCAGCATGGAGAGGTCATGCATCTCAAGTCCACAGTGGGTTATTGATGACGATACAAGTTTTAAAAAAAAATCGTCATTTCCGTAATGACTCTTTCACGCTATTTGGTGATAGTCTTCGACACGAACAAGAGCTGATATTCTGTTCCACGTGTAGATTTGGTACGGTCTACCATAACAGCAACAGGGTTTCCGAGGCCAAAACCCAATAGCGAGCGGTTGTTGTCTTACCGTAGGCGATGGCCTCCATGGCGATGCCGGCGGCGTCCTTCCCGTAGCCCTTCTCGTAGAGCTGCACCACGGGCCGCCCGCCGTGCTGCTCTGGCGGGTGCAGGGAGTTGAGGCGCCGCTGGTGCGTCCTCAGCTGCTCCACCGCTCCGGCGCGGAAGGTGTCGCAGGCGGCGATCAGCACGGTGAAGCCGTTCTCGATGAGCCAGAAAGAGATCTGGGGGGGGGGGGGGGGGGGGGACACGGTGAGACGGGATGCATTACGTTAAGGTTGATGGGTTGGTGAGGCGTGGATTACATTAACTAAATCAATGTTTTTTTATTTCATCTTGGAAGACAGTGTTTGCGTGAAGATTATGACAAAAAACCTGATTGTGATTGGTTTAACGGATATATCCGGAATGGTGGGAGCCGAAAATGTTCATCATGGTGCGTTTTTAATGAATGACACGTTTTCTCAAAAAGGTTCTACCTACTGGCACCGCCAATAAAACAGGCCAGTACAGTTCCATCAATGGACCTCTATTGAAGTTCTCTTTATGCTTGTATTCATCCGCCCATTGTTTGCCATTACATTTATGTTTTTCACCTGAACCGAAATAAAACTTAATTTGCATGTTTCATTACTTCTTACTTCAAAATTAATTATCTACATGAATGACTCTGCATTCAACTTCCCTTCCTGAAGTCACCGGCTCACCAACTTTGCCGAGAACCGATAGAGTAATACAAAAGTGAGTGAGTGAGTGAGTGAGAAAACGACATTGAAATCATTGACTCATTGACTGAGCCCAGCTCATACACACCTTGGCCAAGTTGGTAGACTTTCCGACCCCGTTGACACCACAGAAGGTGACGATGAAAGGCCGGCGTTGGCTACGGGCCTCCAGGACGTCTCGGAGGATGTCCACCCTTCTCTTTGGCTGCAGGATCTGCACCAGCGATTCCTGCAGGGCCTGTTTAACCGTGGAGGCCACAGCTGGAGAGACGGAGGGAATAACAATTTACCGTGTAGTCATTTAACTGATTCTGGAATTCCTGGATTCAGGAATTCTGTCCTTCATGAGCAATAGGGGTTAGGGGCATCCAACCACTACATATCAGGTAGACTGTGGGGCTTGACTCAGAACCTTTCGGGTACGAGTGAAACATCTGACCATAGACCATTCTTTCCAAGAAGACTAGCCTTGTTAGGCCACCGTATAGCATATATATTTAGAATTGTATAATTACAACAATTAAAGTACCTTTACCACTATGCCCTACAATTATTTAAAAGATAAATGTCACGCCCACTTACTGGTGAAGGTGCCCATGACTTTGCCCTCTAGCTTTTTGGCCACAGAGTCACAGAGCTGGATGGATATCTCAGCTGCTACATTCTTAGCTGTGAGACGACAGAGAGAGAATTGCATCAAACCGATCCTCCCATGGGTCAACAGGTCAACATTGAACTGAATATACTGTAAGGTTTGAAGGGATTTCTTACCGATGAGGTGATCCCTCATCTTGTCCAGCACTGGCTCCATGTCCTCCCTACTCAGGCTTTTGGCGCCCACCAGGCCCTTGAGCATCCCAAACATGCCCCCAAAACCTACACCCTTCTTAGGGCTGTGGAGAGTTGAGAGTCCACCGGTTGAGTACCAACAGTGATGAAGCAGGCATCCTGTTTTAGAACTGCTATAATGTCCCAAGACCATAACACCCCAGAACCCTTCAGAGAAAATATTAGAAAAGGAGTTGAAAAAGGCAGGGTGATCTTACACTTTCTTAGTGTCGGCGACCTTGATCCTCTCAGGTTCCTCCTCCACAACTTCCTCTTCCTCTTCCTCCTCCTCCTCGCTGGACTCATAATCTACAGACAGCAGGTCTCCCTTCATGGAGTTCAGCTGCAATTCCTGAAACGCAGGGGAGATCATTGGCAACTGACCCTGCCCATCTACTCTTAACCGGCCCCCTCTGATACAATACAAAACAGGAGAACAAAATCAGTTGCTCAAGAAACCCCACTAAAGGACTGAAGTAAAACAAAGATAGTGTTTATACATACATCTCTTGCTGGTTCGACGGGGACGTCCGGGCTGTTTGGATCGCTGTAGTCCAGTGCAGTTGGACTGCTGCCACCCATGTCCCACACACGTCTCTGCTTCTCCTTGGGCTTCTGAGGCTTGGGGGATTTAGTGGCACTAAAGGAAGTAGAATGGCCGGTCAAAAGAGAGAATACAACCGGTTGGCCAATGTGCAATCTGTTATATAATAGAAAACAAAAAATATATATAATAATAAAATAAATTCCTTTCAATGTAATATTTCAAACATATTGCAAACCAGCCAGTTGATCTAGCCTTTTCTGATCTTCATGACGGTTCATAAATATTGCTAATATTGTGTTAAATATCCCAGCAAGAGATCACGTCCAGATCATTTGCAGAACTCCCTAGTTTGTTGGATCTCATCAAATCAAAAGTCTGCCTAGCTAAACCCCTACACAAACCAACATTTTGACTGTCTCTAACCTGGGTTTCTCAACATTTCCACCCCGGTGCTTGCGGAAGAACTCTTCCCGCTTCTTTTGGATGACCTCCTCTGGGGTCAGGCCCTGGTTGCCGTTCTCCATTGGCTTCTGGCTGACAGAAGCGTTCTTGCCTGGTTCCACTTTCTCAGGCTCGGCTACAGGAGCTGGGAGGAGAAGCAAAGGGAGAAAATATTACAGCAACGCCAACACGACACGTTGCATCTCAGCATCTCCCATGTCTTTCAAAAGGCATGGGAGGACATGTAAAGTCAGAAAGTAGACACATATCCCGGTCAAAATACAACATTAAATATAAAAGATGTATGGTAGTAAACATTACTACTGATCCATACATAAAAACGATCACTAGCATTCCCTGCAGCACTTACCCTCCTTCTTAGCATTTTTATTCTTCTTGCCGCCCTGCTCCTTGACCTTGTCCCCACCCTTTGTCTCGATCATTGACTTCACCGTTTTCTGGGACTTCAGCGACTCGGTGAAGGTCCGCATGGAGGCAGGACCCTTAGCTTTGCTGCTATCCTCTGCCTCTCTGATTTAAAAATCATCATAATTTTACATTAGAAACACCCTCAAGATATATAGTTCACTGGCCAGCTGGATAGTGCACTTCACTGTGTATTAGGACGTTTTAAATCTACTTGTACATGTTCAACATGTTGGTAAGGGCAGTGAACCTACCCAAAATTGCACATACAAATGCAATATTTTGCCAGCATCATTACGAACTTCTAATCTGTATATTATACATTATTATTATAAGCATCAAGAGTTTCTATTAACAACACCTACAGCAGTTGATTTATGATTGAGTCGTATGCTACTTTACCTAAGCAGCATGTTGAAGTCGTTTTCAAACTCAAAATTGCTGTTGAGAAGTTTCAATGACACATTTTTGTCCAGCTCATTCTTATAGCGATCCCTGAACTGAAGTTGGACATCAGTTATCAACTTGTCCACGTATGTCAGTGTGAGGATCTTTTGAAAACCCACCTAGGGAAAACGGACAATGCACAAACTGCAATGTAAAGTGCTATAATTACTCTGGGAGGTTAATATTGAGTTTATGCTTGGCATACTTACCACAAAAACCAACTCAAACTCATTATCGAGCTTGTACTTGAGACTCAATGCTTCATGAGTGTAGGAATTGTTACCACTGCGTTCCTAAAAAAAATAAATATATATATATATATTAGGGAACGTTTGATATTTAGAGTTGATACAAATAATCAAATAGATGAATTTTTAGCACAAATGAGAGCCACAGCGCAGAAGGATGTGAGAACAAATAAACCACTATAATAGAGCTCTTCCCTAATGAAGATGACACCAGTGATAGTCACAAAATAACTAAACTCTAGATGAAAACTGCGGCACTGGTGCCCCGTGGCAGTGGTGCCCCGCGTGTCGTACAGCCAGGGCGGCGTTGCTGCCCTGGCAGCGGGGCTCTGGCGGGAGAAGAATCCGGGCAACAATCGCAGGCAACAATCCCTTTCTCCTCAATGTCGGCGGTGGTGCTCCACCGCCGCCAAGAGAACCCCCACTACGAGTCTCGTTGTGGAAGTAGCAGGATTCCGCTTTCTCCTCCATGTCTCAGTCTGTACTTCAGATTGATGTGAAAGTGGAAGAACCAGAGATGTCTGAGAATCCAAAGCAGTCGTTTGAGATTCATAATATTATCCAGTGGAACTCACAGCTTTTGGCCGTCATAATAAACATTATATTATATAGATATCTACTGTATATTAGGGCTGTCAGTTAAACACGTTATTAACGGCGTTAACGCAATCCAATATTAACGTCGTTCATTTAAAAAAAAAAAAAAATTCTTTGGCTCAAAACAAAGAAGCAGTAGCCTGACTGCTATGTTGTAGGCAGTATGTTTGTATGTTCATCGTTTAATTGCACCATCGTTTTTTTTTTGTATCTTCCTGTTTTGATCACTATATGTTGTTATCAATAAAAAAACATTTGCACAAGGCAAGCCGATGCACTTCTCCAATCGCGAGTTAACTATGGCAATATTGCGATTAATCGTGATTAAATATTTTAATCGCTTGACAGCCCTACTGTATATATTATATTATTTGGATTTTGAGCTCCAGGACTTCCGCCGAGCACCCGGAGTGTTCTAGAATATTTTCCAAGTACTGTATTAGGGGCCCACTAACAACTTTATTAAAGCATCTGTAAAGTAGCATGCCATGGGACCTTTAATACCATTAAGAACAAAATTGAATACCGATTGAACACCCAACTCCCTACACATAAATGACAGTCTTCAACCTGGAACCATTTTATAGATATCCATATTTGTTGAAGCAAAATTTTGACATTTTGACAATTTGCAGAAGTACTTGCACTGCCATACGTGCAGATAGGTTGCTTATTTTTGAGGGTGTGCACTTGTAGCGCCAGTTTCGTTCTGGATATTAACTTTACCCGAAAGAGTGCAGGCCTACTTTTAGTAATCAAACAGGAAATCAATCAAAAAAACTTTTCCAAATCATGGAATTATTAAAGAATGCACGTCCCCTTATCATGATCCCCCTCATCCCCGAACTGCCTTCTGCTACACTATTCAACACTTGGGATAAGAAGTAAAATTCCATTATAATTGGTTCCCCTAAATACATGAGTGGTAATTAATGTGTGGGGAAAGGACAGATCATGCTCTTCCTCACTGGAAACATGCGTTGCGTCTGAGAGAGGGTTAAACTTATTTGACACATATATAACACCACAATGTGTAGAGCTCAGTCTTGCCACTGGTTGATGTTGATGGTGAGCTCAAGAGAGGGTTAAGCTTCTAAGACCCTTAAATATAATGCCCCGGTGTGTGTGGAAGTGTGAAGCTCCATCTGATCCGGCTGTTTCTGATGTCCGCATCAGAGAGGGGGTTAAGCTTCTCTGACGCATAGTATAACACCATGTTGTGTGTGTGTGGATGTGCGGACCTCCGTCAGGCCAGCGGTTGATGTTGATATTCCGTCCGAGAGAGGGTTATGCTTGAAGGACACTTATAGCAACACACTTCATGTACAACATGGTTCAATATGACACGCCTCCACTACTTTAAAAAAGAATTAGCGATGGGTCATTGCCATGGGGATAACACGACCCCCTCCTTCCTTGATGTCTCAAGCCAAAACGCTATGTCCCCCCTGGGCTACTAGAAGAACATGCTCCATGTTAGAGGACCTGACCCCTATGTAGATATAAAGGGCTCATTATAAGTTAACGTAGACAATGTCTCTTATTTTCATGGCAATATGCACACCAATTTAAACATACTTATGAATAGTATACTCCCTTTCTGCCATTTGCCTTCTGCTAGACACTTATTCTACTTTAAAATTACATTTTTTTGTATGCAAGATTTTCTAATACTTTGAATACCTCAATTGGTTCTCAACTACTATTACGCAATGTGCTAACGTTTGCTAGCGCTAGGGCTAGCTGAAGCTAGCACTCCGACTAACAGCAGCTACACGACAACAACCCGTACGGACCCTATACTGTAGCCGTACCTGGAGGATGACGGAGCGGATCAACGCATTGACCGGCCCGGTGAAGGACTCAGTGACCCCGGCGCCCTGGAAACACCACAGCACTATGCCCCCCTTGCCGAAGATGGTGAAGAAATCCAGCATCTTGACACCACGTCGCTACACGAGCTGCATCAGGAGAACACACACATACACAATAACACACATGTCATGTTGACGTGTAAAGTCATGGTGTTTCAAGCAGTTCAGAGGTAACCTGGCTAGGTCATGCGTTATGGGATTCTTACCAGATATAGTCTAATAAATAAGAAATAAATCCCCAGCAAGTAGGACCAGCTGCCCATGCGAAACTATAAGACACGTCAGATTCAGGACCAGGAAGTGACGTTTCGCTCTCTTCCGTCATGGCGTGAAGTGGGCGTGTCATTCAGTGGGCGTGTCGTACAGTCAGCGCGTCAGATTCTTCTGTAATAATGGTGCGTTCACATCACTGGAAATTAGGCCTAATCCCATTTCCACCCCTTACCCCTCCCCCTTGTTTTAAAGGGGAAAGGCTGTCCCAATTCTAATTTGGTTTAAGGACTAGGGCCAAGACGTAGGGCTACGTAGCCCTTGAAATTAAGCTTCCAAAGGACCACACTTTAAAGGGAGGGCTTTGAGGAAAAGCCAGCCTGTAAATTTGGCAGCTGTCATGAATCCTTTTTTGTTGTTTTTCTGAGCCCTTTTACTTTACTTTTTAATTTTTTGTTGTGAAACATTCAGTCCAGCTGATGGGTCAGTGCATATATTGGGCATTTGATTCTCGTTTCAGAAACATATATTTATATTAAATTATATTAAAAAACGAGTGGTAATTATGATTTCTATTTTAACATTCAAAAAGGTATACACAAGGTGCTTTTCTTATAAAGTCAAAAAGGGGAAAACTAATCTAAAATAATAATTGTTAAACATATAGAGAATCATCGTGGGATTAGTAACTGGTCGGTAAACAAACAATGCGACTGCGATCGCTCAGGGCCCCGTTTCCCGATATCGATGGATCTTCGCTCGTAAAATGGTTCGAAAGGTGGATCTTTCGAACCATCGATAATTTCTTTGGAGCGTTTCCCGAAACTCCTCTTAACGTGAACGCGCATTCGCTGCACTCAAGACGATTTTAGGATTGTACCTGTCCACTGACATGGTGCTGAAACGGGCTATGACGCAGGGGGAGACGCAGGAATGTTGGAGGAAAATGGGGTTAAAAAGGGTTAAAATATCTCCCCATCAAGGCCAACCGCAGAGTAGCCTACGAAAAGAATAGATTGCAATAATATGAATGCTAAAGATATTAAAACACAATTGATTAAACCTAGGCCGACATATCAGTCCTAATCCTGAGCGCACGATCGGGAGGTGGAAGTTGCGCTTTAGATGCCTTCACAAGTCCAGCGGAGGGCTCCAGTTTTCGCCGGCCAAGTCATGCGCTGTGATATGTGTGACAGCTATGTTGCACAACATTGCAGCTAAGGCTGGGGTAGCTTTGGTTGAACCGGAGGACATTGAGGACGATGACGACGAGGAAGATCGGTGTGAGGACGGCCTCCCTCATAACTACGCGGCTGGTTTTCATGCACGTCGAAGAGTGATTGAGACTTTTTTTTAACCCCCTCCACCCTCCCACATGTCACTAAACATTCCCGTCAACGTGACCAATCCCCACCATATCCCAGCCTTTTGCCTGCTCCTTTGCTTGTTTTTTATAAAAAAATATAATATATTTTTTTATATTTTTTTTTACATTATTTTATGCTACGTTTTATGAGTAGCCTATGTCAGTCTGCACAAATCCCCCCACTTTCTCTCACACATTTTAAGTGCCCTGCCTGCTCAAACATTTCCTGGACTGTCTCTCTCAAACTAAGAACATAATGGCCCACATTAGGCTCAGACGCACGTGATACACCATTACCAATGTGTTATAATAAAACGCATCCAATACTAGGAATGTCCGCTGGCTACGCCACTGAGGCTATAGTAGGCTAACGAGGCTCTTAGCGTCCTACGAGTACCCTGGAGCACTCGTTAGCTACTCGTGACTCGTGAGCGTTTTTAAGACGTTCGTTACCAAATATACTTTCGGGAAACGGTGTGAAAACTGTACGATGCTTTTACGACCCACTCTGCGATCCACTTAGGCTAAAGATGCAACAATGCAGTGAAATCAGTCAAATGAAACCAAATCAATCGTCAAATATTGTCTACAACAGAGAGGATTTATTTCACTTCGGTAGAACATGCCAAATTCCGATAACGAGTGCCTTTCAACATTCGCATGGGATTCCTCCGGGAATAGCAAGAACACCGTTGTCTCCATGGATAGATACACCGAGCGGCATACCCCGAAGACGGAGGAGGGAACGTAAACAGAAACGGGGTTGCAGGTCTGGCGACTTGGCTAGGCTAAAAAGGGCTCCAAACAGACCACCACTGCCCAGTCTTTACGTCGCAAATATCAGGTCTCTAGGAAATAAGATGGACGAGCTTCATCTAGATATATCGACGCGGTCAACCATACGAGACAGCTCCATCATCGTTATCACGGAAAGCTGGCTACACTCGGGGATCTCAGATGCAGCAGTGGAGCTGGCAGGTCGCTCACTTCATCGCAGCGATAGAACAGAGGCTTCTGGTAAGAGCCGTGGAGGAGGACTATGTACATATGTAAATAAGGACTGGTGTACAAACTCCACTGTCATTGATCAGCACTGTTCACCTGATCTAGAGATACTAGCAGTCAAATGCAGACCATTTTATTTACCACGCGAATTCTCCGTTACCGTGGTAACCGCTGTATACATCCCACCAGATGCCAACGTTAATGCAGCACTTGGCTATCTACTAGCAGCTATAAACAAACAGCAGACCACTTATCCAGAGGGCGTTTTTATCGTGGCTGGTGACTTTAACCATGTCAACCTCAAGACGGTGCTGCCTTGCTTTGATCAACACGTAAAGTGCGCAACTCGAGGAAAAAATATTCTGGACTGTGTGTATTCAAATATTAAAAAGGGATACAGGGCCTCACCCCTCGCACACCTGGGCCAGTCTGATCACCTGTCACTATCCCTGATTCCCGCATATCGCCCCATCATTAAAAAACAAGAAGCTACCATTAAAACGTTTAGGAAGTGGCCTGAAGATGCATCTCTACAGCTCCAGGACTGCTTTGAAAGAACAAACTGGACCTTGTTTTTTAATCAGGATGTAAATGAGTATGCCTTCGCTGTCCTCTGTTACATCAGGACCTGCATTGAAAATATCACCACCATCACCCGCAGCAGGATTCCCCCTAACAGGAAACCCTGGATGACTGGGGAGGTACAGGCCCTTCTGAGGGAGCGCAACGCAGCTTTCAAATCAGGTGACAGAGCACAGAACAGCATAGCCAGGCACAACCTGAAAAAAGGCATCAAGCAGGCCAAAGCCATGTACAGGGAGAAGATTGAGGGCCACTTCACCAACAGAGACCCAACACAAGTGTGGCAAGGCATACAACAGATCACGAACTACAGGGGAAGCCGCAACCCACCGACAAACATCAATGCCTCCTTGGCAGAGGAGCTCAACCACTTCTATGCCCGCTTCGAGACACCTGGGCTAGATAATGGAGCTGCTCCCCCACCTGCTGGTACAGACCACACAGCCATGATAGACAGCAGAGGAGGTAAGACTCATCCTCAGGTCTGTGAACACAAGGAAGGCAGAGGGACCAGATGGCATTCCAGGAAGAGTGCTCAAAGAATGCGCATACCAGCTTGCAGATGTCTTTACGGACATTTTTAATATGTCTTTAGCCAAAGCGGTCGTACCAACCTGTTTTAAAACAGCCACTATTATATCTGTGCCCAAGCAAAGTAACATCAGCACCTTAAATGACTATAGACCTGTGGCGCTCACTCCCATCATCGCCAAGTGCTTTGAGAGGCTGGTGGCGAAGCGCGTTAAGGCTTTCCTCCCTCGCTCCCTGGACCAGCATCAGTATGCTTACAGGGAAAACAGGTCCACTGAGGACGCTTTCGTCACAGCCCTCCATTCAACGCTGACACACCTGGACAAGAAGGAGACATATGTAAGACTACTCTTTATAGATTACAGCTCGGCTTTTAATACCATCGTCCCCAACCGGCTGATCACCAAACTTCTTGATCTGGGCCTCAGCTACAGCCTGTGTATGTGGATTAAGGATTTCCTAACAGATCGCCCGCAGACAGTGAGACTGGGTCCTCACCAATCCTCGAGCCTGTCCCTCAGCACTGGAGCTCCACAAGGCTGTGTATTGAGTCCCCTGCTGTACTCCGTATATACATTTGACTGCACCAACACCCATCCTTCAAATACTGTGATCAAATTTGCAGATGACACCACTGTGGTAGGACAAATCACCCATGAAAATGAAAGTGCCTACAGAGACGAAGTTGACAGACTGACAGAATGGTGTCAAAAAAACAACCTGACCCTGAATGTCAGAAAGACAAAAGAAATCATAGTCGACTTCAGGCGGCAAAAGGCGAACCCCCAACCCCTCATCATCAATGGTGAGGAAGTAGAGAGGACCTCCTGCTTTAAGTTCCTGGGAGTTATGCTCTCAGAGGACCTGAAATGGGTGATGAACACAACTGCCACAGTAAGGAAAGCACAACAGCGGCTCTACTTCTTGAGAATATTGAGGAAAAACAACCTGTCTCCCG
The DNA here is from genome assembly GCF_902167405.1 of Gadus morhua. Classification (NCBI taxonomy): domain Eukaryota; kingdom Metazoa; phylum Chordata; class Actinopteri; order Gadiformes; family Gadidae; genus Gadus; species Gadus morhua. Next base: position 15,280,772 of record NC_044063.1, read on the forward strand.
AGCTGCTTAAGACTTTTTACCACTGCTGCATTGAAAGTGTGATCACTTACTGTATCACTGCATGGTACGTCAACTGCACAGAAAAGGACAGGAAATCCCTCAGTCGGGTCATAAGGTCTGCTGAGAGAATAGTTGGACTTCCACTGCCTCCCCTGGATGACATCTTTAGGACGCGCTGCCTCAGCCGAGCATGTGGCATTTTAAAGGATGAGACTCACCCCGCAAACCATCTCTTCACCCTGCTACCCTCTGGCAGGCGCTACCGGGCCACTACAGCCCGCACCTCCAGACTGCAGAACAGTTTCATCCCCAGGGCCATCACAGAACTTAATGATCACACTACACTCCTACCCTCCACCCAGCACAACTGCACTTTCGTTAGTGGTTGCACAAACAAATTTCGTTGTGTATCCAATGCACAATGACAAATAAAGTCTATTCTATTCTATTCTAGATGCTTTCGGGAAACGGGGCCCAGACCTCTCGCTTATGATGCTACAATGCTAACGATGCTAAAAACAAGAATATTTCTGCATCCGGTACGTCATGAAGTAGGGCGTGGCTAGGGACCCATGATGCGGAAGCATATCTCTCTTGATGTTGCCCTGCGTCATTGAGCAGTTTACATAGGAATTAATGGGCGCCATTTTGGAATCCTTTGTCCATTTTATAATATGTCCATGGGCCCATCTGAGACCCTAAGATTGATTGACTGCTGACCTGGTTCCGGCGGTCATGACGTAATGTTGATGTGAAGTTATAACAGGCTACATGAGCTTAGTATTGTGTTTTATTTTGAAAATTCACCAGATGCTCTATGGCTTTTACTATTTATTTTCCTGCCCGGGTCGATCTGCTCTGTGGAAATTGACTCGGTTCAGCAACGGCTTGCGTCAAAGATAGAAGTGCTACGGAATGATTGCGGTGCGGCGCGGCCCAATCATTCCGTAGCACTTTTATTCATGATGTTGTTGTATATTTTGATTGTTGTTCAAATAGTTTAATATCATAGCTTAATGTCATGATGAATATCGATCTCAATGCAAGCTTAGAGTATTAGTTGAATGAATTGGTATATTAGTGCTAAAAGTAGCCTAAAGACTGCTGTGACTACTCTGTGAAAACTATTCTGTGACTACTCTGTGAACACGTCAAATGGTTCAGTCCACACAGCTGATTTCGACGCAAATCGCACCTTGCCTACGCTACGGTGAACATTTATTATCTGGATGGAGTTGCGGCAATATGTCATAGCCACAGTTAAATAAATTGAAGTCTTGCTCTCCGAAGAGAAAGGTAAAGAAAGACAGGGAGAGAAGACAAAATGAAGGATTCTAGGTTCTAACTAACGTTTAAACAAACAAGATGAAACCCCATTCTTAATTACCTCCTTTATAGTTGCTAAAATGAACAGAGACAACCAAAAGCAAGAGCAGACACTTTCAAATGATGAGGCCTTGGTTATTAAGACTGGTTATTAACACTGATCAAAAAAATGATTGTTTCTCTCAATCAAAGCACAAAACAGGAAAATGTATGTCCATAGCCTTAACACATACATGTTGTGTAATTAACAAGGACACGTTGGTGTAGTTGTGTTGAGTAATGTCACAGATTTCACTGTAAAATCGCCGTTAATGTGCAGCCATCGGGTCTTCCGTTAGCCAATGGGAGGAATGCTCATAGCTTCATATATTGCAGTGGAGGGATTACATTGTAATGAGTGGAAAACCCCCTGCGTCGAAAAAAGAAGCACAAGGTCCTCCGTTAGCCAATGAGATGAATGCTCATAGCGTCTCAATGTGCAGCCATCGGGTCCCCCGTTAGCCAATGGGATGAATGCTCATAGCTTCATATATTACCGTGGAGGGATTAGGCCTACATTGTAACGAGTTGAAAATCCCATGCATCGAAAAAAGGAGCACAAGGGTGGGTACCCTTTTGCGTCAGAAGCTGAAGCCAAAGTCACTGACCAAATCGACGCGCTCAGAGTGAGAATGTGTTGGATAAATATAACCTATGGCATGTAGGCCCCAGACGCCTCGACAAAACAAAATGGCTGTAACATCCTAGCTTCCTGCTAGTTAAAAAATAAAGGGAGGGCTTCAGTGGGGCTTCAGGACTTCTTGTATATAGGGCCCAGAATTTGGTGCTACGCCCCTGCATGCACATATTGGTGCTGAGACTTCAGACCACCACCGGACGGGAATGTTGATCATAGATTAATTTCGAGCACTGGATCAGTCCACACACTCTGTAAGCGTACTCAACTTTGACAATGGCTGGAAGAAAGTAGTTAAAAATGAGTAGAAATAATTGCTGTGAAAATAAGAACCATTGCCATTGATGGTAAGTATATATGCTGATGGAAACGCAGTTATTATCTTGTCCTTTCTTTCTTGTCAAACTTACCTGCTAACTTTTAAAGATTACATTTTAAAATAGTTTAGGCTTAGGCCTACGCCACAGTAATCCCTAGAGACACTGGGTTACAACCCACACTTTTTTATTTCACCCTGCATAAGTTGTAAATAGACATTAAAAAGTGTGCTTATATTCTTTAAGGTTTGATGCACTGGCTCAAGTCGAGGACAAGTGCATTTTTGTAGTGCAAAGAGGCATCGCAGGATGGTCATACATCTATTGTGGCTAACAAAGCTGCTTCTTCTGAGAGGTTATCACTGTCATCAAACTTAGTTTCATCAACATCATCGTCGTCATCACCGTTATCACCATCCTCTTCATCAGCGTTGAACATCCCAACAGCCTCCTCCTCCAAAGCATACCTGCCAGTGGGCCCTCTGAGCTCAGCGCCACAGTGGAGTCGAAAGTATGATGTCGTTGTGTGCCACAGCTCGGCGGAAATGGATATCCAAAAGGGGAATCGTCTCGTCACTTTCCTGGAGGTGGCACCCCACTGCTTTAGATGTTTTTTGCATCTGAGAGATTCAGGCCATTCTGAGGCCATTCAGGACAGCCACTGCTAAGCACTGCTCATCACGCCAAACTTCATACAGGAAGGCTGGTGCAAGTATATGATGCAACAGTCATTGGCGGCAGGGGCCGCTCGAACTATACCTCTGATTCAGAACCTGCCCCACGACCAGTATCCCAAGGTGCTCCAGTGCGCTGTCTACAGCGGCATCAGCACAAACCCTGAGGGTTTGCAACCTCAGTCCTCAGGGACTGAGGTTGCAAATTAGCTATCTAGCTACAAACCTTTTATGTATTCACATCTGCAAGTTGTGTCATGGCCTTGCCATGTCATGTTTGTAATAATGTGCACTGCTTTGTCCCTGCTAAAAAAAACATAAAGCCGCAAACATTTTGAAAATCATCAGATTCCTCCACTACGGTTCTAATACTACGCTACAACAACCGATAGGTGGTTGAGCTAAACGACTTTACCCTATATGAGCTTAACCATCCATTTCTTTGAACACGAAACACTCTGCAGCCGTTGTTAACATACGAGCTATTCCCCTGATAACCACACGGGGGTGCTAATTGCTCAAGGTCTAGGATCGAGGTCAGCCACTACCTTCACCTAGTGATCAGTGACTGATATTCAATATATCACATTTATAATATATGTGCTCTCCGTCGCCGGCTGGTGGGTGACGGACGGTAGTCACCCACCCAGTCGTTTAGCTCAAAAATTGTGGCATCCCGCCACTTAAACCTCGGCCCGGACCAGCCCGAGGGTTGGTCCTTGATGGCCTATACTACCGTCCGTCACCCACCAGCCGGCGACGGAGAGCACCTGCCGAACCCCAATCAGCGGTATGAGAGACACCTGGCTGGACAGCCAGGGAGCCAGGGATTTTCAAACATTTTGAAAATCATCAGATTCCTCCACTACGGTTCTAGTACTACGCTACAACAACCGATAGGTGGTTGAGCTAAACGACTTTACCCTATATGAGCTTAAAGTGTAATTCCGGCGCAAATTGAACCCAGGATCTTTGTTTTGGCATTAAAACCCATCAAATAAGCCTTCCAGATACCTTTTTCATTGAAAATCGAGTATTATAGTTTGCCGGGCGCAATGTTTGGCGTCCATGTTGTTGACTTGGGGCATAGTGTTTCGCTTCTAAATCCGCATTTTTGAACCACTAAATAGCACCAAACCTCTGCAGTAGCATGACTAGGGTCCCTACACATAAAACGAAGCACAAACAACTTAGTTTGCAAACCCGGAGTTTATTTAAAAAGACAGTTTAAAAGCATTACCGGTAGGTCCGTGTTTACAGGAAGTCCACACATGCGCCGGAGTTCAGTTCAAGGAGGAAAGTTTTGGAATTTATAATTTATATAATATATATTTCTAAATAATATATAGCAAGTGTTGACACGTAAACTAAAGGAATTGCATATGTAAGTTACAGTTACACAATAATTGTTCGCTACAATCAAGCATGGCACGTTGTTGACGGAAGACGCACTGCACACGTGATTGACGCATAGAGTGAAGGACAGCTCAAGCACCGGAGAAAGACGAACCATCCGCAGCTTGAAGTCAAGAGAGAGATGGTTTGTGTTGGTGTTTTCCCCGGCTGCGGAAAAAATAAAGAAAAGTGACACTCCAGAAACTTTCCATAGACTGCCATTGCGGTACAATGACCGATCTCTGGTAGACCAGTGGCTTATTGTTCTGAATATGGACATTGAGACGCCAATCAAGACGCTAATGCAGAAGGATCACCGTGTCTGCAGTGCTCATTTTGATAAGGACAACTTCATCATTCCCAAAAGAGCTGCTGACCCAAAGAACCCAAAAGGAGTTTCATTGAAGAGGAATGCAATCCCTCGAGTGCGGCAAGTGGCTACGGATAGACTTGAGGTAAAGTTGTTGATTGCATTCCTCTTCAATGAAACTCCTTTTGGGTTCTTTGGGTCAGCAGCTCTTTTGGGAAGGATGAAGTCGTCCTTATCAAAATGAGCAATGCAGACACGGTGATCCTTATGCATTTGCGTCTTGATTGGCGTCTCAATGTCCATATTTAGAACAATAAGCCACTGGTCTACCATGCAGAGATCGGTCATTGTACCGCAATTGCAGTCTATGGAAAGTTTCTGGAGTGTAACTTTCCTTTCTTTTTTCCGCAGCCGGGGAAAACACCAACACGAACCATCTCTCTCTTGACTTCAAGCTGTGGATGGTTCGTCTTCTCCGGTGCTTGAGCTGTCCTTCACTCTATAGCAGTGGTTTTCAAACTGTGGGGCGCGCCCCCCCTGGGGGGCGCCAGAGTTCTTCAGGGGGGGCGCGACATGAGAAAAAAAACAACGAAGAAAAAGTCGTACTTCAACTGTAGAAGTAACATAACTAAATCAATTTACAACCGTTTATCTTCGTGCTAACCATTTAACAAATCTACACACTTGTATCTTCAATAATACCTAAACAGAATTTCGATATAATTTAAAATTTCTTCAGAATCACAGTTTTAGTTTCATACCGCTTCGTTTTCAGCTGTTTTCATTGAAGACGTCTGCCCTTTCTGATACACCTACTTCTAGACATCGTTACTCATTCATTTTTCAACCGTTTACCATCGTTCAAACTATTAAACAAATCTACACACTTGTATCTTCAATTCTATCTTTCCGACTCTGAGTTCAGAGTCGGAAAATAATATTGCTGGCTAACTTTAGTTAAATGGATCGGTTTTTAGTACCTAAAGCTACAGTGAGTAAGGAGACAGAGTGTGGGGCAAGCAAAAAAATAAGGAAGTATGACAATGAATATTTAAACTTGGGATTTTCATGGACTGGATCTGAAGATGCTCCACTGCCACAGTGTGTGGTTTGCAAAGAGGTGCTAGCTAATGACGGTATGAGACCATGTCGACTCCGGCGTCATATTGAGACCAAGCACCCAAGTTTGGTGACCAAGCCCCGAGAGTTTTTTGATAGGAAGCTAAATGAACTGCGGTCACAGAAGAAAGTAATCCAGACATTTAGCAATGTAAATGACAAGGCAACTGAAGCGTCATATCATGTGGCGTTACGCATAGCTAAGGCAGGTAAACCCCACAACATCGGAGAAACATTAATCTTTACTGCTGCCAAAGATATGTGTTCCATGATGCTGGGAGAGGCTGCTGCCGCCAAGCTAAATGCCATCCCGCTATCTGACAACACCGTCCAGCGCCTCATCTCAGACATGGCATCTGACGTGAAAGAACAGGTGCTGAACGGTGTTCGTGAGAGCCCGTTCTTCTCGATTCAGCTTGATGAATCTACCGACGTGGCTAACTGCGCAATTAATGGTGTATGTGCGCTATATTGAAGAGCTCAGTGTCCAGGATGAGTTTTTGTTTTGTCATCCTCTGCCAACTCGCACTACAGCAGAAGAAATATTCAAGGCTTTGAATGAATTCATGCAGGAGAGTCGTATTGATTGGAGCAGTTGTTCTGGAATATGTACGGATGGGGCAAGGGCAATGACAGGCCGACACAGCGGCCTGGTGAAGAAAGTGCAAGCGGTTGCCCCGGCCGCTGTTTGGAAGCACTGTATTATCCATCGCCAGGCCTTGGCGACCAAGAAGATGCCAAAAGAGCTGCGCGCAGTCCTGGATGAGGCAGTACAAATTGTCAACCTAATTAAATCACGCGCCATGAATTCTCGTCTTTTCTCCGTCCTCTGCAATGATATGGGCGCTCACTTCCAACAGCTGCTGTTCCACTCCGAGGTCCGGTGACTGTCTCGGGGAAAGTTCACCCGCTTGTGTGATTTGCGCGAGGAAGTGCGCCTATTTCTTTCAGAAATCAGCTCTCCACTGCTGCAGCATATGGAGGACATGAACTGGGTTGCAAAGTTAGCATATCTTTCTGATATCTTTGAACGGATAAACGCACTGAACACCTCTCTGCAGGGCAAAGAATGCAATGTATTTTTGGCACACGATCGAGTCTCTGGATTCAGGAAAAAGTTGGACCTGTGGTGCGCTCGTGTTAAACGGGGCTCGGTGGAAATGTTCCCGACCTTGGAAGATGTCGTGGAGAAGGCAGGGCTCCAACTGGGAACTGTGCAACAGGTGGTCATTGCGCATTTGGAGGGGCTGCGTGAGCAGTTTGGAGAGTATTTTGGAGAAGAGATCTTAGCAAATCAGTGGGTGAGAAATCCATTCTCTTTCCCAGTGTCACCCTGTGATAGACGACCATGCAAGAGGAAGAGGCCCTTGTTGAGCTCAACTCTAATATGGACTTGAAACAAAAGATGACTGAAGTGTCACTTGCACACTTTTGGCTGTCTGTGAAGACTGAGTTCCCACACCTCTCCAAAAAAGCGATGCAGGTTCTCCTCCCCTTCACATCCACATACCTGTGTGAGTGCGGTTTTTCCGCGTTAACCACGATTAAAAACAAGTACCGGTCAAGGCTGCGGGTAGAGGATGACCTTCGTTTATTCCTCTCTACAGTGCAGCCCCGCATCAGCCGCCTGTGCGCGTCAAAGACGCAAACTCATTGCTCCCAATAAGCTAAAAAGGAGACTAAACTGGCAGTTTACGATTAAGATGTTCAAATGTATTTAATGTTTAAAAGTTTAAAAGTATATAAAGTTGTTAAATTGTGTTTAACAGTTAAGTTGTTTAATTGTGTTTGTGTTTATAAATGTGTTTAAAAACGCACAAAGATGTTATATTTCAGAAATATGTTTAAAATGTTTTAAAAATATGTTTAAAAAATGTTTCCAATGTTTCAAAAATATGTTTTTAAATGTTTTAAAATTATGATCAGATGTTTAAAATGTGTAAAATGATTAAAATAGCTTTCAAAACACAGGTATTTAGAAAAATATTTTTTTTTTGGGGGGGGGGCTCAGCTGAATTTTTTTCTGAGGGGGGGTTCACTCTCTCACACTTTGAAAACCCCTGCTCTATAGAGTTCCTGAACCCACGTGACCACCGGTGTTCGGAACGCCATTTTGGCAGTAAAATCAAGCTCCGCCCTTAAAGATCTTCCTTAAAATGACCCAGCGCCGAAGCTTTCAAGCCATCGGATTAGTACTCATCTCACTTTAATTCGCATGACATTGAGCTTTATATGCAAAAATTAAATAGGTTAAATATTACCGACCCATACAATGCCCCCGGGGTGCTTTTCAAAAGCATCTCCGCTGAAGAAGACGTCCCAGATCTGCAGTATCCGGATATATATAACTACCTTCAGAGCAGCCACAAAGAGACGTCAGAAAGCCTGCAGGGTCTCTAATAAGACAAATATGCTACCCAAAAGTCCCATAGTTTCACCAGTGAGGCTACCAGGTATTCATGAGCATAGAAGGATTAGGGATGAAATAGGGCATGCAGTGTGTAACTGCTCCTGTGTGTAAAATGGTCATTTCCAGATGGTGTACAATCAAATGAATGTCAAGTAGGTAAAATAACAGGGAGGGTAAATCCAGGAAGTACTATTCTTAAAAAGCAGGAGTGTAAAACCAAGTAGTATCCTTTTGAAAGAGCAGGGTGGTACCAATGTGGGGTGGCATTACTATTGTCCAAAACTAATGTTATTGTTGCTTTCTTCAGTTGGGGATGTCAACACGAGGACTTGGCAAGAAGATACTATGAAATGCGGCATCGCCTCTCACACACGGATGTCATGGTAGGAACAGCTGGATTCAGGATTTCACCCCTGCACCCGTTTATTGGGGCCTAACCTGATGGATACGTTTCCTGTAGCTGCTGTGGTTCAGGTGTCATAGAAATGAAGTGCCCATTTTCTGCAAAGGACCTTTCTGTTAATTAGGCAGTAAAGTGTTTTTCTGCGAAGAAACCAGCACCAGCAGCATTTGCTGATCATAGTCAACAATAGTGGTGCTACTGCCCTGAGCCAGAAGCAGGGAACATGTTGGTCTGTGCGTCAGGTTTTTGTTCAGTTAAAAAGTTTCACCAGACCTGCCTTCGCATGAAAAGGGTCCCAAAACAGTGGGTATGTCCCATCTGCCGAAAAGTGATCAATGCCCAAAGAAGAAAACCATAGTGAGGAGACTGTGAAATGACTTGTTTGTAGTAGCTGATACTGTACTGTTATTTATGAATAAACAGTTGTTAAACCAATATTGTTCTCTTCCCCATCATTTGTATTAAATATCAGTAGCAATCAGGGATATGAAACATGGGTGGGTCATTCATATAAAACACACCAGAACAAATATCTGGTTGGGTGGAACTCGGTTAGAATGGGTGGATGTGCAGCTTGATCTGTAAAGAGAAACAATGTGATCGCATCAGAATAGCGAGTGATCAAAAATAATGTCACAACAAGCAAGCAAGAAGTGTGAGTCACAAAGGTTTATTTGCTGGTTGAGCACATCTGTAGCCAGTCACAACAGTTCAATTTACTGTACATCCCCATCACTGGAAGGACACCACAGATTCAGACACATTTGTAAGTGCACAACATACGCTCACCATCTTGTCAAGGTAGGTCACATCATTTTCTCTGTCTATGTCCGTGAAACATATGGGGACAGTGCTTTGCAAGACTGTGTACAGTGGTTGAGTCAATGTCAAAATAAAAAGCCAAAAAACTCAGAGGACAAGTTCATCCTAAGCTTAATTAAAGTTAACATGTACTGCTGAAAACATGTTAAACTAGATTTAAGTTGGAGAAAAGGAGCCACAATATGAAAAATTGTCATGAGAATGGAAAATGCTGATAAACCGGTGAGTATGAACCCTTTTATCATCGTTATGCGTACAGGGAATTGATTAACCTAGCGATTGTGGTACTTGCACTTGGTTCTATGAACATCCTTTCTGTACCGACAGCGATATATTGATGCACTTCTTATGACAAATGTACTTATTGTAAGTCGCTTTGGATAAAAGCGTCTGCTAAATGCCCTAAATGTAAATGTAAATGTTATGCAAGCTCATCTCATTCAGTGTAGTCCTATTCATTTTTTCCTTCAACAACATATTTTCAGTCCTCAGTGCTTGGCATTCTTGCTCAAGAGATTGGACGCGTTTACCACAGGTTTCAGTGCTGCATGGTGGGGTTGCTGGATCCTCCTCATGGAGAACAGGCTGGACATCATTTCCAGGTTCTTCATGGGTAGATTCCTTCAAAGGCTCTGTGGTGGGACTTTGCTCTGCAGTAGGATCCTTGTTGCTGTCTTGGGGACAATCTGTTGATGCTCTGGTGAAAACAATAGTATAAACTGTCACTACTGATGACAGTTTGTCATTCTTTTGTCAGTCACTCTGTTTTCTGCAGTATACTAGCTTTCGTTAGTAAGAAAGTAAGTAAATTGTATTTGTATAGCACATTTACATCCAAAAGTGCTTTATAGTCGGTATATGATAAATAAACAATGTAATAAAATAAATGAATAGAAAGACAATGACAGGGATATTGACAATGACAGTGACAATCACATGCATAGTCAGTGGCTGCCAAATGCAAGTCGGTATAGGTGTGTGATGATTTCAAACCAGCCACAGATGTTATGTTTTTTAGCTCATTGGGTGTTATTAAACCTACAATGAATCCTACAAAAAAAAAAGGTTTATTATTTTACCAAGTCCATGGAAGTGGGGTTGACCAGGTTAAGGAACTTAAATATTCACCTGGGAGGGATGGCTTTCGCAGATAGCTTTGTCTGCTCTATCTTCTGTAGCTTTGCTCTCAGTCGTCTGTTGAAAACCTCCAGTCTCATTTCTCTTTTCCTCTTCTCTGGAGATGGAACGTAGTTGAAAAGAGATGGAACAAAGTCCGGACTCAAGGGATTATCACTCTTTCTCCCTACAAAATAAATAGAAACATTTCAGCGTCGAACTTGGGTTTGTTTACTACTACGTTAGCACTTGCTAGCTTAGCAGCATAAAAAACAGGACATTGTTAGCCCCACGAATTGCATGCTATAATTCACCCAGCTATGTAGTAATAAACTGATCCGAAACCACAATTATAGCCTATTAAATAATGAAGCTAAGCTGCCAAGTTTGTATTCTGTAACTTACCTGATATGAAGTGATCGCTGCACAAGCGGAATCCTACAGCCGGGGGGTCCCATTTTTCTGTCTTTTTTTGCTTGCTCCTGCCTCTTTTAATGGCGCTGATCCACTTAGCTCGCCTCTCCGCATCTTTAGGAATGCGGTAGAACGACGTACATTTATTTTTGCCTCGTTTATTTGTGCAACCTGGTGCACAACAGTTATCGACCATGTCTTCTCCACCCCAACAGCGCCAATCTGCCGAATACTGCCAAAATGGTGGTGCCCACGTTTCCACCGCCCCAACAACGTCTTCTTCTTCTTCTTGGGGTTTTTCGGCGGTTGGCATCCACAACTTGGTGCATTACCGCCCTCTTCTGATCCAGTTAACTAATCAAAAACAAAAATATCCAAACACTCACTCATTCACACCTTCTTTCTACTCTATATCCTACCATATAACCCTGTTTCTCTCAAAAAGCCAAACAATACTTTTATACAATTCCTCTTCATTAAGCTTAAAATATTTTCCAAAGTATACTCCTGCATACTGCATACTCTCAATTGATTTTTCATACTTTCCCTCTCCATCCCATAACCACTACAGTTCATTAAAACATGTTCCACTGTCTCCTCTACCTGGCACCCCTCACATAATCCAGTGGGGTGTTTTCCTATCAAATTCATTGTTTTACTTAGTGCACTGTGCCCCAACCTTAACCTAATCAAAATTAGTTCATCCTTCCTCTGTCCACTATACCTTATTTTAACATTAACACTTTTTTGAATATTATATAAATATCTCCCTTTCTCCTCACTGTCCCATTTGTCTTGCCACATCTTGTTAACTTTTCCCCATATCAGGCTTTTAACTTCTGCCTTCCCAACAACGTCAACACCCGGAACTCTATGCGTCAATCACGTGTGCAGTGCGTCTTCCGTCAACAACGTGCCATGCTTGATTGTAGCGAACAATTATTTTGTAACTGTAACTTACATATGCAATTCCTTTAATTTACGTGTCAACACTTGCTATGTATTATTTATAAATATATATTATATAAATTCCAAAACTTTCCTCCTTGAACTGAACTCCGGCGCATTCGGCAATCGACTTGTGTGGACTTCCTGTAAACACGGAGCTACCGGTAATGCTTGTTAAACTGTCTTTTAAAATAAACTCCGGGTTTGCAAACTAAGTTGTTTGTGGTTCGTTTTATGTGTAGGGACCCTAGTCATGCTACTGCAGAGGTTTGGTGCTATTTAGTGGTAAAAAAAATGCGGATTTAGAAGCGAAACACTATGCCCCAAGTCAACAACATGGACGCCAAACATTGCGCCCGGCAAACTATAATACTCGATTTTCAATGAAAAAGGTATCTGGAAGGCTTATTTGATGGGTTTTAATGCCAAAACAAAGATCCTGGGTTCAATTTGCGCCGGAATTACACTTTAACCATCCATTTCCTCGAACACGAAACACTCTGCAGCCGTTAACATACGAGCTGTTCCCCTGATAACCACACGGGGGTGCTAATTGCTCAAGGTCTAGGATCGAGGTCCGCAACTTGCGGCTCTTCCACCCCTGCAGTGGCTCCCTGTAGCTTTGAAAAAAATAAAATATGCTTTGAAATGAATAATGGCTATTGTCATTGGCGTCAGTTTGGTTTGAAATGTGGTGGGGACAGAGACGCAATCTGGAATGCATTTTTAGAAGTGCTGGGGATGCACCTTATTTTTCTTTAGCGCAGGTCATGAAAGGTTCTGAAGACGGGATACCTGTGTAGCTTACTAATTAATACGATTTTTACAAAAAAATTATGTCTGACACGTTTTATGAAGAAAGCGTTTTCAAAAAGCATTGGACATGATGACCCACAATGTTCTGCTCCATGATGCACTCAATGTTGACGTGACATGACATGAGCTATACCAAAATAAACAAAGAGGGGCTTATTACCTACGTGTTTAAGTTCAGAAGGGGCAAACGTATACACACAGCACTAAAAATGACAAAATCGAAAAAGCCCTATGTGCTTCAACGTTTAGCTTTCCTATTTAAATTAATTTTGAATTTACAACAGTACGAATGATTTATTTTATTTTCACTTCAATGACGTTTCGTTAGCAGTTTTCAGACTCCCCACTAGATGGTCGTAAATCATCCATATTATTTGTACCAAGTAACAACCATGGTACCAGGCAACCGCACACTCCAAACCAATATTTTGTCAAAAACCAATTACAATATTGATAACATATACCACAACCAACATACCGTCATAGTGGTCATATCATTACAATAAAGGTTACAAGACGTTTGTTTGCACACCACATAAATCTCATAAAATAGAGGGCATAATCAATTGAGTTAACACATTTTTATTTATTTATAAGGAACAGGAACCAAGTGCATCAGAGCTCAATGAAAGGCAGGAACTGGTAGATGGCAATGAAGAGGTGAGTTGGCAGAACCAAGTTCCTAAAAGGAGAAAACACTGCATTTTAAAATAAATAAATCGACAGAGCTAAATCAATTAAGTTATCAATCTTCTGTCTTTGTTTACATTTGATCAGGGAGAGGAACTAAGTCAATCAGAATTTAGTGAAGCTAATGTTAGCTATAGCTTCAACGTCAATGATAGACCTTAGAAACTATCAAGATAAATCGTTCGCTGCCCTCGGTCAAACTACGACAAAGGACTTTGTACAGATTGTCATCATCATGAATAAATATAGATACGTTACGTTACCTCCTCCGGACCTCCTCTCCTCAAATGCATGAGGCTGCAACCGCAGCAGATTGTCCATGGAAGTGCGCAGCAAGCAGTCAGGTTCAGATTACACAGAGAAGGAGCCGCCCACCGTACCACCCAGCCCTCCCCCATTCTAGAACTACTCATCCAAATGTTATAATTGTTGCAAATTGTTGACGGCTGTGTGCCGTATCCAGATAGACTTTTTGTGGATTGGTTCGCATCTGTCTCGCGCTATTAACATTCATTTTTTTTAAAAAAACTGCATTCCAATTTTATTTTATTTTATTTATTTTTTCTGGTGGGGACAAAATGAGTCTTTACGAAAACTGGTGGGGACACGTCCCCGGCGTAATCGACGCCTATGACCTGAGATGACTTCAAAAGCTCATCAAAGATGTCAGAATCCACTTCAACTCCTGCAGAATCCTTGAGCATCAAAGCAGTAAAACCTGACAAATTGAATTTTGCCAGCACTAAAACAAAAGACAATTTGGATTATAGCATAACTTCCAAGTAAGTTACACATACAACATTGTAAAACCAGAAGACATGGATAAAGCTTGACAATTTAGTTACCTCCTTGTAAAAATTCAGAGAAACTGAAGACCTCCTCCACCTTTGGTACCCTGACCCATTTGCTCACCCCCTTATATTCGACAGGAACCAGCATGTCTCCACCTTCAAAGGAAAGAATGGCATTTATATATAAATAAATAAAACACATTCTAAAAAGCATAAAACAGCATGCACATGATTAAACAAGACAAAATAGTTGGTTTAAAAGGGAGGACTGAAGTTAAGAATGAAGAACATGATTATTCCTCCTCTCCTCTTATCTGTCCTCCTGTGCTCCTGTGAGCCTGTCTGTGCTGCTGCTAAAGGGAGGGGGCTGATAGTCAACAGCGCTATACAGGCAAACTAAGCTAAACAGAAAGGACATACAGACAGCTTTTTGTTAAGCTTGTTTGTAAGAGTTAGCCAACATGCTGTAAGCTGCTGCTGAGCTAGCGAGCTACAGAGCATATAAAAAAATATCTGTGCCGTTTTATTGAAGTTACTTACAGTTTCTACGAGCGTAGTTCACGGCTACACGCCGTCGGGTTATCTCATACCGCCGCGAACACACCAAGCGCGTACCTCGCGTACCATGTACGCGCGTAACGCAGCTAAAATGTTGCTTGACCATTTTGTGTCAAAAATGGTCATACGCGCGTAACGCGCGTAGATGTGACCCCCCCCCCCCCCAGCCTGTGGCTGCGCTGGATTTAGTCCGAGGAAGGAAACCCAAACGCCGCCGTGTTTGGGTGGATGATAGAGCTTGGATCGGGTTAGATTAAATAATCTCGGATATAAATAACAATAATCGGGTTAAATAACTTCACATGGTGTGTCTGGTGTGTTTCCAGCATTCGTAGTGTTGATCAGCAGAGAAATAGTCCGCCAAGACGTTGAGGTTGCTTAGCAATCAGAGACTCTGTCCATGCAAGTGAACGGAGCGTTCACTCTTCGTCATAACTATCAAACCAAACATCCTTCACATTCACCGAGCGAACATTATGAAAGTAAAATGCACATTTCTCGCTAAAAATGTTTCCATAAAAGCATTTAATGGCGTAACTATGTTACTATTTCCACACAGAATAAAGAAAGATGTCGGCCGTATGCTTCTGTCCAAGCTCACTACTCTCTGCCAGTGACGTCGGGTCAAGCTCAACGCTGATTGGCTATTGCGGCGCGTATGAGCGTAAAAAGTTCAATTTTTTGAACTCCTCGTACGCGCGTATATGTACGCGCGTATATGTACGCGCGTATATGTACGCGCGTATATGTACGCGCGTATATGTACGCGCGTATATGTACGCGCGTATATGTACGCGCGTATATGTACGCGCGTATATGTACGCGCGTATATATACGCGCCTCATACGCGCCTAACGCGAGTAAAATGTTGCTTATACGCGTGTAACGCGTGTACGCGTCTCATACGCGCGTAAACCAATGGTTCCCTATGGAAAAATTGCCGATTTTATACGCGTGATACGCGGGTAACGCTTTTGGTGTGGCCGTACGAGATAACCCGCACCGTGGAGCAGGTCCAGGCAGACCTCCTATACCGCACCGCGTGCAGCGTGCGTTGGTGAAGGCTGGCAGTCGTGGCCGCAGCGGGCCAACTGCACTGTTTAACTCCAGCATTGAGATAACAACTACCGGAGTTTGTTGCGGCTATGATTAAGCATACATCTATCTACATATACTACTCCCTTAATTTCAAAAAGATACTAGGTATTATTAACTTCTCCTTATGAGTGATAGCGAAAACTGACCTGTCGTCTCCTTCCTCGACTGTGCCCAGTGCCCACCCTCTCCGGCTCTCCTCAGTTTTTTCGTCAGCAAAGTGAAACTTATATTTTCGATGTTTGTGAGTAAAAAGAAAGACAAGCACATTTAATTAAAAAAAAATCGCAGATATTACTGATATTATACTATCGACAGCCGGAGTGAAAATTAGCTACCATCTTTACCAAGTTTATGCTAGCAATTGCCAGTTCGACAAAATCTATTTAAAATGGGATTAGAAAGTAACAGACAGCATATATCCATACAAAAGAAAACAAACGACGTTTTTCGAATTATTTAAGCGTTTATCAACCGCACAACATTAACCCTAACCAAGTTTAACTTACCACAGCGGTTAGAAAGATGGCTACCGAAAGTTCAAATCAATACTCACGGTGTGAGAATCCCCTAACGACCGAAATCTACACCAACACTTTCATCAAAAAACTCTCCTGGTGTAGCCTACATTATGATCAATTCAGTGTTAAAATAACACTGCACCCTGTTGATTAACACCAACACTGAAAAATTAACACCCGTAGTTTTGCTGTGTAGGACCCTTTTTCAGAAAAGCGGGGAACATAGGACCCTTTTCTGGGAAAAGGGTCCTATGTTCCCCGCAATCTATCTTTAAAAATATATCAATACTTTGACACGACATTCGCGTGATGACAGCCAATCGGCGTTCAACAGCGCGGCCACTGAGTGACATGTGTAACGTAACAGCCAATCAGCGTTCAACCGGCCAACTCAGTGCAGTGCAGTCCGGGGTGAACTGCAGCATGGAGGATAAAGTGATTGTTGCCGTTTGCGACTCCCATAGCTCTTTATATGATATGATATAATATAATATAATATAATATAATATAATATAATATAATATAATATAATATAATATAATATAATGTAATTGTATAATAATATCACTTCGAAAAGCTCTGTGCGCCTCCGGATGGCCGTAGCGCGGGGAGCTCTTGTAGGGATTGGGCTTCTCGGGGTTTGTTTACCAGCGTATGAGTAGACTGCGTCAGGTTCCTCTTCCACAAAAGGTAAAGACATGCAATGGTAGTTATCTCGGCCGGAATTTGGCAGTTATGATGGAAAAAGTAACAGATCGGGGAACATAGAACCCTTTTTTGGAAAAAGGGTCCTATGTTCCCAGGTCACATACATATCGGGGTACATAGCACCCTTTTTGGGAAAAGTGGGGAACATAGGACCCTTTTTAAAAAAAAGGGTCTTATGTTCCCCAGTCTCATACAAAGAGGGGAACATGGGACCCGGGGAACATAGACACGCTCCCAAGCGCAGGATATTCGCTACGGCGCTGCATCCAAAAGTCCAGAAATGTCTGGCCTCTGAAGGCAGACTTCAACGTCTCGTCACAGGACGATTTTGCAAACATTTTGCTTCCCCTACTCGTCGTCACAGCAGTTACTCAATGCAGGTTTAAGATCATTGCATATGATGGGTACATGCACTTTTTTTTTTTAACGGTTGCTTCAACTTCAAAAAATTGCTTCATAAAATCGTTCATACTCCACGTACCACTAGAGGGCGCTCGCGTACCACTGAGAACGGCTGCAATAGGAGAAGGAAAAAAACGGAAAAGCCTAATAGGACCCCTTTAAGAATTATGAATGTATATTGCCAGTAATATGAACACAATGGTAACAGGGATGTTACAATAGTTTAGTTATTCCTATACGATGTGTAAGTGATGGAAACTATTTACTAGACGGATTCATACCGTCAGTGTTTTCACTGTTTCCAGAACTGGTCTTTTCATCAGTACACAACGTTTTGAATTTCAGTGTCACCATCGTTGGATAATCTATTCCAAATGTGTAACCAATTTCTATAAAAAAAAGCTAATGGCCAATATGTTTTTTACATTATTATTTAAATATGTTTTGATAGTAGACCTTTTACATTAGGCCTATGCACCTTGTTTTTGTCTTCGTAAACTGTGCCACAAATTGGGACTTCAAAATTGCGCAGATGCGCATGCGTCAACCAAGGGAGTAACGGTGGTTGTCGAGATTGCTTCACTTTGAAATTCCGTTATCCGCTGAAAGACTTGACTATCGTGTTGACAGTCCCACCCTAATGGGGCCATGATCTGGGTGTGTTTCCTTGAGATAGGATGTGTTTGCATCCGTTTAACCGCTTTGTGAGCGCCTCACACCAAGTGCGCGCAAACAGACGCCTATTCGATGTGGATCACCCTCATACCCGACAACACGGTCTTGATCTTCGTCTTCTGCTGAAATAGCGCCGTCGATTCTCCAGTGTGTCCACTGACTATACGGCTGGTAAGCATGTTTTATCCATGCATGCAAAGGCATTGGACATTCGTAGATTCACTTTCACTCTTGCCGTTTGCCCCTAACAGTGAATGGTTGATGATATAGACATAACTCAAGGTTGTGGGTAGAGTGTCAGCGAAAAGTTACTAAAGAACAACGTTTAGAAACGCTTTAGATTACAGACTGCAGCGTCGGGGATATTTTGTACTAACGGTGTAGCAAATCAGTACGCACCAATTGTAGGCTACCTGGGAAGCATGAAGTTATGGGATACAGCTACCAATTATATTGTTGTTATTTTCCAACTACTGGGTACCTAGCCTATTAGTAGGCCTACTGGGTTAATTCGACCTACTGAGCAATAATCCGGACGTTTGGGAGGAATTAAGAGAGCATTTTGTACATCCTTTATTGTCCCTTTTTGGGG
Source organism: Gadus morhua (assembly GCF_902167405.1). Lineage (NCBI taxonomy): Eukaryota > Metazoa > Chordata > Actinopteri > Gadiformes > Gadidae > Gadus > Gadus morhua. The sequence goes on from NC_044063.1 coordinate 15,299,550, forward strand.
GAAAGTTCTGTCTCTGCTTTTGACGCATCCGGGAGCCGGTGTTGTGCCGAATCTCGACCCCCGCATATTACAACCCCCCTTCGCGTGAACGCGCATTCGCTTATTGTCAACGCCGCATACTTTTATTTAGTTCGAGGCGCTCTTCCTTCTGACAACATTAGTCAAAAGTAGTGTTTATATTATATCAGAACATCAAAAGTTGAGCAACTTATCACAGAAAGCGATGGCATATTTTCGGTTGTAAGTTTTAAGACGAACACATCGCAATGGAACCTCCGACGACCCATGTACGCTGCAACATTCAAGATAATGAACTACGAGGGCACTTAAATACCTAATAGTTAATTAGTTAAAAGTAATACATTTATGCATTATGTTATTTACTCATATTAATGTTGACGTCTTGGTAGCCTACCATAGAAAGCACATTTAACTGTGACTGATCCAAAATTAAGGAAATCCTTTACAGACTGAGTGAGCACAGCCTCGCCATCGAGAGAGGCCACCACAGGCCTGTGTTGGCCTGTGAAGGATATTGGATATATTCAATGTATATTCAATGTATCCAATATATATTTTGGATATATTGAATGTATATATACTGGATATATTCAATATCCAGCCAATTTAGCCTGCCATATTCATCACCCCTCTCCTATTTCTTGTTTGCACAGTCTGAGAAACGTATTGATGGTTGAGTGTTGAGTGTTACTGAAAAGACAACATTTTCTTCATTATGAAGTCTTCGGGTTTGAACTTCAGGTGGCCTTTCACCAATTATCACGAGAGTTTAGGTGAGTGACAGCTCACAGTCCTGTGGTGGCCTGGGAAGGATATTGGATATATTCAATATGTATTCAATATATATTTAATATATCGAATATATATTTTGGATATATTGAATATATATTGAATATATGTGGATATATTCAATATCCAGCCAATTTATCTAATCTCATCTTCATCCGCTTATCCGGGGTCGGGTCGCGGGGGGAGCAGCTCAAGCAGGGGGCCCCAGACTTCCCTTTCCCGGGCCACATTGACCAGCTCTGACGGGGGGATCCCGAGGCGTTCCCAGGCAAGTGTTGAGATATAATCTCTCCACCTAGTCCCGGGTCTTCCCCGAGGTCTCCTCCCCACTGGACGTGCCTTAAACACCTCCCAAGGAAGGCGCCCAGTGGGCATCCTTACCAGATGCCTGAACCACCTCAGCTGACTCCTTTCTAAGTAAAGGAGCAGCGGCTCTAATCCGAGTTCCTCACCGATGGCTGAGCTTCTCACCCTATTCCTAAGGGAGACGCCAGCCACCCTTCTGAGAAAACTCATCTCGGCCGCTTGCACCCGCGATCTCGTCCTTTCGGTCATCACCCAACCCTCATGACCATAGGTGAGGATGTGAACGAAGATCGACCGGTAGATCGAGAGCTTTGCCTTGCGGCTCAGCTCTCTTTTCGTTACATTACATTTACATATATATATCCAGGTCACGAAGACGGAGGGACGGACAGACCGGGGTTACAGGGCGGTACCGCCGCTGGATCCCGCTCTGTGCTGTCTTTGGAGTGAAGACGGGGCTCAGCGACCGCTGCCCCACTCCCAAAGACCAGCTGACGGCCAAGCTTACAGACAGAGCGCATCGGTGTATGATGCAGCAAGAGGCTGTTATGAATAACATCGCCCTGCTGGCGCATAACATCTCCACCATGACGGTTAACCCTCATCGTCTGGCCGAACAGGCAGTCGACGTGCTCTCCTCCTGGCCCCCAGGCTTACCAGCCCTGCCCGGCTCCATCGCAGGCTGCGGCCAGCGGCCAGCGAAGGCCCCGGGCAGCGGGCTCATGGGGCTATGTCCCGCCCCACAAGCGCCGGCGAAGGCAATTACGGGGCGAGGGAGAAGCGTGTGACAGCGAGAAACACCTCTTTACCAAAGACGGCTGTTTTTTCCCCACACAGTTAACGCTGGAGCCTACCGGCCCGACCATAACTGTTTCTCACGCATCTCCCACCACATATAGGCAGGCCGTCAATAAACCTTGTATTATTGATCGAGCCAGCCCTTCATTAACTTTACCAAGGCAGCCTCGCCCGGCTTACTAGCCCCGCCCGCCTCCATCGCAGGCTGCGGCGAGTGGCCAGCAAAGGCCTCGGGCAGCGGGCTCATGGGGTGATGTCCCGCCCCACAAGCGCCGGGACAAGGCGTCGGCTGCGTCGTCTCCCGCTGCGTTGTCTCCCGCTGCGTCGTCTCCCGCGGCCTCTTCTCCCGCGGCCTCTTCTCCCGGCGGCGTCGTTTCCGGCTGCGTCGTCTCCGGCTGCGTCGTCTTTTGCGGCGGGAATATATTGAATATATATTGAATATATCCAATATCCTTCACAGGCCACCACAGGCCTGTGGTGGCCTCTCTCGATGGCGAGGCTGTGCTCAATGAGTCTACATAGTAAAGGATTTCCTTAAGGTGCGGCCACACCAGACGTGTATCTCGCGTACTTCGCGTATAAAATCGCCATTTTTTCCATAGGGAACCATTGGTTTACACGCGTATTACGCGTTTCACGCGTATAAGCAACATTTTACGCGCGTAACGCGCGTATGAGGCGCGTATATTTACGCGCTATACGCGTGTATATCGCGTACATTTCAAGAGTTCAAAAAAATTAACTTTTTACGCTCATACGCATGACGATTAGCTGCGTTGCCCAATCAGCGTTGAGCTTGACCCGACGTCACTGGCAGAGAGTAGTGAGCTTGGACAGAAGCATACGGCAGACATCTTTCTTTATTCTGTGTGGAAATAGTAACATAGTTACGCCATTAAATGCTTTTATGGAAACATTTCTAGCGAGAAATGTGCATTTTACTTTCATAATGTTCGCTCGGTGAATGTGAAGGATGTTTGGTTTGATAGTTATGACGAAGAGGGAACGCTCCGTTCACTTGCATGGACAGAGTCTCTGGTTACTAAGCAACCTCAAGGTCTTGGCGGACTATATATCTGCTGATCAACACTACGAATGCTGGAAACACACCAGACACACCATGTGAAGTTATTTAACCCGATTATTGTTATTTATATCCGAGATTATTTAATCTAACCCGATCTAAACTCTATCACCCAAACACGGCGGCGTTTGGGTTTCCTACCTCGGACTCCAGCGCAGCCACTAGGGCTGTCAAAATCGCTCAAAAATGACATTCGAATGTTCGTTTGGAAAAAAATCATGAATTCGAACTATTCGAATATCTGGTTGCCTATTTTACGCAGTTGCCGTCAATATGTCAATAATGCGACAAAACCATGGTTCAAATTAGCGGGATATATATATATCCTATAAACAGCCCAGTAACGTGGAGGCCTAATCATGAAAAGCCACAACTTTGTATCGCTTGCATTTCACCACCACACCTGCAAGCGCGCAAACTATAGTAATCTGAAGAAGACGCCCGCTTCTGAATGTTACAAAGTATGCTAGTGGTAATGTTCCTTGCTTTGCTTACCAAGTTACCATTTATCGATAAGGCCTATTAAAATCGATAAAGAAAAATATGCATGTCGCCTACGTCTTCCACCATGCCAGCGAAAGGGCCAGCACTACGCACCGTTCGGATTCATGAAAAAAAAGCTGTCTCGGACTTTGCCGAGAACATTGCGTTATAGCAGCTTTCACCAGCCAGACTACTAGCTCCCTGAGCTCTACTTCGGATGCTTATTGAATGGCATAGCCGAGCTGGAATACCTATATCCAAGTACGGAAACCCCGTGGGGATAAAATACATTCGCTCTTCACAATACTAGTCTGTTACACTTGTACCGCGGGAGTGTTTTTTCACATTCGAATATTATGAGGGAAATCGCGAACAGACAGAGGCTCATTCACAAAGCAGATAGAGGCGCTTGTACCGCGGAAGTGTTTTTTCACATTCAAATATTAATTTTCACGTTCGAATTCGCGTTTTTGGATACTTTTCGAACGAATATTTGAACTTCGAATATTCGTTGACAGCCCTAGCAGCCACGGCCGACAACTTTCTTTATTCTGGGTTGAAATAGTAACATAGTTACGCCATTAAATGCGTTTATGGAAACATTTTTAGCGAGAAATGTGCATTGTACTTTCGTAATGTTCGCTCGGTGAATGTGAAGGATGTTTGGTTTGATAGTTATGACGAAGAGGGAACGCTCCGTTCACTTGCATTGACATGGACTCATTTAGGCGAGTGACGTAGGCGCGTATAGCGCGTATGGCGCGTATGGCGCGTATGCGACCATTTTTGACACAAAATGGTCAAGAAACATTTTACGCGAAAATTACGCGAGATACGCGTCTGGTGTGGCCGCACCTTTAGTTTTGGATCAGTCACAGTTAAATGTGCTCTCTAGGGTAGGCTACCAAGAGGTTGTCAAAATTAATATGAGTAAATAACATAATGCATAAATGTATTACTTTTAACTATTTAACTATTACGTATTTAAGTACTCTCGTAGTTCATTGTCGTGAATGTTGTAGCGTACATGGGTCGTCTGAGGTTTCATTGCGATGTGTTCGTCTTAAACTTACAACCTAAAATATGCCATCGCTTTCTGTGATAAGTTGCTCAACTTATGATGTTCTGATATAATATGAACACGCATTTTTGACTAATATTGTCAGAAGGAATGAACTAAATGAAAGTATGGGGCGTTGACAATAAGCGTTCACGCGAAGGGGGGTTGTAATATGCGGGGGGGTCGAGATTCGGCACAACACCTTGTTAACACACACTTGCACGTACACAAAAGGAGTGACCTTGTCAGAAGTTGGGATTTCCGTCAAGTTGGAAAGAAATGGGCAGATTCTGAGTTTGCGGTTTAATAGATCATCAGTGAAACATCGTTGCGACACAAATGACACCTCTAGCTAAATGTAGCCTAATAACCTAGAGGAGCAGCTACAACCTTGTTTTCATCAAAACAAGGCGTCTTTAGAGAACGGTGAATTGCATTGGCGTCTTTGAGCTGTCGGATTTCATACGCGAGGATAGGGACCGTCTGCAAAGTGCAAAACTGAAAACGACCACAATGGTCAAATTTTAATAGCGTCGCCATTATTGACTCTAGAGCCCAAAAACATGTTCAATATAGGCATGGCCTCTATATGGTCTTACTACAACCTTTAGTTTTGAAAAATATATCTCTTCTTATTTTTGAGGAATTTTTATTTAGCAACAATTTGAATAGCTTCACCATTGTTGATTCTAGAGCCCCAAAACTTGCTCCATAAAGGCATAGCCTCTATATGGTCTTACTACAACGTTTCCTTTGGAAAAATGTATCTCCTCTTATTTTTAAGGAATTTCACAAAATCGATACAGTAAAATCACATGGTTCCATGTGTACAAGTAGTCTGCCAAACCGTTAATATGGTCATATCAGTCAGTCCCGAAACGTATACGCATAATTTTGTCTATAGCTCACTTCAAAGTGCTAACATAATGCAATTTGCAAAGGCGAAAATATGCATATGCGAGGTTTTCAAAAGGAAATTTATTAAGAATTGACACAGTAAAATCACATGGTTACGTGTGTACAAGTGGTCAGTACAACGTTTAATATGGTCATATCAGTCAGTGCCAGAACTTATCTATTATTTTGTCTATAGCTCACTTCAAAGTGCTACCATAATGCAATTTGCAAAGGCCAAAATATTCATATGTGAGGGATTCAAAGGACATTTTTTCAAAATCCATACTGTAAAATCACATGGTTACTTGTGTACAAATAGTCAGCACACCGGTAATATATCATATCATTCAGTCCCGGAACTCATGTATAATTTTGTCTATAGCTCACTTCAAAGTGCTAACATCATGCATTTTGCGAAGGCCAAAATATGCATATGGGAGGTATTCAAAGGACATTATTTCAAAATCTATACAGTAAAATCACATGGCTACTAGTTAGGGCTGAACGATCTATCGTTTTCGACCGAAAATCGCGATCTCAAGCATTACGATTTTGGGATCGTCAAAGCTGCGTTTTCTTTTTTTTATTTTTTTTTTTATTTTTTTTTTTTTTACAAAAGTGCAATTATTTTGATAATGATGAGCCATTGAAGCAAGTATACTTAAGAAAGAGGGCTCCCTTTTTATTTGACTTTTTTGGTTGTTGTTTCTTAGGTACTTGAATAAACAGTCTTGCATTTGAAATCTGTTGCCAGCAGTTTTCATTATTGCATTACCTTAATGGAATTCATTGGTTATATTAATTTATACTGAAACTTGATTTAAAGAAAATAAATCGTGGTTGAAATCGAAACCGCAATCTCTACCAGAAAAATCGCAATTTCAATTTTTTCTTAAAATCGTTCAGCCCTACTACTAGTGTACAAGTAGTCGGGACAACAGTTAGTATAGTCATATCATTCAGTCCCGGAATTTATCTATAATTTTTTTCTATAACTCACTTCAATGTGCTAACATAATGCAATTTGCAAAGGCCAAAATATGCATGTGAGGTTTTCAAGGGACATTTTCTCAAAATCTATAAGTAAAATCACATGGTTCCGTGTGTACAGGTAGTCAGCACAACGGTTAATATGGTCATATCAGTCAGTGCCGGAACTTATGCATAATTTTGTCTATAGCTCACTTCAAATTGCTAGCATAATGCAATTTGCAAAGGGCAAACGGAAGTAGAATCATAACAGCGTCATGAGGTGTCGTTCACGCGAACTTCCGACATCTCGAAAATGTTTTCCCTATAATTTCCAGCGATGTGAACGCACCAGGCATCAACGCTCCGAGACCGGAAATGACGTCAAAAGTGCACCTCGGAAAGCTGGCATCCGTGGATTCAGGTACACACCATCAGTGTACGTTTAAATGCACAGTTTAATCTGATTGAAGCCATAGTTCTATCTCCTCAATTGGACAACTGCAATCATCCGAGTATACATGACGGTGAGAAAATCGATTCATTGGCCGAAGCATGTCATGCCCCGCTACGATAGGTGGCACTGTACCCATTTCAACTAGTGGTAGTAGAGCAACCAGCTGACCTCTTTACGTAACCATCAACAACAAATACGAGAAAGATGTTTTCAGTAGAGAGCTGTCAGTTCACTTCGGGTCCATGTAATTTCTCAGACGCTCCATTGTTCCGACCTCTGGGTCGTATGCAGACTCCTCCGGGCTGTGGACGGGTCCCAGAAGTAGATGTCCCTCTTCACTCCAATACAAGTGGGACCAGGAATGTGTCTCCGCAAAAAATATCTGGATATCGATCAAAGGCTCATAATTATCTTTATACGATGTACTAATAAAATGTAAGTTTTCTCTTTTCAAAACCCCACCTCAAACGTTTTATTAGCCATTGTTTGCAGGAGAAGCAAGGTTGGGCAGCTGAAAGGAGTCGTAGTGAAACAAATGTTCTTTCGGCTCGGCATCTGAAAGGGGTTAGTGCACGGCTCCATTAACTTCTCGTAGTCTCGAGTGGTAATAACGATTTTTGTTTTGTTTTAAAATACAAAAATGAAATCTATATAAAAGGTTTTTCTTTATTAGGTCAAAAAGGGACAAACTAATCTAAAATAATAGTATAAATCATAATTGTTAAATAATAATTATACCCCAGATGGCAGGAGGAGTGCAATTTATAGATCACATATAGTGAATCATCGGGGGGGTTAGCAATAGGATTCGACCGATATGGATTTTTTCAGGCCGATACCGTTTTTTTTTCATCAGCCTTAGCCGATAACCGATACGGCAATACCAATTTTCTTGAGCCAATATTTGGAGCCGATAATACCTTGGAAATCCAGAGTATTCGCGAGAGCACAATTTGAATTTGATTAGCGAGTCACTCTGGGAACGAGCAATATACTGGTGTATATTCTGGGCGTCCCCTGGCCCAGAACATTACTCAATCACATCGATGTATCAATATAGGCGGGCCAAAAGTGTTGCTGTTTTACCAACCGGATACGGCAAGAGTCTTATCTATTGGTTAGCTCCACTGGTCTGGATACGTCACCCCTTGGTTTCTTCTGATTGGTCATAGTGTTATCCAGTGATATTTTCAAATGCATGCTTGGTGCCGCCCCTCGAGTTGGGCCATTTTCATTACTCGTTGCCAGACCTCACAGCTTTCTAGATGTGGGTCTGGATCTCCAGGCTAAACCTTCGATAATTTACGTCATAAAAATGACACAATGATGTTAACAAATGTTCCAATGTCTCAATTAAAAAAAATTAACATTTATTGAACGGCTGATAATCACGGCCCAAAAAAGAAAAAAAGAAATCGGCCGATACAGAAAAAAATATTTGATATCAATCTTTGCGTTTTTTACGTGTATTGCTATCGGCCAATATTTTTTTGATAATATCGGCCAATCTCCATGGTCGGTAAACACTGCGACTATGCTTGCTCAGACCTCTCGCTTATGATGATATAATGCTAACAATGCTGGAAAACTTTTCTGCATCCGGAACGTCATGCACTAGGGCGTAGCTAGGGCCAAATCTCTCCTTAAAGAAAGGACAGCGGATTCCAAAATGGCGCCCATTCATTCCTATGAAAACTGGTGTTCCCGTGGACCTCGGAGCCCGTATTTTACTGGGGTCTCTCAGACAGAGGCTTTTCTGGAACTGTTCCCTTGGCATTGCCTAAGAATATTCTTTATGAGAGATACAGGTTCTCATCAGAGGGTATTCGCTATTTGAAGTCCTTGTTGGACCTTATGTAAACAATGCTTACTGTTGCGCATTGTGACTCCGTGAGAGGGTGGCAAAGTGGAGGTAGCGCGTCAGTCTTAAATATCTGCCTGCGCGACGGGGGTTCGACTCCAAAGGGTGAAGTCCCAATGAATTCCCAATTAAAAAGTCCCAATGATCATGCATATGGAATACTTATTCACTAAAGGTTATGGAATTATCTTTTGTGCTTATTTCAAACTTGAACCCATATTTTCAAGGCCGTGCTGGCACCACGTCTATGGGGGTAAAAAGGCATGATGATATACCGGTGAGATTTGAACCCCGGTCGCTTGTGTTTAGGTTTTATACTAATCCACTACGCCATCGCCGCTACCTTCCGGTCTACAGGCGTATGACCGGGTCCCCCGGGAGAAACTGTGGGAGGTGCTGCGGGAGTATGGGGTAAGGGGGTCTATCCTCAGGGCCATCCAATCTTTGTACTCCCAAAGCGAGAGCTGTGTTCGTGTTCTCGGCAGCCAGTCAGTTTCGTTCTCAGTGGGTGCTGGTCTCAGCCAGGGCTGCGCCTTGTCACCAATCCTGTTTGTGATATACATGGACAGGATATCGAGGCGTAGTCGTGGTGGGGAGGGGTTGCAGTTCGGTGGTCTGAGGATCTCGTCACTGCTTTTTGCAGATTATGTGGTCCTCATTGGATCATCGGCCTGTGACCTTCAGCACTCACTGGATCGGCTGGCGGCCGAGTGTGAAGCGGCTGGGATGAGGATCAGCACCGCTAAATCTGAGGCCATGACTCTTAGCAGGAAACCGGTGGATTGCTTACTCCGGGTAGGAAATGAGTCCTTAGCCCAAGTGAAGGAGTTCAAGTACCTCGGGGTCTTGTTCGCGAGTGAGAGTACTATGGAGCGTGAGATTGGCCGGAGAATCGGAGCAGCGGGGGCGGTATTGCGTTCGCTTTACCGCACCGTTGTGACGAAAAGAGAGCTGAGCCGCAAGGCAAAGCTCTCGATCTACCGGTCGATCTTCGTTCCTATCCTCACCTATGGTCATGAGGGCTGGGTGATGACCGAAAGGACGAGATCGCGGGTACAAGCGGCCGAGATGAGTTTTCTCAGAAGGGTGGCTGGCGTCTCCCTTAGGGATAGGGTGAGAAGCTCAGCCATCCGTGAGGAACTCGGATTAGAGCCGCTGCTCCTTTACTTAGAAAGGAGTCAGCTGAGGTGGTTCGGGCATCTGGTAAGGATGCCCACTGGGCGCCTTCCTTGGGAGGTGTTTCAGTCACGTCCAGTGGGGAGGAGACCTCGGGGAAGACCCAGGACTAGGTGGAGAGATTATATCTCAACACTGGCCTGGGAACGCCTCGGGATCCCCCCGTCAGAGCTGGTCAATGTGCCCCGGGAAAGGGAAGTCTGGGGCCCCCTGCTTGAGCTGCTCCCCCCGCGACCCGACCCCGGATAAGCGGATGACGATGACGATGAGGAGCGAGACTTCACCAGTGCTGGATATGTTAATCAAGAGCGGAGGAGTCAACTAAAACCATCAACAGTGGATGATGTGCTTTTTTTGCACAACAATCTAAAGCACCAAGCCAAACACCAGATAGTGTAATTCCCATCTAATGTTTCTAATTTTCCATCGGGTGCGGGTCGGGTGTCGATATCAATTTATAGCGAGTCTGGTCGGGCTACTGTCGGAACACGGGTCGGATGCGGTTTGAAGTATTGCGGGTAGGGGCGGGTGTGGGGTTTGTAAAAAAGATCCGTGCAGGACTGACTTGCACTGGCACACTGGCTGAAGGTCGTAAGAACGAGTCAATAGTTTGCTTGCTCATTGTAAACGCACGTAGCAGGTTTTGAAATCTTTCTTCTTCGCACAGACGTTTACGCACACCCGATAATCTCTAGGACCCTCCCCCTCGACACATTAACCACTTACAGTGGCCATTCCCTATTCTCCTTACACTCATTGGCCTGCTAAAGATTCCGGATTCATTGAAAAACCCCTTCGTTTAACGTTTAAAAAAAAGGGCAAATTTACTGGTCGCACATAGGCGACCAGATGGGAAAGTTGGTCGCACACTCGAATTTTCGACGCAAAATGCGACCATTTGGTCGCAGTCTGGAGCCCTTCCCTGATCTGCTGCCTCTTTGTTAATCCCTCCACCTTCCATGTCTCATTTGCTATACTTCTTCTATTTCTGTCTTTCACCCATGCAGCCACAGCCAGTGCGTTTACATGACCCAACAACCATTTCTCTCTCAACCACATCCATTTGACCATGTAACCTTAGTGAAATGAACCTTGTGGCTAGCTTCAGCAAGTTGAATATGTTTTATGTCCTGCTTTGTCATCAGATCATCATCATGCACAGTGATCTTCAGAGCCTGGATCATGTGAAGACGTTGAAGAGGAAAAGTAAGCTCCTTTACCAAAATCCACAATCGTAGATCTAATATATCATCTTGTTCTGTTTAGGGATGGGTCAGAATATCAGTTTATTCGTTCCCGACTGTCAAAGTCGATTTTTAACATTTGTGCCGTTAATTTTTTTCCCATTCAAATAAACAAGAATTAATGGACGGAACTAATGTTGGACACCTCGGAGGGTATTCGGAGGGTATTATCCCGCTTATACCATGGTCACATGCCAAAGAAAATGAATTAAGACCATTCATTTATATTTTTTTGCGGTTTACAATCCAAATATAAAGTTTTTCACAATCCATAACTTTGTTTCTCTGGTAACGCCTGAGGGTTTGAGTAATTCCTGCAACAATCATTACCCTTCCGTTAGGTTCTTATTCAACGGAAACTTTGTTCTCTCCAGTAAATAGGACGGACTTTAGCTTCGACTTGTCAATGGGAGGCATTCTAGTCCGCTCAGCTATGAGCTAGAGAGCTAATGTTATGCATTGTACATATTTATAATTCGAAATTTGTCCAAGCCTTTATACCACAGATACTATAGGGTCTAGAGCAGGCATCTGCAAATGGCGGACCGCGGTCCGGGTCCGGACCAAGTAAGGGTCCTATCCGGACCCATGAACAAGTAAAAATAATACGATTTTTTTTTTGATCTTCACAGAGCGAAGATCATGCACTCACCGAACTCCCCCCCTCCCTCCGTCTGTCTAGGCATGTGCACAATAGCGTCACTCAAAAAATAGCCAATGAAATCGTTTGTTCACCGGAAGAGCGATTTGGAATGAGAAAATGGCTTGCTCGAAAATTAGGAAAGTTGACCACGAAAACAGACATTTAAAATATGAATGGACTGAACAATACATTCTCCCGCAAGGCAGTACTAAACCTTCGTTGTGTCTTTTATGTGTTGAAACCGTGGCGCTGATAAAAAGCGGGAATATTAAGCGGCATTACGAATCCAAACACAGATCCTTTGAGGAAAAGTATTCCCAGAAGTCAGAAGTACCGTGGAAAATATCCGAGCTGAGAGCTCAGTATGAGCGGTCAACGTGAGTTTTCACACCAGGGATGGAAATGAACACCCACCACACGCCATTTGCGGGGTGGATTTGTATGGTGGCGGGTGAATTGTGTCACTTCACCCGCCACTGTGTCGGGTAATACTTTCCAGTCAGGTCCGATCAAATTTGCATATTTAATACATTCGTCATACGGCGCTGCACAGTTCCACAACCATTACTGTCAACATCCGGCCCACTTCATCTTCTACGCCTCTCTAGCTGAACTGCGACTGTCAACATCTGGGATAATATACCGGTAACAGCTCTCAAGTCTCACGCATTCGGCGTGAGACACACGCAAATCGGAAGAAGACGATGGGTGTGTCCCATAGACGACGTCATTGTCTTGCCGTCCCTCCCCGTTCTGTGATTAGTTCCCCATCTCAGGCGAAAATCTGATCCATGGAATCCAGGCTGCCCCGCAGCGCGAAATTAAATCGCGCACAAGGCAGCATGGCTATTGCTGCGTTCGAGTATTCTCCGCCGCCACGATCTGACGCCACGCCCACACTTCAAGCGTTTTATTATTTCGCTCGGTCGTTGGAGGAAAACATGGACGCCACCCGGAAAGCTGTTCGCGGTAGCATTGGCAGAGGACCAGGCGCTCCAAAATAAGTAGGCTATAGGCCATAGGCAGAGATACGGACGCAGTAAGGTATTGCAGTAATACGAGTGATTGAAATTGCCATTTAAACCACCAAAGTGGTCCAAGCACAATGAAAACAGTTCATATGTCAAGTCACAATGGGCGCAGCCATCTTGAGTTCTGTCTCTGTATTTTGCTCGGTCACCACTGAGTTCAACCGAGATGGCGAGTTCGCCGTCCGAGGAAAAGGGGCGTGTTTGTGCGTGTCGCTAGGCAACGTCCTCGGACCTCCGAGACAGATGGATATTAAAACGCAGCATATAGCCAGGCTATTTCGGAGGCGGGTTCAGAAATCCATTCATAAATTAACAGACGTGACTTTGACGTGAATTGTCTGGCTGGCTGAAATTTGAGAGGGGTTCTGGAAGTGTCCATGGTAAGATTTGTGTAACCAACGAGAGAGAGGTATGATCAGTTAAGCATGACGAAGGAGAAATGTATGGAAGTAAATCTGTGCCATTTTATTTTGCAAATAAAAAGCCATTGAATTCTAAGCACTGAATATTTATGCATTGAAATAACGTATCTGGACTTGAATTTCAACGAAATCAACGTCCCCACGTTGAAGTTTTTGACGTTGAATCTTTGATTTTTGAATTTTTAACATTGAAAAATAGAGCTGAATAGGAGTTCAATTCAAATCCAAATACGTTATTACAATGCATAAATATTCAGTGCTTAGAGTTCAATGGCTTTTTATTTTCAAAATCCAGCACAGATTTACTTCCATAGAAGTGACTCAAACATTTTGTGGTTGAGAGGGCGTATCGGTTTCCACCATAGGTTTCTACAGGAAAAAATCGATGTGGGGGTGGGGGAATCTAGAGCGGTTCTCCACATGAAGAAATATTCAGTTTCTATTGTCATTCCAAATGGATATGTTCAACAAAAAAACAGTAGCCTAGGCTACATTCATTTCCCCTGATGTCAGCAATGTTCCACTCTCAGCTGGAATTCACCGGTACACTAAAACCACGTGTCTTCTTTAGAGATCCCTTTATTTATTCACACAGTTCAGCAGCGGCATTCATTCAGAATCAGAGCCCACATTAAAGCTGCATTCAGGACGACTATCACTACCCAGCCGAAAAATAGATGTGCTATAAATGGTTTTGTATGTAGCAGTCAGGAACATGGGCATAGTTGTGGAAGTGCTGGTGTTAGAAAACAATGTTGACGGGAATTAAAGTGCTGCACATCGACTGTACAAACGTAGATTATTCATCACAAGAATTTTAATTCAGAAATTGAATAGGCTAATAAACTCTGAATTGTGAGATAAAATTCAGCATTCTGATAATAAAGTCAGAATACTTGGATAAAATCCGAATTCTGAAATTAAATCCAACATTAAAGGTTCATTTAAGAAGGTTCTCATCAGTCATTTGTCGCCTGGTCGTGGTGTCGAGTTTTTTTTAAAATAGTTCACTAGTCGTAGCGCGCAATCATTTGCAGTGTCAGAATTAGGAGAATTTAGTCACCATTCAGATTTCTCTGACACTGCAAATTAAAGCGCTACTACTAGCGAACTACTTTCAGCGTGACTGGAGAGAACTTCCTTAAATTAACCTTTAATGCTAGATTTGCATGAACGCTATTGTGTGAATTAGTTTGGTTCTCTTTCATGGAAGCCGGAAGAGGGAGAGTCCTTAATTTTTTTTACCATTATTGTTTTATTAACAAATTTCTCCTACAGGGGATTTTCTTTTCTTTCTTTCAAGTTTATTTCGAATATGTAGACAAAACAAAAACAAACAAATTTTGCAAAAAAAACAACAATAAAGCCATTCAAGAATGAATAACAAAAACAAAAATAATAATAGTAATAGTAAAAATAAAAAGCAAAAAGAAACAAGAAATAAAAATAAACATTAATGTAATGTAAATGATTGATAAAGTTCTATCTAGACTATTGAACAGAAAGAAACACTTGGTCATACTTTACACACTTTACCACAGCATTGGCCTACTGAATGCCACAGATATTTTCAGCATTGGACTGAATGCCACATAAATATATGTTTATGTTTTTGCACGTTTGCAACGTTTAAAAGTTCAGGGTATAAAGTCCAAGCATATGCCTCTACTTGTATTTCTTAAGCCAATAGTCTTTTGAGGCAGTGTTTTTTCTGAATATTAGTGTTAAAGGCCAATAATGCTTCCTATCATATGTTAGTTACCATGTCTGTGGACACATTTGTATGCAGTCATATGTAAATCTAAAAAAACAAATTGACTTATGGTGTAGCCATGCATGTTGTTTTATTGTTAATATGTCAATTTGATTTTTATTGAAAATACTTTGCATAGATGAATTATCCCCAAACTTGTCATCGTAAAACCTTTGAAATAAACATGACTTAACATGGCAGATACCTGTGTATTGTTAATCATATGCGCTAAGAGTGTAACGTTTTCAACTCAGTTCCTTAGTAGAACCCACTTACAGTAAAAATCACTTCTGATGGAAAAAAAGATGCGGATGAAAAACACTTTTCTTATCTATTGTTACTATTATATTGTTTAAAATGTACGCATATAGAAAAAATATATAGCGTATAAAAAGTGGCTGGTAAAAAAGATGAGTGGCTGGTAGATTTTTAGGGTTAGGTCTCATGGTCTCAATCACCGGATCACTCTTCGTCTCTACCATCATTGTTTGTAATCTACCTGCCACAGTGGCTGGTGGGCAAAAAAGTTAATTTCCATCCCTGCTTCACACACTCAGTTACCGGGCAGCAACGTGCACTGCAAATGAATGCTCACTTAAGATTGCATGGATTCGGGGCAACATACAAAAACTTTCTGTGACGCGACTGTTGTGAAGGAGTGCTTGAACGCCGCTGCCGAGACGTTACTTGAAGGTAAACAAAGTTATGAATTGTGTGAAAAAATAAAGCAAATCCCAATGTCAGCTGCAACGACAACCAGAAAATCCGAAATGTTATCAGATGACGCATTGTCAAAGCTTGATGTGGCTGTTCAGAGTGCCCCATCCTTAGCCATTGATGAGTCTTCAGATGTAACAGATAATGCCCAGCTTTTGGTTTATGTGCGATTTTTTCATCAAGACAAGAAAGAGATCTGTGAGGACCTGTTGGGTCTAACACCAATTGAGACACACAAAAGACGAGAAGATATTCATGAGGCTATTAAGGAGATGCTGTCAAAGAGGGGGATTGATCTAACAAAGGTTGTCTCAGTCACTACAGATGGGGTACCTGTTTTTCTTACTTGAAATGTAGGCCTAGTGTATCTGTTTTGTTTACTTGAAAAGTTACTTTGTCTTACTTGTTTTTCATGGTTAAAAGTAAGCTATTTGGAAATTGAAAGTAAATACATCTGAAATTATAAGGAAATATGCCGTGTTGATCGTATTCGACAAAAGTAGGCTATTAGGACGTGGTAGGTTAGCGGTTCAGACCTTTCTTGGAATGAATTTTTGTCTTGTTAAATTTTAATTGTGGACCCCTGGTTTAGAGCATATAACCGCGTTGTCCGATTACAGTTTCATCATTTTCACCAATTTACCAGCTCTCGTTTTGAAGACCGAATCACCGCGTCATTCTTTTCAATGGGAATTGTGACGGGGGGGTGGGGGTAAATCCAGCAACTTAGTACGGGGGTTGGAGATAATGGAACAAAAAAAGAAATACACTAGGGTTATGGCGTTGGACGATCTCATCGTCCGGCAGCCAGAGACCTGAAGTGTTAGTCTTCCGCGATCTGATCGCATTTCTCGAGGAGGATTAAGCAGTGCCATGTCGCCAAACTAGGACTGGGCGGCTTGAGAAAATGTACAGCGAATCAGCAGCCTCCCTCCATGAGATCCTGTCCTTAGCGGAGAAAGTTGCCATCCCCACCGATGGTTGGAAAGCGTTGATTACGGAGTCATGCGTGACCGTGACTTTTTTACTGACTGGGGCCCCGTCCACACAAAGCCGATTTCATGCCGAAACCGCAAAGGTCTTGTACGATTCGGGCCTTCCGTCCACACGAAGCCGGCGAATCCGCTGACCGAAACCGCAAACCTCTGAAACCACCCTCGGAGGTGGTTTCAAATCTACCCGGTTTCGTTTTGGATTTGTGTGGACGCCAGAAACCGACTGAAACCGTAAACCATATGACGTCATCGCCCCACCCCTCGACCCTCTAGCCAATGACTGTTAAGCCCGCGAAGTCTCAGAACTCACAACAACAAAGATTACTGTAGCAGAAGCAGCGCCCCTTATGGGCCTGGAATGTGTACTACAGCGTTTCTACAGATCTACCCGGTTTCGCTTGACTCCGTCTTTACGGAGATACTACGAAACCGGATAGATCGAAACCGTAACGCCTCGTTTCCACATACGTACATTCTCGTATGCGATCCAACCATCTCCGACCGAAAGTCCATTCATTCGTTCCCCCATCTTTTTGGCTGTCCGTAAATAAATTCATGTGCGTAGGTAAAACACTATCGACCCCTTCCGTAAATTTACGGAAGCACGGATACGAAAAACATACGTATGTGGAAACGAGGCATAACGGTTTCGCCTGTTTCGGCTTCGTGTGGACGGGGCCTAAGTTGTGCAGAGTGCGATCCTGCAGACCCGCTCAATAATAGAGAGGCACTCTGTTTTAGTGTGTGTATATTCAATTCAATGTTTTATATCTTAAACAAATTCTGTTGCGAAGAGGAGGCGCCCAGGATCAATATCCTAATTAAAAAGATTTAGTCGGCCAGCGCTGACACATTTGGCAGATTGTAAATTGAAATGAGGTATTGTAAACGTTCACAATCCTGCTCTGTGATGTTTAATTCATCATAATTTCTATTAACTTCTATTAACTATACTAACTGCATGGTAACCGTTTTTTCCTCTCTGCTAGTGCTTGCTCCTCAGATGCGGCGAATTTCAAAAGTGTCGGGCATGGTTTGTTGGCTGGCAGCTTTTCAGTGCGTCAACAGATCTCCAACACTTTCAAATGATGTTAATAATAAACAAATAAACATGAAATTCTTGGGATTTGTTCTGAAAATTAATATATGCATAATATTATTTTAAATCTGTTTTTATTTTTATTTTTTTATGAGAGGTACCAGATCTGCCTAAATAAGTACCGGAACACAGGGAGGCCAAAATTAAGAGTTGCCAGATCTTGTTCCGGCAGGATCCGGCTCAAATTAACCACTGGTCTAAAGCATATAACCGCGTTTTCTGATTACAGCTTAATGCATTTTTCACAATTTACCAGCTCTCGTTTTGAAGGATGAACAGACAATTTGACTGGAACTACTGAGCAGGTTGTTTTTTTGTGTTTAAGATATTAAGTGATTTCCTGCCGATTATCCATGGCTGTATTTGTGAATGTCAGCATACATCGAATAATCAAATATTCGTTCGTACCACCCAACTGATTATTCTACCATGAAAAATTTGAGTTATTCACATCCCTAGTTCTGTTTCACATGCTAATCTGACATTCATTGTCAGTTGTATTTCTCCTCACTCTTTGAGGAGGAAACCATCATAACAAATACTGTTATCAAACTTAAATGGCTTGGGAATACACTTTAACTCATTCAAGTGTTTCCTAACATGTACCCCTTTCAAATGTCTTCAATGAACTTCAAATTAATGTGGTTTCTCTTATATCTATTGTGTAACATACTGGCCTTTGCATGTCTTCTTTCCATCTAGGATTGTGGTTCAGGCTACTACTGGTGTTCCTGTTCTTCCTTTCCTGTGTTACTTCCTATTTCATATACCCTGTTATATCAAGGTAAACAGCGCCGGGAACAAGTTCTCTATTTTAATTAATCCTTAATAATATATTATCACCTTACCTGGGGGTAAACTTTTTTTGAACGGTTCTGGGATAGTTATTATCCACAGACTATCTAAGAAAGAAAGCTGAATCCTAAAGACGATATTTGTTCATTAGTTAGCTTTATCTGAAAACATTGAACATTGCTTTGGATTAAAGTATCTCCTAGACTGACTAAAGATCCAAATGGCCTGCCAGGCTGAGTATGAAGGAAAGTTTCACTGGGTGGATTAAGTCATGGGTGGATAATATCTTCAAACATAGTTCTTCAACAAAGCAGTGAAAACAGTCAAATTTCACAGGTTTAAATAGTGAATTTAGTGGGGGGAATTAACATTTTTGCACAAATTCACCTAAAAGCGCCAAATTTGGCACAGATGTAGCTAAGGTCACAAACAAATACAAACATTATATATTTTTCAGCTTAATTGGTCATGGGAAACACATATGAATGTTAATATTTATGAACTAGTGCATCTGGATCCCTTATTCCTCCAATTCCAATATGGCCGCTGTCCAAAAAAAGCAGTTTTGGCTGCAGTATGGGGCCTTACAGCCCATTGTTTGCGCAAATTCATCTACATGCACCAAATTTGGCACAGATGTAGCTGAGGGCATACTGAAATGATTTAGCCAGGGCGCCCGAGCCAATGTTCCCTGAGACCAAGATGGCTGCCAAATCCAATACGGCCGCCGTCTGAAAGGGATTCGTCCATAGCTTTTGAACCAGATGAGATACAAATACAAACTTGATGTATATTTTACCTTTTTTGACCATAGGAAACCCATTGGAATAATAACATTTATGATTGGCTATATCAGGACCCCCCAAATTCCCTCAATTCAATATGGCCGCTGACCTAAAAAGGTTTTTTGGCTAGAAAATTTGAACCAAATGCGCTACAAATGAGGATGTGGTGTCTATTTTTTTGTTTATTGACCACAGGAAGTCCATTGGCATATTTATATTAATGCTTGTGTAAGTCTGTAACCATTTTCATTGAAGACTGTAGTTGAAAAACTTTTTTTAACACAACTTTGAAGATTATTCTCAGTGTTGATTAATTTCCTCATAAAAGTGAAATGCTTTCAGTTTACCACAGGTGAATACATTCAAATTGTAATCATTTTTGAAAGAATAAGACACAACTATTATTGCAATGCAATATTTATTTCATGTCAAATTGTTAAAAGAATAATATAGTCAATTTGTCTAAAACTCTTAAAGGTTTGCTTAGCATAACAAAAAAACAGCAATAACATAAAAAACAACAGTGATCTCAATCACCGTATCACTCATCGTCTCTACCATCATTGTTTGTACAAGCACCCTCACATGCACAAATATAGAAGTGCAACAAACTCCGACTTTACAGCACTTACAGTGCCCTCTACATGCTTTCTTGCAGCCACAGTGGAGGAGAATGGTGCAGGCTTTACAGGCGTCTCCAAGATTAGTCCAGTAAGGTTCCCAAGTCTTGCTCGTAGAGTCTCAATACCATCCCCATGCATTGAACTCTGGTATATCTTGCTGGACAGCAGTTGCCTGATTTCAGTAGAAACTGGCCTGTAGCAGTGCTCTTTTAATGTGCTGAATCAGTGCAGCTTGGGTGGGAGGCAGGTTCTCGAGGGACTTGGTACCATTCGAGAAAAGGTGATGTCTAGCTTGATCTACGCAGCTGGAACCACAGCTCTTGCTGTACATGATGACAGCCATACGCTCCAGTCTTTGGACATGGACGTCATTGTTGATCTGTTCAGGGTCCGGGGTGAGGGTAACCAAGGATTCTGTGAGATCTGGTGTTGCCTCCCATGCTGCCAATGTGTTACAGATATACGAATGAGGCTTGGCTCTTTCTTCTGCAAAACATTTATTTCCTGTTGGAAATATAAACAGTTTACATTAGAGATGCTCTCTTTAGCGTAGCATACATTCATTAGCTATACCCATGTACTGTCCTACTTCGGCGCTACTGGTGTCAGTCACCGATGCCCAGCCACCTGTAAGGCCTAGAGCGCCCTCTGCTGGTGAATACGAGTTCGTCCAGCCAATAATGTAACCCTTTCAAAATACCTTGTGATAAGGCAGAACCTGTGTTAAGCTTGTTGACTTTGGCCTAAATATTGAGAGGGGGGGGGAAATAATCCTATGTCTTTTAATACACAGTGCCACACTCTCCCCCACTAAGTTAAATGTCACCTGACATTTCTGTGAAGTGAGCACATAGGTCAACGGGTTATTGTCTGTGTACAACGCAAATGATGTAGCGTGGAACAGGTAGTCACGGAAACGTTCACAGATGGCCCACTTCAACGGCAAAAACTCTAGTTTCCCGGAGTGCAGATGATACCTCTTTTCTGATGGACTTAAGGTGCGGGAGCCATACGCTATCACTCTCATCCTCCCTTCCTGTCGCTGATACAAAACAACTTGTGATGTGTCACAGTGTAACACGAACGGCTCAGTGAAGTCTGGATATCCCAGAACAGGAGGCTGTGTGAGTGCATGAATCAGCTCACTTAGTACTTCCTGGTGAGACCTTTCTTTTTCTCCACGGCTTTCTTGTGTTTTTGGCCTGGTGGGTCTGGGTTGTGACTTTCAGGGTTAGGGACAGTAGGGACAGTAAGCAGGTTGTACGATGGGTGGGCGATGCGGGAAAAGTTGGGGATAAACGGTCTGTAGTAGGAGATAAAACCCGAGCATTTGGCGTATATCCCCGTGGCAGGTGTTTTTTCCTTTAAGGCCCTCACCGGAGCCAACTCTGCGGGGTCCATGGTGTAACCCTGTCCTGTCACAACCTTGCCGAGAAACACCCTGGCCTTGAACATTTCGCATTTCTTTGGGGTCAGCTTTACACCATGTGCTTTATAGCGCTGGAGGACAAGGCGAATATGCTCTAGGTGATCTTCGAAGCTGCTGCTGTGCACTAGGTTGTCGTCCAGGTAAGGGAGACATATTGTGTCTCTGAGGCCAGCCAAACAGTGATCCATGCTCCTCTGGAATTCTGCTGGTGCAGAGCTTAGACCAAAGGGTATGCAAACCTATTTGTAGAGCCCCCAGGGTGTGATGAAGGCTGTCAAGGGGCGGCTTGCCTCATCCAGGTAGCCCGCGTGGTAGGCTTTACCCTGGTCCAAGACTGAGAACCATGAACTCCCGCCCAGGGCATCCAGCATGTCTTGAATCCCTGGTATTGGATGGCGGTCTGGGACTGACTTGCGGTTGAGTTCTCTGAAGTCGCAACAGAGGGGCAGACTGCCGTCTTTCTTGCGGACACAGACCACTGGCGACGAATAAGGGGATCGTGATGGTGTGATCCACCCTTTGTTCAACAGGTCCTGCAGGTACTCTTTAACTTCATTGTGAAGAGGCTTTGGGACAGACATGTACATCTTTCGTACTGGCTGGGTGTCGTTGAGGTTATTATGCATCTTGAGAGTTGGTATGGAGCCTACATCATCACTGTCTAATGCAAATGCCTCACATTCCTCTCTCAACACTCTCCTTACCGCTTCCTGTTGCTCCTCTGGGAGTTGTTGGAGGTCCACAGGTGGGTCCCAGGCTGTTGGTCTCTTGACTTGCTCGTTGTCAAGCTGTGGTGTGTTGCTTGCCTTGCTGGACTTGAACTCTGTGCTGTCTTTACTTTCAGGTGTTGACTTGCTTTCTTTGGTCTGAACGGTTGCTGCATACACTGTCTTGACTGACTCCAGGTGTCCTACAACTTTATGCGGTCCAGGTAGATGGTGTGGTCAGTGGTGTTGGTCACTGGTATGGGTATGTAGGGCACTTTGCATTCTGGGATCCGCACGAGGACCTCGCTGTAGGCCATGCCTTTTGGTGGGGGGTTGAGTAAGTCGGGTGAAAAGAGCATGTCTTGGCCCCTTGCTTGTGAACTCACATGTGCCCGTATGTAGACCGTAGAGACTTGATTAGCGGGTAAAGGCACTATTTTTCCCCCTGTACTAGCCATACCAGTTTTTGGACCTGATCCACTTTTCTGCATCAGTCTGACCACATTATGAGCGCTCCTCACTGTTATGGCGAAAGCTTTACTCATTTTGTGGGCCAGATGCTTTCTTCCACCTTGATTCTTCCCTTCGTTCCGGTTGATAATGGCCTCGATCACATTGTAGCCTATGATTGGGTCACTGGCAATAGCAGGGCACTAATATTGGCACTTGTAAGTCACTTGACATTGTGGGGTCACTGTCTAGTCGGAATCTTACTTCAATCCAGCCAATGTAGGGAATGGGCGTGTCATTGGCAGCAAGCACAGTCAGCGTCTCATCCCCTAACAGCTCTGATATAGGTCTAATGACCGCATGGGGAAGGTGGTTTAGTCCCCAAGGCTCATTTACTATGCTGGACTGGGCCCCTGAGTCCCACAGTACTTTGACTGGGTGATTGTCCATTAAACAGTTCACCATGCATCGGTTTCCCACCAGGCTTACCAAGGGCGTAGGAACCGGGGGGGGGGGCGGAGGGGACGTGTCCCCTCCAATTTTCGAGACAGGCGCATTTGTCTCACCCAAAAATTATACCTCAAAATATCTGATGCTTTTATTTTGAAAGCGCAACACAGCGTCTTGTCACCGGCCCCATGAATGGTGTTGTATGCCCCCCACGGAGCCTTTAAAGGCCCACTATGCAACTTTTTTAGCCAAAATTACATTAAGTATGCAGGTTGAGAGTTATGCTGATGGTTCTGCATCCATTTCTGGGTTGATTGGTGGGTGTGTCATTTACCCATGTCGCCTCTCCAGTGAAAAAGCGCATATGCAACTTGATCTGTTCGGACCGACACAATCCGGATGTGACGCAGCGGAAGTATCCTCGAAAATGTAGTCAGATTGTAGTTTCGAAAATGCTTTACGGCACAGACACACCCCCAAACATGGCACCGGCTAGATATAAACAGCCAGTTGCGAGGCAATTGTTGTCCGAGGTAGGAAACCCAAACGCCGCCGTGTTTGGGTGCATGATAGAGTTTAGATCGGGTTAGATTAAATAATCTCGGATATAAATAACGATCTCATCTCATCGTCATCCGTTTATCCGGGGTCGGGTCGCGGGGGGAGCAGCTCAAGCAGGGGGCTCCAGACTTCCCTTTCCCGGGCCACATTGACCAGCTCTGACGGGGGGATCCCGAGGCGTTCCCAGGCCAGTGTTGAGATATAATCTCTCCACCTAGTCCTGGGTCTTCCCCGAGGTCTCCTCCCCAATGGACGTGCCTGAAACACCTCCAAAGGGAGGCGCCCAGTAGGCATCCTTGCCAGATGCCCGAACCACCTCAGCTGACTCCTTTCTAAGTAAAGGAGCAGCGGCTCTAATCCGAGTTCCTCACGGATTACTGAGTTTCTCACCCTATCCCGAGACGCCAGCCACCCTTCTGAGAAAACTCATCTCGGCCGCTTTTACCCTCGATCTCATCCTTTCGGTCATCACCCAACCCTCATGACCATAGGTGAGGATAGGAACGAAGATCGACCGGTAGATCGAGAGCTTTGCCTTGCGGCTCAGCTCTCTTTTCGTAACAACGGTGCGGTAAAGCGAACGCAATACCGCCCCCGCTGCTCTGATTCTCCGGCCAATCTCACGCTCCATAGTACCCTCACTCGCGAACAAGACCCCGAGGTACTTGAACTCCTTCACTTGGGCTAAGGACTCATAAATAACGATAATCGGGTTAAATAACTTCACATGGTGTGTCTGGTGTGTTTCCAGCATTCGTAGTGTTGATCAGCAGAGAAATAGTCCGCCAAGACGTTGAGGTTGCTTAGCAGCCAGAGACTCTGTCCATGCAAGTGAACGGAGCGTTCACTCTTCGTCATAACTATCAAACCAAACATCCTTCACATTCACCGAGCGAACATTCTGAAAGTAATATGCACATTTCTCGCTAAAAATGTTTCCATAAACGCATTTAATTGCGTAACTATGTTACTATTTCCACCCAAAAAAAAGAAAGATGTCGGCCGTATGCTTCTGTGCAAGGGTCACTACTATGGTCACTACAGTAACGAATTGCTTTACGGCACAGACCCACAAACACGGAACCGGCTCGATATAAACACAAGTAACTAATGGATGGTTATATTCATCATAGATCAGCCGACTAAAAAGAGACAGAGAAACCCAATGTCGGAGGAACAGAAGAAGAGAAAAGGGAGACAGACCGACAGAGAGGCCAGACACGAGTAAACGTTGGGCAAGCTTTTCAGGAATAGCGTGAACTGAAAGAAAAAGAAGACTGCAAATCAGACGCCGACTCGGCCGTGTTGCTTTTGAAATTGAAAGTACCCTTGGGTGAACTTTGTCTGCGTAATATTCTTGATTCTGATAGTCTCTGTACACATGTGTTTGCTCAACCATTTTTTTGAGCCCTGTAAAAATTGTTTTCTCGACCGTTTTGTTGTGAGCCCTGTTTGTTTCTAGCTTGCTTGGTTGCAACCATATAAACACCTTTGTTTCCATGGGTGTTTTGCTGTTCGTATGTCTCGTCCCCCAGATACAGACTGAATCCCCGAATCCAGGTTCTTGTTTATTTCGATTATTATGTTGGCCAAACCTCTTACACTGATTGTTCTGTTCAACCTAAGATAAAATAATTATAACCTAGGGTATAAATTCTCCCCGTCAACTATAAAAAAATATGGATTTATGTTTATTGCAATGCAAATACACCATTTTAAAAATGTATAACCTTGCCTACACTTTATGAACATCTATTTCGGACATGGCTCCGCGCATTCGCCGGCTTCTCTGAAAACAAATGCACATGGCTCGCGTAGAAGAGCATGGGGAAGGGACGTCAACGAGTTGTTACGACAGTGTTGTGAAATATCTACTACGAAGCTTTAGGGGGCGCTGTGTAGAGAAATGTGCGTGCCAAAACCAAGAAAACAGCCAAGAAATGCCCAAAGTTGCATAGTGGGCCTTTAAAGCCTGATGTCCACCGGGGACGTAAGCGCCGCAGAACGGCTGCGCCGCGGTCACCGCTGCTGATCGCTGCCACTCTTTTCAATGAAACCCTTTCCACCGGGCGCGCTGCGGAACGTCTCAGTTGGGTCCCAGGAGCGGCACGCCGCGCCGCAGCGCTATCATTCCGTAGCACTTTTATTTTTGACGAGAGCCGTTCCTGAACCGAGTCAATTTCAACAGAGCAGATCGAGCCGGGCAGGAAGTGAAAAAGTAAAAGCCATATAGCATCCGGTCAATTTTCAAAATAAAACGCAAAAGCTCATGTAGCCTATCACAACTTCACATCAACGTCCACTTCACATTACGTCATGACCGGTGGCACCAGGTCAGTAGTCAATCAATCAGAGGGTCAGCAACATGGAGGACGAGAGACTGATTGTGGAAGTGGAGCAACATAAAATAATTTATGAAATAAATCATCATTTTTATAAGGACAATGTCAGAAAGGACAAAGCCTGGCATTTAATTGCAGTAGTTTTGGGAGTGGAAGGTGAGTACATTTGGTTTAGGATTATCGCGTGATCTCTTGATCTTGCGTGAATACGATTGACGCAGGGCAGAGTTCGCAGCCATTCCGCGTCGCGTACGTCCCCGGTGGAAATCAGGCGCCAGACTGTTTGAGATACGGGTGTCTGCAACTAGCGGCAGGTAAGAGCCGTTAAGATGAAAAGACAGCAGCAGCGTAGTTTAAATGATTTCTTTCTCCAGGGGAAGAAAAAAAACGAAAGGAAATGTGAGTTGGTCATAATTTTTTCCAAAAGGGATAATTATATTTTCAGACTAACGTTAGAGTTGTTGATGTTAAGCTGATGTTGTGATCAACATCTGACTCTTGCTAGGTAAAAGTTGTTATGATGAAAGTTACTAGTCAACGTTACTAGCCAGCGAAAATGTAGCAGACTTTACAGTAAAGAAAAGGACAAAAGCGATTTGATTAAAGATGACTGTAAAAAGAACATTATTTGGCATTATTTGTTCTGGATAATGTAGATGGAAAGCTCAGTGAGCCATTTAACCAGGATGACTTGTTGACTTTGCAAAAGTTGGAAGAGACACTTCTGAGTGGAGAGATTGATGCTACAGTCATTGAGAAATACCCAGAGTTAAACAGAGAGTCACTTTCAGTGCAGCTTTCTATGTTTCGCCTGAACTACTCATTTAGCTACAGTGCAGATGCTGCAGGGATCATTCGTGGATTGCCTGTAGAGGTACTATTTGGGCAAGTGGAAAACCTGGTCAGGTTGCTTCTGGTAGTCTCTGTTTCATCCTGTGAGGCAGAGAGAAGTTTTAGTGTCCTCCGCAGGCTCAAAACCTAGCTCCGGTCCACAATGTCTCAAAACAGACCTAACCATGTTGCTGTCTGTCATGTCCATCAGGATGGACTTGACTTACTGCACAAGAAGTCAATTTGCAAGCAATTCGTGGCTGCAAATGACAGGAGGAGAAAACATTTTGGCTCTTTTGCCTAGGCCAGTGTTTTTCATCCTTTTGTGTGCCACGGCACGTTTGACACTGTTGGATAACACTACAGTGCTATCTAGCTTTTATTTTTATCAAAACTACACAGTAATTGATATTTATCCGTTCATTACATCCATTCTAATGTCGTTTTCGTTTACCTTTACCTTCACACCCCAATTAGTTAGTGGAAATGTGGAATAATATCACACACTCAAGAGTAAAAGCAAGTTGGTGTATATGTTAAAATTCTTGATGCTGTTTTCCCCTTCTCCTCTTGCCGGCACTTTCTGCAGGCTCTCGCTGTCTGCATTGGTCCAAGGGGGCGGTGACTTGTCTCCATCACAGCCTGAAACAATTGTTTCATTTCTGTCGAGAGTCCGGACCAATGCCTTTTTATGGCCGTTTGCCCCAGCATGTGCAAGATGCAGGAATATTCTTGTATCTGCTTCGGGATGATTACAAGGCTGAAGGGCAGACATGTCATACCCTGGTCTGTTGCAGAGTACAGCATCTTTCTTGGTGGAAAGCAGGAGTTTACCTGACATGTCATGCTTGGATATATACAAGTAGTTCTTCCTTGTTGTCCTCATTTTTCGGGAAGTCACTGTTCCAGTTACTGGATATGTATCAAACACAATATCCAATCATGCGACAGATTCATAGCTCATGTGTGACCTCACAAACCCAGCAATATTGGTGTTAACACAGTCATGAAATGTTTTTTGCAGTAGTTGGCTGGACCATTTGGACCATTACAGCACCATCGAGCACAACTACATTTGCATCTCTAACTGCTGCTACATGTTTATTTTTTAACCTTCACACATTGAAGAATGTCTGACTTTGTACCACTGCGTAAACGCCCCTAGTTGGAAAGGCTGGGGGACATAAAGCAGGATATATTTTTTCTATTTTGCAATTGGGCCTAAAAAAAAATTTTGTTTGGTTCCGGTTTCCGACCGACCCTGTCAATTTATGTGCGACCCAAATTATTTTATGAGTTTTATAAAATTTCTTTTTTTTTTTTTTTTTTTTTTTTTTTAATGTAATTACGTTTTGGTACAGCACCTCTATAATTACGTTTTGGTACAGCACCTCTTCATTCTGTACAAGGATGAGCGAATCTTCTCGTTTTTAAATGAAAACAACCTACCCATCATTCGCTGCCGCTGGAAAAAATAAAATAAAAAAATAAAATAAATTCCCTACCTACCCATGACCTCAACTGACAACCAACAGGAACCAAACTTTTTTTTTTTTAGGCCCTGTAGTCGGAGAACACGAACACACGAACACATAGTGTTCGTGTTCTCGGCAGCCAGTCAGTTTCGTTCTCAGTGGGTGCTGGTCTCCGCCAGGGCTGCGCCTTGTCACCAATCCTGTTTGTGATATACATGGACAGGATATCGAGGCGTAGTCGTGGTGGGGAGGGGTTGCAGTTCGGTGGTCTGAGGATCTCGTCACTGCTTTTTGCAGATGATGTGGTCCTCATTGGATCATCGGCCTGTGACCTTCAGCACTCACTGGATCGGCTGGCGGCTGAGTGTGAAGCGGCTGGGATGAGGATCAGCACCGCTAAATCTGAGGCCATGATTCTTAGCAGGAAACCGGTGGATTGCTTACTCCGGGTAGGAAATGAGTCCTTAGCCCAAGTGAAGGAGTTCAAGTACCTCGGGGTCTTGTTCGCGAGTGAGGGTACTATGGAGCGTGAGATGGCCGGAGAATCGGAGCAGCGGGGGCGGTATTGCGTTCGCTTTACCGCACCGTTGTAACGAAAAGAGAGCTGAGCCGCAAGGCAAAGCTCTCGATCTACCGGTCGATCTTCGTTCCTATCCTCACCTATGGTCATGAGGGCTGGGTGATGACCGAAAGGACGAGATCGCGGGTACAAGCGGCCGAGATTAGTTTTCTCAGAAGGGTGGCTGGCGTCTCCCTTAGGGATAGGGTGAGAAGCTCAGCCATCCGTGAGGAACTCGGATTAGAGCCGCTGCTCCTTTACTTAGAAAGGAGTCAGCTGAGGTGGTTCGGGCATCTGGTAAGGATGCCCACTGGGCGCCTTCCTTGGGAGGTGTTTCAGGCACGTCCAGTGGGGAGGAGACCTCGGGGAAGACCCAGGACTAGGTGGAGAGATTATATCTCAACACTGGCCTGGGAACGCCTCGGGATCCCCCCGTCAGAGCTGGTCAATGTGGCCTGGGAAAGGGAAGTCTGGGGCCCCCTGCTTGAGCTGCTCCCCCCGCGACCCGACCCCGGATAAGCGGATGAGGATGAGGATGAGGATGAGGAATTGTAGTCATATTAAGAAAAAAACACCTGGTAAAAAAGTACACCTGGTTACTTAAACGAGAAAGTAAGTTGGTAGGAAAGGAAGTAGTTGGTTAAACACTGTTGTTGGTCATCTTCCTCTTTCAACGTCTTTCATCTTGCTCACAAGCATGAAGTAGCACTGAACAACTGCTCCACCACAGTCCATACAGTCAACTAGTATTCTCAATATTTGCTTAATATTGCCCAAATCTATGACAGATTGGATTTGGGGCTCCACATATACCCAATCACAAATATAAATATTGTTTTTTGTTTCCAATAGCCGGAAAAGTTGAAATATATATCAACTTTACATTTGAATCTCATCTGGTTCAAAATATGCAGCCAAATCCCTTTTCAGGTGATGGCCATATTGGATTTGGAGGTTTAAGGGGTCCAGATATACTGGATCATAAAATATAAACATTTCTATTTTTTTCCCATGATCAATCAAGCTAAAAATTACATCAAGTTTGTATTTGTATCTTCATGTGGTTCAAAAGCAATATGGCCGCCAAGATAGCCATGTTGGATTCGGCCGCCATCTTCGCCCTGAGGGTCGCTGGCTCAGGCGCCATTGCTAAATCATTTCAGTATGACCTGAGCTACATCTGTGCCAAATTTGGTGCTTCTAGATGAATTTGTGTGCAATGACCTATTTATGTTCTTTATCCCCCCAACTAATTGTGAACTGCATCTTGAATGTACTTTTTTTATTTCAGCTACGAAACATCTCCAAACATCAGCATGTTGCATTGTGACAGCTTGCACATGCAGCACAAGTGGGAGAGCCTCCATCTAAAGTGAGTCATGGCATGTGGGGGAGCCTATGCCAGAGTTTATATTGAAGCCAAGGTGCCAGCCACCTTGGACATTTGAGGCTGACTCTGCCTGTCGTCTCCGTGGGGAGAATTCTTAGTCACACTCATTCCACTTCCCCCCTAACCTAATCCAACATCTGATCCCTTAATGGCTGCTCACTCACTCCTCCATTTTCTGTTACTACCATCTCTCTCTCTCTCTCTCTCTCTCTCTCTCTCTCTCTCTCTCTCTCTCTCTCTCTCTCTCTCTCTCTCTCTCTCTCTCTCTCTCTCTCTCTCTCTCTCTCTGCCGATTAGCTGGAGGATGTATTTATTAGCATTCCTACAGTGGTGTTTGTTTATAAAAAAATACCAAGATCAATGAAATATATTCATACATATATATATTTTTTTTTATTGATCGATGTATATATATATGTTAATGCCCGATGAGGTGTCCATTATCAGGAATTAATGGACACCTCGAAGGACATTATCCAGCTTATACCATGGTCACTTGCAGAAGAAATTAAATTAAGACAATTAATTTATATTTTCATGCGTTCTACAATCCAAATATAAAGTTTTTCGCAAGCCATGACTTTGTTTCCCTGTTAACGCCTGAGGGTTTGACTAATTCCTGGAACAACCATTACCCTCCCGTAAGGTCCTTATGCAACGTATCGTTGTTCACTGCTCCAGTAATTAGGACGGACCTTAGCTACAACTTGGCAACGGGAGGTATTCTAGTCCGCTCAGCTATGCACCAAAGAGCTAACGTTATGCATTGTACATATTTATAATTAGAAATTCGTCCCAGCGTTTATACCACAGTTACTCCTGGGTCTATAGCATATAACTGCGTTGTCTGATTACAGTTTAATGCATTTTTCACAATTTACCAGCCCTCGTTTTGAAGGCTGAACAGACAATTTGACTGGAACTACTTAGCAGGTGTCCATATATCAGGAGTTAATGCACAACCTGCAGCCAATCAGAATCGAGTATTCCCCCAGACCGTGGTATAAATATATATATACTAGAGCTGTCAAGCGATTCAAATATTTAATCGTGATTAATCTCATTAATGTCATAGTTAAAAATTCTATGCTAAATATCCCTTGATTTTTTGTCCCATAATTCTTCTCATTTTAATTCTCTTATCAATATGCTGAATTGCTTCGGCTTGCCTTGTGCAAATGATTTTTTATTGTTAACAACATTGGCATATACTGATCAAACAGGACGATACAAAAAAAGAGCCTATAGTGCAATTAAACGACTGCTTTGAACAAATGCCATTTGAACATAGCAGTCAGGCTACTGCTTCTTTGTTTTGAGCCAAAGAAAAAAAAAAATATTATTATTTTTTTTAATATAAAATAATTGCGTTAATTGCGCGATAATTTTTTTAACGCCGTTAAATTTGGTTTGCGTTAACGCCGTTAATAACGCGTTTAACTGACAGCTCTAATATATACATATACATGATTTATCTAACACTGCTATGGCACAAAATGGGTGCGGTTCAACCATGTTCTTTACCATGCAATTATTGCTAATACCTATCCTTACCTTTCCTTTGCAGCATTAGCAGGCTGTCACATCTCTTTCTAAAAGCGGGGGATTTCTTCTGGCAAGAACATCCATCAGATCAGGCTTTACCTTATGGCATTAAGGGCAGTGGTAAGTCAGCTCCTCTTCATCCTCATGTCTGTGTGCTTAATTTGCTGCGCATAACATGATCCTTCATGACAGTTTATTTTAATCTGTACCTGAAATTCAACTGCAGACATAAATGGAGGCTTAACATTTCATAAAGGCCCATAATGGAAGGCAGGGGTAATTTCTATGACAGTCTTTTCTGAAGTGTTGGCAAGCCCGAAGTTGAAGAAGGACAAAGCTTTTCAAAAAGTGGAATGGTCTGAAGCTTCGCTAGGCTGGAGCTTTTTTATCTGTCAAAAATCAAAGCTAGCTGTCAATCACAGTGCTATACGTAATAGTCTATTCAGAGGAATGTGACTGGACAAAACACTTATTGGTAAACACCGGTGCAGGCATGTGTCAAAATCAATTTCATATAGCCGATTACCAAAATAAGCAGAAATATACTTTTGGGTGCAAATATATTCATTAAAAACAATCCTCAATTAAATATATTTGTTTTGTTTGTCAACATTGTGGAATTGAAATAATTAAACTACAGGTAACCTAAATTAACCTCAAAGAGCCCACATTTTATTTTGTGAGATCTTTAATAATACATTTTGTTTTACCCTAGAGCAACTGCTGCTGAAAATTCTTTCAATTATCAACCAAAATGAGCCAGAAGACATTGAGTAAGTCCGAGTTACTTTGATTATTTGGTTAATGTGAGAACTCATATGAATCTATTTTCTCATCGTAAACCTATTTTTTAAGAACAAAATAACAAGTGTGTGTGTGTGTGTGATATGCCTACCAGTTTGTTTTACCTGTGCTTCAACAGCCTGGAATGCAGAACCTGTGTCGTCGTCGGGAATGGGTTTTCCATTATAAACACTTCTCTGGGGGGTGTGATCGACAAGCATGACGTGATCATTCGGTAAGCAGAGGCAGTCTTGGGAAATGTTGTACCCATGCTGTACTGCTATGTTATCATTATATAGGGGTTGTTTATTATTATGTAAAGACTGCCTCCGTTTCTGAAGTACAGTAGTATCAGAATTGTATCAGAAGTAATGGTTACGTCTAATTCCACCCACCGGTTTGGGGTTTTGCGACCAATTTTGCAACCATAATTGTATGCAAAAAACAGGATGCCGTACTACAACCGGTCTCGTTTTGCAGCATGCAAGCCAGCATGTTTTTTTGGCCTGTTCTTCCCCACAATTCTCTGCGCAGCAGAAGATATGTCACATGAACTCTGGATCTGATTACGAAGGACCTGTATCATGTTTTGGTTTTCGCTGTGCAGATAACAATCCAGGATGATTGTTATTCTTCTATATGGCAGTGGTAGCATTATTTACTATGTCCTAGTTGTATTCACATCTGTTGGAGTGTGTGTGGATGACGGCTGGTTTAAAGGGCAACTTCACCCATTTCACATAAGCTTTGTATTTTTAGAACCCCCCGCATATTTTTGAATGGTCTAGCATCATTTCCTTATTTTCTGGAGAGACTGGAGAGATCCGTATCGATCTCCAACACTTCCTGTTTTTTATCACGCAATATGACGATTTTTGCGTACAAGAAAATAGGAAGTGTAAGAGGGGATGATTCTCGTACGACTACAACCACCCCTAGGGGGTGGGACCCACTGACGCTACAGACCTATTAGAGCAGTGCCAGTGGGTGGGACTTCACCAGCAGAAACTAACATCCACAGCGTCTGAAGCTAAGATAACAGAGGCTGTTGATAAAACTGAAGTAGGCCTACATTGGCGGAGGGTACTCGATCTGACATAGAAGATGGCTCCATGCAAAAGTTCACCATTTCGAAAGAAATAGACGAGGGCTGCCGTATTTTCCGCACTATACGGATTATCGGATTATCAAGCGCACCTTCAATGAATGGCCTATTTTAGAACTGTTTTCATGTATAGGGCGCACCGGATTATAAGGCGCATAGAATAGAAGACACTGCAGTCAAACGTTTGACTGGGGTTGCGTTATGCATCGACCAGACCGAGCTGTGCTAAAGGGAATGTCAACAAAACAGTCAGATAAAGTCAAACTTTATTAAGCGTTCTGACAACTCCGGTCACTCCCATGGTAACGATGTTCAAACGTTAATGTGCATATTAACAATATCTCATCAATATCAATATCTCTTAACAATAAGCTCACTTTTTCAGTTCATTCCCCGTCTATGCTGTTGCCTGGCAGTTCAGTGATTATTCCTGCCTTCGTGAAAGCTTAGACCACAGTTGAGACTGTTATATCAGCCCAGGCATCCACGATCCATTGGCAGATAGTGGCGTAAGTCGCCTGGCGCTGTCTCCCCGTCTTGGTGACGTGTGTTTGCCTTCTTGGCCCCGTCCACACGAAGCCGATTTTTTGGGTGAAACCGCATAAAAAGACGCTTTTGGTGGACACGGGCTACGGCCACACCAAACGCGTGTAACGTGCTTAACTTGAAGCTTGATCATTGTGTGTCACAAAAATGGTTCAACGCGCCAACGCGCCTGTGGCTGCGCTGGATTTAGGAGTCCGAGGTAGGAAACCCAAATGCCGCCGTGTTTGGGTGCATGATAGAGTTTAGATCGGGTTAGATTAAATAATGTCGGATATAAATAACAATAATCGGGTTAAATAACTTCACATGGTGTGTCTGGTGTGTTTCCAGCATTCGTAGTGTTGATCAGCAGATAGTCCGCCAAGACGTGAGGTTGCTTAGCAACCAGAGACGCTGTCCATGCAAGTGAATGGAGCGTTCCCTCTTCGTCATAACTATCAAACCAAACATCCTTCACATTCAACGAGCGAACATGATGAAATTAAAATGCACATTTCTCGCTAAAAATGTTTACATAAACGCATTTAATTGCGTAACTATGTTACTATTTCCACCCAGAATAAAGAAAGATGTCGGCCGTATGCTTCTGTGCAAGCGTCACTACTCTAGTGACGTCGGTTCAAGCTCCACGCTGATTTGTTCCATTAGTAGATGGAACAAGGAGGTGTCCGATAGGCGGAGATGATCAGCGGGAGTGGCCGCCAGCGAAGCTGTGCATGGTGGGAGTTGTTGTCTTCAATCCACAAGCGCCAAAAAGTCACTTTCTGCCTTTTCTCGGTCAAGACTGCACCAAAGTAGAATTTTATTTTATTATTCGACTACATATAGGACCCAATTGCAATACATATTCATGCCTCCACCGGTGAAATGCTCCTTTAAGCAGCCTCACATGGCCCGAGTCAGACTGATTGATATCTGGGGCTGGCTGAGGCTGCACACCTGTTGCACATTGAGTAATCAGCACGCATAGGTTCAACCAGCCATCTCCACACACACTCAAGAATTCCTGTGTAGCAACCAAGCCCAGAAAATGTCCCCTAGGTGGAGTGTATTATTGTCGTTGCTACACTGGCTGGGGATGGCCGGGTGAGGTTGTTTAAACCAGCCATCCACACGACCTATAAGCAATGGTCTTGTTGGGTGATGGGAGAAACTGTAGCTGTCTTTTCTCTTTTTGATCAGAAAGGCTATTATGTTTTATTAATATATTTATATTTATACTATGTCTTTATGTTTGCGTGTCTGCAATGATAGATAGATAGGAACTTTATTAATCCCTCGGGAAGGTTTACTCAGGAAATCGAACTTTCAGAAGCATTAAACACCATGTTACAAATATAATAAAAGCAATAAACAAGTATACATGTGCAAAATTACAAAATGCTAAATTCTAAATGCTAAAAATATATATTTATATATATATCTATATATATATAGATATATATATAAATATATATGTGATGGATGACAAATGACAATGGTAACTACAGTACTTTATTTCCAAATGATTTGCTGAATGCTGATATGCTTTTGTGTTTCATGCATTATGTCTTTATTTGGAATAATTATAAACATTTGTGGGGAAAAAACAATCAAAGCCGTGAGGTAAAACAGCCATCAGCACAAAATTCTCTGGAAGAGCACCTTTGAACAACTCCACCCAAGAGTTCTCAATTCGATTTTGTAGCACTAGTTTACTGGCAGGTAGACAGATAGATAGGTACTTTATTAATTCCTTGGGAAGATCCCTACGGGAATTGCACTTCGAGCAACAGCAAACACCAGGTTACAAATAGTCTAAGGGTTGCCAGGTGTTACCTGCCATAACAAACATCTCCTTGAGTGGGTGTGGTGATGGCTGGATTAACCAGTGTGCCTCGATTGTCCAATGCCACACAGGCGTGCAGCCACACCCAGCCCCAGAGTCCGATCCGCCGACTCGGGCCAAGTGATGCTGCTCAAACAAGCCACCAACAAGACATACTCCAGTCTCAGAATAAAAACAACAATGGGGACTAAGGAGTTGTGCTATGTGGTCCCCTGTGCAGGCTAAATGACGCTCCAGTAAGGGGCTATGAGGAGGACGTGGGCCACAAGACCACCATGAGGCTCTTCTACCCGGAGTCCGCGTCCAACAACCCAGGCCTGAATAACAACCCTGAAACCCTGATGGTCATGGTGCCTTTCAAACAGCAAGACCTCCTCTGGCTCAAATCCATCGTCAACAATGAGAAAAGGGTCTGTCATCAGTTTCTGATGTACACACGTTTCAGTTACCCTGTTTGCGGTTATGACAAACTGCAATTAGACTCAACAAAACTTGGATCTAATTTCCAGTGTTGCTAATGAAAAGTTGACCATTTGTCAATGTGGTAGACTCATGAGACCATCCTGATATTAACTTTGCATTTCACAACTAATATCAGGCCAATGAATGAATCTGTCTGGCCGGGCATCAATAGATTTTTCTAATATCCTTATTCCTAATAATATATTTTATCATATAAAAACCGTTCACTGCAAACATCGCACCGACCGGCAAACAATGCAGTTGTTTGTCGCGCCTTTCTTTTTCTATTTGTGTCTAACCCATGCTCCAACTTGTTAAGCTAGCATCAAGGTTTATTGGTCTTGGCGCTTACTTTATTTTGCAAAAAAAGGCTCATGACTCCAGGCCAGACACATTTCCAGAGAGAAACTGAATGTGGAATTGTGAAATTGGGATGGGCTCATGAGAATAACTTCTGTGCAAACAATTATTGTGATGTCCTTTTCGGAAATGTATACATAGTGCGCCATAATGCAGGCACCCAAATATTTGTGGCCAGGCGTGCTTCTGTTATTTCTACAAAATTTCTCTCCACTCTTTGATTCTCCCACTCTCCCTTACATTACCAACTATTTTTCTTATAAATGTAATCAAGCACACTGGTACACACTCTTCTTCCTAGAACTACCCGTTCATCCGTAGCTGCATATGTAGAAGCGGTTTAATGTCTGTGGTGCCAGGGGCCTTTAAGAGTTAACACCTGTTTCCATAGTGTTGCCCTCCCCACGCTCTGCCCCCTCCCATTCCCTGGGGCCAGTGCTTATAGTCAGAGGGTCATTACCCCTAATTTGCACATCAGTTCCCAGTTGCTCCTAGTAACCAGAGACATGGTGGTTCAAACTCCATTCAGTTTCATGAATTTAACAAAGTGTTTATTTTAAATTGTTTGGCTTTCCTCCTTTCCACTGTTTCCCTATTGTTGTTGTTCCCTTTGTTTCTAAGTCTTCCTTCCTTGAGCAATGTGTGTGTGTGTGTGTGTGTGTGTGTGTGTGTGTGTGTGTGTGTGTGTGTGTGTGTGTGTGTGTGTGTGTGTGTGTGTGTGTGTGTGTGTGTGTGTGTGTGTGTGTCCCCTAGGTGAGGAAAGGCTTTTGGAAGCTTCCTCCCCTGATGTGGCTGGGTGATATCAGTAAACTCAGAGTGCTGGACCCCTACTACTTCCACCAGACAGCAGACCGACTGCTGAAGATCCCCCTACCTTCCAAGCCTGGGAAGGTGAGGTGATTTTCCCATTTGCCCTACTATCCAGTTGCGTTCCTCCATTACCTACCCCTTGGGTCCATTTGGGAAATAGACAATTTCCCTGTCTCATTACATTTTTCTCACAGATATTCATCAGTAAAAAAGTATAAGTGAAAAATACACTGTTTACTTTATGGATTTCTTTTTAAGCATTGTTTATTGGAAGTCACATCTTTCTTTGATGTGACATCACCACATAAATTGCATTGCACACTGACTTTCTGTTCATCGCCTGCAGTCCAGCAACACAGTGGTTAATGTTTTGCTACTGCATCCTGTGTTTAGACATGGACCAACCCTGTCTGCATGCCAAATGACCAAACAAGCTTCTGAAGCTTCTATCAAGATGGAGATTAGCCTCCATTGTACAACTTCCTGGCATTCAGTTTGCAACAGGACTCTATGAATTCTGGATTAAACGGCACTATCCCGTTTGAAACAATCCGCTCTTGTTTTTTAAGGGCGACGGCTTCCCTGAGATTTCATTCAGAATATTTTAAACATTTGCTCCGGCATGACCATCCTTTTGTCAATAAGACTAAACAATTAGTCAATATTTATTTTGTGTCATGATGGAACTAAAAAGATATTTCTGTTCCAGGCAGACTATAGTATCTACTTTGAACAGGGATCAACCAGATCAAAAAGTATATCATTTCACCTACGCATGCTGTGTTAGACTCCAAGCTGGTAGAAGCAGCTTGTCTAGATGAGAAAAACAGGCAAATGGCACGGAATGAACGCTCTCCGATATGAAATCAGAAGTCAACCGTTACCGCAGCCAACAGTACAATTTAATGCAAACAGAGACTTAAAGGGAGAAAGGCATCATGAACAATGCAGTTGAGTGCCACAGTGCCGTGGCGGTCGGTGGAGCCATCGGGGTGTATGCAGAGTGTGTGCAGTGGGCAGCGTTCAAACACACATTTTCTGAAGCTGCCATGTTAAATATACATCTGTATGCTTTTCTATTGTCAACTGATGAGACAATTTTAAAGCTACAAGGAGCATTTGAAATTATTCAGCTCACTCTTTCCTTAACATAAGTTCTTTAAGAGAAGACAACTCAAAACATTTTTTACCAGAAACTTGACTTGTTTCATTCCTTGCCACAGCTCCATACATTACATGGCAGGCCAGTTTAATTAGTTTGCTCATACAAAGACCTGGACTTTATGATGGAGAAAGACCTGCCTGTTAAGTTTCTTGTTGAGATTTACTCACCAAAATTGATGTTAAAGTTTAGTTTTTACCTAAATGTTTACCTATGTTAGTGGCAATCTTTAGATTCTAGGAATGAATTGCAAAACATAACTAAAGCTGGAGGTTTTTATTTCAAATACTGAACTTAAGACCTACCTCAACCAATATCAACCTCTTCTTGTATTTAACTTTTTTGGTAAAACAAAATCAATAGTATAATGCAGGGGTGGGCAATTCATTTTCCCAAAGGGCCACATGAGAAACAGGAACTGTTGCTGAGGGCCGGACCAATAGGCTAAATTAAATTCAGCTCAATATTAATTTGATCTCTTTATAAAAAGCAGTAAAATGCAGGGTATTTGATAAGCTGTGACTGGTAAGAGTAAATGTTATGATAAGAAGATGAAAAAAATAAAGCAGACATGGTACAAAATGCAGTTATGTTAGTATTTAACTAACATCCACAAAAGCAATTGTGAAATAATTATCATGTTTTTACCATTCAATGCTGTTCAAAGAACAGCATTGAATGAACTTTATGAAGTGCTATTACTATTTCATTTGCAGCGTGATTACAGAATTAGCTTTTTTTCCACATGTTTTCTTCAGATGAAAAACTGAAGCCGACATACTACAAAATGACAGCATGTCACTATTTGAACAGTATACTCAAAGAAATGTTAAACAAAATGTGCCTGTTTTTGCCATTTGTTTTTCAGAACAGCAATAAATTAACTTTATACAAAGTGTTATTATCTTTTTGTTTTTAGTTTTACTACTCCATTAGCTGTTTTTCAGTTATTATTTTCTTGTTCAGTGAGAGAAATCGAGTCTGTGCTTGGCTTGAACAAGTGCACTGAAGTGCACTCAAGTACAGCTGACAGGTCAGTGAGGGAAGATCTGCATCCTGATTTGTTAAACCAGAGGAAGGTAAGGTAAATGCAGTCCATATACATTTAGATCAATCCTTTTTAGATCGACCTACCTTTCTCTGGGCATATTAGCGCAGCAGAGTCATTTTTTTGTTTGTTTTTTTTGTCGATTGTTTGATGTCCTATGTCCGTCGGTTTTGTATTGCCCTTTTCTGTTTGCTCTTATGTCTTTTTTGTTTTTGTTTTGTTGAGGAAGCCTGTAAGGGGAAGGGGGTGGGGGTCGGAGGGGTTAAGAAGTCATAATAATTTGGAAAAACTGAAAATGCCATCCGGTCCGGGTGATTTATTATTATTCATCAGTTTTATTGCTTCGGTAACCTCGTTAAGTTGCAAAGGGCTGTCCAGCATCTGTCTGTTATCCTCCGAAATCGCGGGTATGTCTAGTGCTGTGAAAAATTCAGACATATGAGCCTCATTATTAGAAGACTCCGACGTATAAAGTATAGGTAGTATTTAGCTGCCGAGTAGTTCCACAAGCATGTCCGGAAAAAAGTTGTCGGCCTGGGGCCCTCAATAGACTCTTGCAGCCCGATTATCCTGATATTATTCCTCCGGCTCCGACTCTCCAAGTCTGCTGTCTTAGCAGCTAGTCTAGCATTGCTATCAGCTAGCGTGGTGCACCTCTCCTCGAGCAATCACACACGCTCTTCCAGCAGGTTAGCGTTTGACTCCACCGAGAAGATGCGCTGGTTGTGACCTTCTACTGTGGCTTGGGTTTGGGTCAGCTTCTCTTCCAGAGATGAAAAGGCCATTTTAAACTCTGATGAGAGGGCCACTCTGTGCTCCTCTAGTAGCTCAGCTATGCTAGCAACACAGGGGCCACCGCACGTGCCATGGGCCTCTACTTTTTTGCCGTTGTCTTTCTTTGATTGTTTGCCTGGTTTCGAGGACATCTTGCCAGGTTTACATAGATACCAAGTTAATTGCTCGTTGCTGCGTATTTGAAGAGGTTTGGGGTGGTTGAAACTATTATTTTTTTGAAAAAGTAATGGGAGAGCAAAGCTAGCGCGATCACTACATTCCGATCCCCAACCGGAACTCCTTTCCTTTGATAGGCGCGTTGAGAGGAGGAGCAGGCGAACCAGATTTTTATAAGAGTACCCGCGCTTGTCTCTGTGTGT
Source organism: Gadus morhua (assembly GCF_902167405.1). Taxonomy (NCBI): domain Eukaryota; kingdom Metazoa; phylum Chordata; class Actinopteri; order Gadiformes; family Gadidae; genus Gadus; species Gadus morhua. The sequence goes on from NC_044063.1 coordinate 15,340,555, forward strand.
GTGTGTTCGTGTCCGTATGTGTGTGTGTACGAGAAAGTCAGGGAGAAAGAGTGCTACGATAAGATGAATGTGAACAGAAAGATATTTATATTTAAAGATTCTATGAGTTGCAAAGCAGACTTTGCAACCCCATAGGATAAGGTCAGGGGCGGGCCATACTATTAGGCAAACCAGGCATTTGCCTGGAGCCCTGGGCCCCATATAAGGTTTTTGGGGCCCAAAATTTTATTATTATTTTTTTTTTTTTACCTTTATTTTTCCCGATAAAACATTAAGAACAGTTTCTTATTTACAATATTGATCTGGTCAAGAGGGCCCCAATGCATATATTTTGTCCCCATATTTATTATTTTTATAAAAATCTCTTCAAAATAGGAGCATCGGGATGTCTAATTATTACTCATGTTTTGACGATCTTTCCGTGTGCACCCCCCTTCAGTCTGCACTACATGGACTATTCCATGTTACGCGCATCACGCTCATCATGCGTATGCGGAAATTATGTCAAATTCAAAACAGTAAGCGGTAAGAGGGAGAGAGAGAGAAATCGAGTGAGACATAAATCGAGTGAAACATGAAGCGATCGTACGAAAGCGGGTCACATAAAAAGAAAGACCAAAGGCAGGACTTTCTTTCAAAGCTGCCAAAGCTATCCAGCTGTTTTACAGCCACCGCAGTGGCAGCGGGACCGTCGGCGGATCAAGAGCAGCCGTCAACGTCGTTTGCTGTCACGTTACTGCTCCTTTCATTCCAAGTGGCTCTGGCTCAGCCAGCAGCGATGCTAATGACGTGTCAACAAACTGACGGAGATTATGCACAACTGGTAGTGAATATTTCTCACTCTCCTTCTTCCACTTTGGTTATTGAAATTAATGACAATAACGATAACAATGACTGCGAGACACATATTCCTGTGGATGACCCAGCACTCTGGCCCAAGCTGCTGTGTCTTGGGCAGGTGCACACATATTCTTGTGGATGACCCAGCACTCTGGCCCAAGGGCCGCAGATTCACAAAAGCATACTATTACATAGTAATGAAAAATGGTGAGAGGGTGAACAGGTCTTGGTTAGTCTACAGTGAAAGTGCAGACCGTGTTTTTTGCTTTTGTTGTTGCCTTTCTGGAAAACAAAAACAACTGAGTGAGGAAGGATTTAAAGACTAGAATAACCTTGCAATGCATCTAATCAACCATGAAAGGTCTGAAGAGCACAGGAAATATAGTGATAGCTGGACGCAGCTATCAGTGGGTTTCCAGTAGTGGTTTCCAGTAGCTCACAGCAGATAGCTGCTGTGAGCTACTGGAAACCCTCAGGTAAATGAGGACTTATGGTTAACAGTCAGTGTAATGTGTCAACATAACTAATCTTATTGTTTTGTACGTTATTCTCAATTTGTAAATAGATAATTAAAATTTGCATAAAAGAAGGATAGTGACTTTTGTTCATCCCTTGTATGGAGTATCTCATTATGCGATATAAGGTACTGAGACCGGTAGATGCAGGGGCCCCCAAATGACTGTTCGCCTGGAGCCCCCAAAGGGCTAAGTTCGCCACTGGATAAGGTGCTAAACAACTATCCATGACACATAGTTCTTTAGGGCTCAAACTTTATAGAAACGTTGTACCCCCTCCTTTATCCATCTATTCCTTAAAGGTATTTGGTGGTAGACTGTAATTTGACGCAACATTTATCAAGTTGGCAAACAATATTTGCAGTGGCGATTCTAGAAAATTTTACATTGGGTGGCAGAAGGGTGGCAAGTTAAATTCAAGGGTGGCAAATCACACACACAAAGTCAAGTCAAGTCAAGTCTTTTTATTGTAAACACACATGCCAGAGGCCTGTTTCAGGTAGCTGGTTTTGAGGCAACCCCGAGTTTGTTCGCTCTGAGTTAGTGGAAACTCTGGATTTTCCGTTTCAAGTAGCAGGTTCAGCGCAACCGAGAGTTAGTTGCTGCGGCAACATACGCCGTGGACCTAACCTGCTCGGGAGGTGGTTAGACCTACTCTGAGTTTGTTGTCTATAAGGCTGAAGGCAGCTCTCCGACAGAAGGAAGTGTTAGAAATGGCTCGCCTTTTCTACGAGAGCCTGTGTACGTAGAGGCTTCGATCCTCAGAAGGAATCTCCGTGAGGAACGATTATTAAGAACCCGGTTGGATATACTTTATTTTCCTGATAATTTTCTTCACGAGCGCTATCTTTTTTAAGCGCAATCCATCATTTATTTAGACCACCTTCTCAGCCCCCATGTTAACTGTCAAACGCACCGGGGGCATGCTTGAAGTTTAAGTTTAAGTTTTTTGACGCAATTAACGCATGAGTAGAATGATCTGCCCCGTGCATCCCACCCGCTCTGTAGGCTACTACAGTCACTTTAACGTTGTGGCTTTCCGATGATCAGAGTAGCTGACTAACCACGGACCTATAACTGCTGCAAGTCAAGAAACTCATTTTAAGAATGCAAGGCAGAAAAGTCCCTGGTACTGCTTTTAACCAGATCCTGTTCTTCTCTACACGCACATGCTCAGCATAATCGTATGCAATGTTCACTGAAGTAAAACCCTTTGAGTAAACTGTTCAACAAAATAACTCGTCCCACCACAGCCCGTGTTCTAATAAAGACAATCTACTTTTTATGAGGATTTCTTTATTTCCTGAAAGCACAAAGTCATTGGGTATGTTTTTAGAGCAGGGAACAGTATCCCAGTTTCCACCTCACCCACCTTTAACTTATGTTCCAAAATTTGGATCCCCAAAGCATCCTTTTGCATCTTTTGAATTGTTACAATTGCATGAAGGTTGGTGAGGGCATCTGGTTCAAGTAGCCTAGGGCGATGACGCCATCAGTAACTGGAAGAAGATGATTAGACAGTGAAATGATTACTTGAGCCAGAATATTGCCCCATCTAATTTGTAACGTGCTGTGTTGCGTGTACATATTTAATTATTTTGAATAACCAACCTCTTATAAAGGCATTTCTATCCTGGAGGGTGGGGGGGGGGGGGTCAGAGGAGCTCCCCCCAGGGATGCCCTCAGCCACAGGACACATACTCTGTTCGCTGAGGGCCATCCCCTCAGCCTCTGTGAGGGCTGCAGAGGTGGACCCCCTCCAGTCTTCCGGGCCTCTGCTTTTTTTCGATTTGCTAACATGGAGGAAAATGTTACCCTAAAATTCAGTAAGCACTATTTTGAAGACATGTATATATATATATATATGTAATGCATTTGGCCTAGGTGTAACCTTCTAATATTTCTAAATCCTATTAACTATTGGCAGTGTTGGGGTGGCTGGGAAATGTACTACTTACATTTACTGCTTAAATATAGGCCCATCACATGTTGAAAATAGCTGTTAAATTAGGTAGAGCAGGCAAAACAGCACAATTGATTTGATTTCAATTAAACATTAGTTTACATTTTTGAACTATATTTTTGTACTTCATCTTCATTTGCTGCCAAGTCCTCTTGGGGCAACTTGGGGTTGCGTAAATTGACACACACACATACACACAATATACATATTGAATGAGTGGAAGATATTAAACTATCCTCTTATTTTATTTTACTAATTTATTTTACACAGGCATTGACTTGTTCAGCTATTTCATGCCAAACAATCTCTCGCGCTCTCGCTGCCGCGGCGGTATTGTTTTTTTTTTGTTTAAAGGGGTAACTGCTCGGCATAGGCGTTCATTAGAATTTCCAATTCCGGGGGGAAAAGTAAGTGGATCTCCGCTTTTGGTCCATGTTTGATCATGTTATCAGAGATCCATTGATGCTGGCTCTTTATAGTCAACAGGCACGCCCTCAACCCAGCGTGAACACACCCCGAGTTGATTAAGCCAACGCTGATCGCCTGTTCTGAAACCGAAAACCCAGAGTTGCTTTTCAACCCAGAACTCTGAGTCAACCAACTCAGAGCGCAGGATTAAACTCAGAGTATGTTAAACCAGCTACCTGAAACAGGCCTCAGGTGTCTATATGTATTTATTTATACCAATCACTAATGAAAACAGTTAACATATTTACATATCCAGCAGCAAAACAATTCAGTTTTATTTAATTTCACAAACAATTAATGTAGCCTATATTAAATTCGAAACAGCAGGTCAGGGAGCTAAAAAAGAACAATACGGCGGTTGCCATGTTCGACAGCAAATCGTCTCACAAACTCATCTAGATCAAGACCCTTAGCACGTGCTGACTCTATACTAAGTGTAGCTAGGCTTGACAACCTATTCTCAGCCATGGTAGAACGTAAGTGGTTCTTGACCAGCTTTAGAGTTGAGAAACTCTGCTCACATGAAGCACTGCTAACGGGAATGAAGCGGCAGATGCGCACAGTGAGAAGAGAGCAAATAGGAATCATGGACTCAACCATTTTACAGGGGAGGGGGGACATAAAGATTTTAGTTCTTAAACTTAAACAAGTTACCAATGAGATCAACAGCTTCAGTAGCAAAAAATATAATTCCATTCAATAAATGTATATTGGAGACACTTCTAACAACCTGGGTGGCAAGTGGGGTGGCAAGCATTTTTTGGGGGGTGGCAGCTGCCACCCCTTGCCACCCCGGTAGTTTCGCCACTGAATATTTGACTTGGCCAACGAGCAACATCCCTGATAAACCTGCTTACTTTGGGCTGGGTGAGAATGTTTGCGAACATGGAACCAGCCATATGTGTTCTCCCCTTATGTGAATGTGTTCTTTTGGACTTTCAAGTACAAACAAAACTGGATTGTTAGAGAGAAGATGGCACAGTGGGAAGGCAGGGATTCTACGCTGTGCAGGCCCTATAGCGCTTGGCCATCTGCAGCTGAGATTATGGAGAGTCCAGAGAAGTCGTTGGCTTCAATGAAAGCACATTTCAAACTTTGTTTGTTTCCTGACACATTATTTTTATGTGATGGTAATCAGGGATGCAAACCCCTGATTTCGGTTGTCTCATGTGATTCGTCTAGATCCCAACTATATTAAAAATTGCACTTGTGCTGCAGCCTTATATTACCAATATGCAATTGTCAAGGTGACTTATAGGTAGATGTAGAATTTTTGTTCTGAACACTTTTACTTGTATACACAGATTTACTATACAGTTCGCCTGCAGGTCAAGGTAGCCTACTGTTATCAGCTATATCAGTAATTATACAGCACATCTTCAATATGAAACTTGATATAACAAATGGGATAACTAAAAATGAGGCCAATTACATTTATTGGTAGTTTGTATTTCAGCGCTTTGTTCAGAGTGTTTGCATTGGCAGCCATGCTATCTTTCCACTAACTGTGCATGGATCCACAACAGTGTTATGATGGCCCGCCCTCAAGAGAATGCTGAAACTCTTTAGGACGGTCATTGGAAGTAAAGTATAAATCAGCAGGGACAGGTTGATCCGTCAGCAGCGCACCACCCACCCTTGCACCTTACTAAATATAATCAGGTTGTAACACACATCTCGTTCCAACTAAGCCCAAAGTAAATATGAACACTGTACCCTATAATAATTGTTTTTTTTGGCAGGGTGGGACCTGACTGTGCCAATGTTTGCAGCATAGATCACACCCTTGTCTGCTCACACCCAGGATGCTGATCCGCTTGTGCCTGGTTGTTTTGTTGCTCGCAGCTTCTGTGGGGAGGGTGTTAAAGGGGACATATTATTAAAACCACACTTTTCCTGGGATTTTGGGTGCTGTTTTTGGTCTCTGGTGCACGCACACGCATGCAAACTTTGAACAAAGTCTGTACATGATTTCTTGAGTGAGATATGCATTACTGAAAGTACCCCGCCTACAGTTACCAAATTAGCGAATCAGTTTCGGTGCCCCCTTCTACGTAGGAAGGGGGCACAGTTGAATATTGCCTCCCACTTCCCCACTCCCCTCCAATCAGAGCATAGCTAAGAACTCGGCGGCAGCCCTGCAGCTAAGCTCCGGGAGTACAATCCATTACTCTGCCGTACTGCCGAAGCTTCGGCGGCAGTCAGGAGGGAGGAGACATGGTGGAGCGGGTGTACTCCGGGAGCTGAACTGCCGCCGAAGCTGGCAGGTCCGGCGGCAGTCCGGCAGCTCCGGCGCGGGGAGCTAGGCGGCAAGTCCGGCAGCTCAGCTCCCGGAGTACTATCCCTTTCTCCTTCATGTCGCGGTTCATGGACTTCAGAGAGTCAAGGCCAAAGTTCCTTTCCCCCAATTCCTTGCAACCATGGCCGAGATATCCCCCACTACGAGTCTTTACTTGTAGAGACGTCAGACACAGTCTTTATGTGTCATCATATCATCCGAGGCACACATAGCTTTTGGCCGTGATATGAGATATAATATTACATACTAGGGATGGGCACGAGTAGTAAATTCCAAACTCGATTGATCGAAGGAATTCCTCGAGGATCATTCGAGTACTCGTTTAATCAAATCTATTTTTAGAATGCAACGCATCTGCAGCAGGAATAGGCCTAATGATGAATGGCAATATTACCAACCAAACATGTAATGCTTATTCTCCATCAAAAGTCAGTTATCAGAGTATTCATTATTTATTTTTGCACACAATTTAAATCACGTTGAACCAAGGCCTGTAACGGTTTAAAAAAAAACAAAAAAAAAAACAAGTAGCCTAACCATTGAAAATAATTTAAAGCTGCAAATAAAACGGCAGCAAATGGACTTTGGAAATACTCAGCGTTGTGATCTTCTCTACACGGCCGTGATTACAGCTGCGTCTTGCGGCGGTGAAAATTGCCGACACACTTGGTTGCTGCGGGTCTGCTTTCCCGAACTCACCGTTGTGTTTCAGGAGCATATGTTGCCGCAGGGCCGTCGGACTGCGGGGACAAAGGGGACAGTTGTGGGGGGGCCCAAGGCAGAGGGGGGGCCCATGACCAAAAAAAAGGATTTGGTGCTACGGCCCTGTGTTGCCGCATAGTACTTGTAGTACTCTGGTAGCTCGATTTCGCTTGGCATATTTTACATTTCATCTTATGATCTCCTATTTCTTTAAAGTATTTCAATTCTTCGCTGCGCTTTGCTTCAACCGCCATCAACTTTTTTAATTCTGGCGTGCCTGCACACGGCACGGTACTCCCCACACATAAATTTGATACATTTCATTTGCTTTGTGCCCACGGCATGCGTTAGTGGCGCCGCACAGACAATTGTACTCGAGTAATCGATTTCCTCACGCCCATGATCCCTAATAAATACCCATGTATGATATTAATATTATTATATTATATGATATGATATAGATATAGAGCACCAGGAGTCAGCAAACGGCAACAATCCCTTCTCCTCCATGCTGTGGTTCAGTGTGACAGCTCATTGGTCAATGGGTTGATCAATGAGCCCCCTCCCCCTTCACTGTAGGCGTCTTTGAGTGTCTAGAAAAGCGCTAAATAAATTCAATGCATTATGTATGCATTATTATATATGCATTAAAGCTACAGACACCAGAAAAAGTGCATTCTGAAGGGACTGAAACAGAGGGGATTAGCGGTAGGCGAGATTTTTTTTTCCTAAAAGCTATTTCCAGCAAACAGCTTCAAAAACATGTTTTCTACTATGTTTACTTGTTGGGAAAACACCATAATATGTGTCCTCTAAGTTTTTATTTCTGACATAAAGGTTTCGATGTAAAAGATATGCTTTAAACATAGGAGTGTAACCAGTACCGGTTCTTTCAATACGCACACTACGCACGTTGCGTAGGGCCCCGCAAATTTATTATTTATAATAAAGGCCCAGTAAACCCCCCCCCCCCCCCACCCCCCCAAGAATTCTGCCTAGGGCCCCATGGAGGTCTGAACCGGCTCTGAGTGTAACCTTTGAACATCTTTGGTCCTAGGCTGAATGCTGGAACCTGTGATATGTGGTTGTAGAGCCATATTCTAGCACGCTGTGGGGAGTTCAGTTTTTCGTGTCATCGTTAATAGACAACCAGTGTTTAAATACATTTACAGAAACGAGGGAGGCCAGGAGGCCACTGGCTACCCGATTTTGTTGCTTCACCTTCATCATGTTTTTAGGTCCTGGAGCCTAATGCCAATAAAAGTATAGAGAGTGTAGAAAATTATTTAGCACGTCACCTGCGACTATTGTCACAGCATTCTTATCTCAGTAAGCACACAGGCCACAACCTGGCCTGTGAGCCAGTTGGCACAGGTGCCAGGTGGCACACAGGCATAGGCACTGCTAAATGTCATGTCAATGTCAATGTCAACATGTCGCTCAATGTCCCTTTTCCATAATCTGGAGGAGATTCACCTTCAGACTTAGTGGGCAAGGAACAATCCGCCCACAATGTAGTCAGATTCAACCAGTTTAGCACCTGTTGGCTCCAGCAAAGGTATTGCTTCAACTATATACATAAAGTTCTCTCTGTCTGCCTCTGTCCGAGGCAGCTCACCAAAACACGCACACAGCTCTCCATGCACTACCTCCACAACACTATAAAACAACCTCTCCAGCACCCTCTCCTTTTTTTTGCATGGTCCAACATGGTTCCTCCTCTGCATTATACGTAGTTTCCGGTCTACAACACATGTACTCTTACTTGGACCAGTTATCTTTGTGCCTTCCTGTCGCTGGTACAGATGTGTTCCATAACACACAAAATTCCATCTGTGGCGTATTCCACAAAGCCGATTTTATCACAGAACCGGGTAAGTTAACCCAGGGTTTGCGGTAACCCTAGGTTTTCCTTTCCAAAATGAACACGGTATGATAGTTGCTATAGAAACATATGCCCTGAATCAAACCTGGTCGGAGCACGTTTTGCACAGGTTAAGTTTGGAACATAACCCGGTTTTGGGTATTTAAACCCTTGTTCACCGCAGATTTCATGTGTTCACAATGGCATGCCCTTTTGATGAGAGGCCTGTTGACATCGGAGGGCAAATTATTTGTGCAATCCACCGGGAGCGATTAATAAGACCACGGCTCGACATCTTGGCATATCAGATGACTTTTTGCTGTCGAGATATAGATACTTGCGCAAATCTTTAATATATTTAAATAGCATACTCCAGCCTTAAATAGCCAACACTACCAATCGAGGACCTGGCCTCATTCACTCCAGACTATTTGCGTAGCCCTCCGTTTTTTTGCTAATGGTAGTTTAATCTATAATGTTGGAGATGCTGAGCACATCTCAGTCCTTTTCAGATGACCCATCCACGTCCGGACCAGGATATTCATCGGCCTCCTACCATACAAAGAGCAATATTGGCTGAGTATTATGCCGAGAGGCGCTTACAACAGAAAATAGTCCTAACGGACTAACATCCACTGGAGAATATTCAATAGTAGCCGGCGGCTTCATTACAAGCCATCTTGATCTGTGAAGTTGATGAACTTTTTTTCTTGCCACTTTTAGGTTTTCAACCCAGTTACCAAACAAAAACATTTAGAACATATGCGTTGTGGCACGCACACGACTTTACCTCCAGGTACCCCCTCCATGCCAGGGCGCCCTGGATGTATGTCTATTAACAGCTCCTCCTCCGGGGTCAAGACAATTTGAGGGCCATATCCAGTCTGCCGACTGTCTGCCATTTCTGCTTAAAAAAAAAGGGCTTATTTAAATGTATGCCTATACGATGGTGGGAAAAGCTAACCCGTTTGTATGTTTTTATACTTCATTTTTACTTGATCCGCTGACGCTTGGGAACCATCGGAGTGCATATTTTTTTAGAAGAAAAGGGTTATGTGGTAGGAACGATAAGAATGCTTAACTGGGATATTTATAGATTCATTGCTCAAATATTAAGGATCATGCTTTTGACATGTAACTAACGCATTTACGTGGTCAGCGATCCGCTGCCAGGCTTTGGTTCTCCGGGTTGCAGAGGCTTTAGCGTTCCCTTTTCTTGTGATAATGTCCTTCTCCTCGTCATAGCTCTCCAGGACAACCTGGAGTTCCATTTCATTGAAATAAGCGACCCGTTTCACCATTTCGATCAGGGTTTCCATGATCCATACATCACGTCTTTATATGTTTTGGCTTGTTTTCGGCTTGTAGCATGCGGGTAGGGATCTGTAACAGGGATGAAACCACAGCTGTGTAATTGCACGAGAAGATGATCGAAGCAGTGCACGGTATGGTATGTCACGGCGGCCTTTAGCAGACAGCCAGCCAGCCAACTGGTTCAACTTGTACACATTGGCACAGGGGCGGCTAGCCGCAGACAGTTTCCGGTCTGGTTGCTGTGTTTCCTTCCCTCCCCCTCCTCCTCCACCACTGGGCTCCACTGCGCTGTTGGGGAATGGGCTTGTGCTGGGAGGTGATTGAGAAATGCTGATATTGGGGACCGAGTTCATAATAAGGACACATGGTGGGGATGTTGGAAGCGGTACATTGCCACGCTTGAAGATCATTTACAGAGTAGGAGTCGTAACGTGCAGCCATGGTAGAGATGTGTGTGTGGTGACATGATGGGTGATCAGGGTTTGCTGGTGGCTGTTGCACATTGATTGCTCAATGTACAACAGGTGTGTAACCTCACTCAGCCCAAGACTCCAATCAGTCTGAGGCCCCGTTTACACGAAGGGAAAACGCAGATATTTCCAGAAAACGCCGTACACGAAAACGCAGTTTTTGTCACAGAAAACGATCATTTCTAAAAACTCCGGCCAAAGTGGAGATTTCTGAAAACGCCGGTTATGTGTTGTCGTGTCAACGGGGGGAAACGGGGTTTTAGGTTTTGAAGCGTCACATTATGCGCCAGGAAATGCTTAACGTCATATGAGCGCCCTATGTTACATACAGTTTGTTTGTTTGTTACAGGAAGACGCTCGTGTTATTCGTTGTTGTTGATTCTGCGGATTCTGATTGGCGTGCATGGCTTTAATTGCCCCCAATGGCGTATTTATGCGTTTTGATGTGAACAACAACTTTTTGGAAAACGATATTGTGTGCACAATGTTATTTTTGAAAACGGAGGGGGGGGAATATTCGTTTCTATAAATACCCTGCTATGTATAAACGTGGCCTGACTCGGATGAGGTGAGGTTGCTTAAACTAGCACACTCTGGTAATATAAACTAGATGCAACAACGTAAACCTCTGTTTATGTTGTTATCAATACAGCTTCAGCCAAATGGTGGAGACAGTGAGTGCTGACTATTATTTTATGAGATCCCGAAAGATAGTCCAAACAGTGAACATGAAATGTCCCGGGCAGTAGGTAAGGCTTTGCAGTCTCAGTTTAAATCCTTCCTGGAATAACTGAGAACCAAACAGGCCTGTTGTAAACACCAGTACACCAACCAGGAAGATGGGGGTATTCTCCAAAGGAGACAAGGGTTTGGGACTGAAGGGATTGGGTTTATCTTTGATCTTGGTTGGGAATGAAGCAAGGAATACTGTTTGGAACTGCCTCTCTCCCTCTGTGAACATGGATAATTATTAACAGTAGGTGAAGCAGCGAACATGGATAATTATCTGCAGTTTTGCATTGGCTAGTGAATACTGCAAAGTCTCTGTTTTCATTAAGGCATAAATATTTCCATCTCATATAGAGTACACTTTTAAAAAGTCCTCTTGATTCAAACGATCAGCAAGCTTTTTATATATCAAACAAAGCACAACTGGGCCAACAGTAGAGTGCGGGCGGTCATTGTACATCTGTTATCCTCCAGAGACCTCTAGTGGCAGAAAAACTTAGTGTGTGTGCGTCTGTGTTTTTTCTACTGATCATGTGAGTCATTACACAAACATTCTGTAAAATAACTGGCCTATTGCAATGTTTTTTTAAGCAACAAATTTTAATTTTGCTTTCTTTTTCCCTGAAGACAGTGCAACCGACCACAGGGATGTTGGCCATTTTTGTGGCTCTAAACTACTGTGATGTGGTTCACGTTGCTGGTTTCGGATACCCCTCATTCAAAAACCAAAATGATCAAGTCCACTACTATGGACACGATACAATTAAACAGATGAAGGTGGGTGATGATGTTCCTTGACTGTGCTGGATGTTCACATTGAAAGAATTAAGGAAATACTGACCTTGTCCTCAATTTCAGGTTTCTCCACATAATGTCAGCAATGAAGCGGGTGCCTTAAAAATGATGGAGGATTTGGGTGCCATTGTTTACCTGCATTCACATTCGTGACACAGAGGGTTAACCCTAACCCTTAACTTCAGAACTGATTAACTCTTTGAGCTTACACTTAACTTTCTGTTGGATTCATCCAAGCATCATATTAATTGGCTTTTGGATAACACCCAGTTGACAGTTTAAGTACTCTAATCCTCATTTTTAATAACCTTGTATGCAATTTAATGGTATAAAAAACGTTTTTTGGGTCTTAGTCTTGCCTGACCAATTCAGATACGTTATTTACATTGGGCTTTATCACATTAACAACCTGTTGCAGGTAAGAAGTTTGAGATATTAAATGTGTGTTTGATGTATTGAATGTCTGTGTAGACAATCAGATTCCAATCAGAAAATGTTGTCAATCTGGAATAGCTGATCTTAGGGTGTTGCATTCAGATCTTACATGCTGAGGTTATAGTCGGGTACACTGTCGAAAACTGCATTGTCTGCTTGTATTGAAAATACACCTAAAATTGTCTGAAAAAATGGCGGTCTACCTACCTCAGTTGGATGCCTGGTACCGCCATCGGTCGCACAACAAAGTCCCAACTCTTCTCTGTTTCGGAACCGCAAATGGTGGAACGAGCACCCTGCCGATGTCAGGACTGCAGAGTTGCTCACCAGCTTCCACAAGAGTATCAAGACTACCTTTTCAGAGTTAATCTGGACTCTACAAAGCCTTCCTCCTTACCTCCCTCCTCCCTTACTCTCTGAAAAACACCCCAGGCACTTAAAGAACCTTATCCTATACCTATCTTTGTTGAATCCAGGGAATGGATTAACCAAGCAATTGTTAATGCTTGGCACTTGTTCTATGAACATCCTTACCGTACCGAAAGCGATATATTGTTTTTTCTCTTTCTTGAGTCACTTTGGATAAGAGAGTCTGATAAATGCCCTGAATGTTAATAAAATGTAAATGTACCTTTAGGCATCCTTGTGCAAGATGCCTGACCCCTGCTTGCACCTTAAAGTGTAATTCCGGCGAAAATTGAACCCAGGGTCTTTATCGGCATGAAAACCAATAAAATAAGCCCTCCAGACACTCATTTTCATTGATAATCGAGTATAGAGCTTGCCCAAAGTTGCCCGGAGCAATGTAACAGTCCAAACAGCTTCCATCTTCTTGGCTAGGGGCACAGCGTACGCACAACGTAATTTTTTTTAACTTCTAATATTGCTCAAAGAATATAGCCCCAAACCTCTGCAATAGCATGATTAGGGTCCCTACATAAAACAAAGCATCAACAACTTAGGGTGCCCTCACACAAGGCCATCTGGCTGTGGCCGTGTGGCCGTTTTCACACCTAACCGTGCTCAAATGGCCCCATTGTTCTCTGGCCTGCACTCACACTAGGCCATCTGGCCGTGGCCGTTGCAGCTGTGGCCTGGAGGCTCTTGTAAATACGTCATCACGTCGTAACACGTCATCACCAAGCGTCCGCTGCATGGACCATAATAAAGTCTGCCACCAGTCAGAGTTTTAACAACAATGGATAACAACACAGAGAACACACCAACAGTTTGGCATGACGCGATGTTTACCATTTAATGGGAAAGAAGGCTCGTCGCCTTAATTATGTCCGTGATCGTCGCATTGACTATACGTCATCCAGCTCAGGTTGCGTAGCCGTGCGTGTGCGCGTGTCGGCTCATTAGCATCTGTACCGTAGCGGCCCGTGCCGTAGCAGCACACCTCTCCCAAATGGCCAAATTGGCCCGGCCTGGCCAGACTGGCCACACTCACACTGGCAGATTTGAGCACGGTTAGGTGCTAAAACGGCCACGGCCACGGCCAGATGGCCTAGTGTGAGTGCACCCTTAGTTAGCGTATTGGGCGTTTATCAAAAAATATGGTTTTCCAAGTCTGCCTTACCGGTAGGTCAAATACAGGAAGTCCACACAGGTCGATTACCGGCTACAGTAAATAATATAATAGACGCACCAACAAATTTAAAACAGCCAAGTATCAGGAGGGAAGATTTTTAAGTTAAATTTGTTGGGGCCTCTATTATATTATTTACGGATGCTTCGTTTTATGTGTAGGGACCCTAATCATGCTACTGCAGAGGTTTGGTGCTATTTGAGCAATATTAGTGGTTAAAAAATGCAGATCTGGAAGTGTTCGCTGTTCCCCTAGCCAATAACATGGAAGCCATTTGGGCTGTTACATTGCTCCGGGCAACTTTTTGCAAGCTCTATCAACGAAAAAGAGTGTCTGGAGGCAGGGCCGTCGGACTGCGGGGACAAAGGGGACAGTTGTGGGGGGGCCCAAGGCAGAGGGGGGGCCCATGACAAAAAACAAAAAAAATCTCACCTCTCACCCCCCCCCCCCCCCCCCCCCCCCCCCCCCCATATATCAAAATAAATGTCTATGGCGCAGTTTTAGTTTATTGAATTTGACTATAACACTGAAATTGCATTTATTACAAACCTCATTCCTCTGGATAGTATTATTTGTCACTCATACGCGACTGAATTTGGGACTGTTTTCTAAACACCAAACCGTTGGAAGAAGGGACAGCAATTCAAAATATGCAGAAATATGCCTATTTTGCAGACCTCAGACTTTTGACTATTTAGATATCTTTTTTTCATGTTTTTGGGGATATTTGGGAAATTGTACTGGATATATTACATATATATTCTTAAATAAAACTTTTTAAGCATTTGAGATTTTTTGTCCTAATAAACAAAGCTTTCATGTCCATCTTAAAGGGATGCTTCACCCATTCAGAACAGGATTTCTATCTTTATGAAATTGCAATTGAAAAAATATATATATGTTTTTTTTTTTCCCTCAGTCTAACCCAGTCTTCCCTTGGCCCAGCTTTCCTGGTCTAATTTTCTCCCGAGATGACGTCAAATGACGCGTTTGACGTCATCCCGGGAGAACTTTGCTTGCCTGCAGGAAGGGCCGAGGACTACAAACCACTTGTTCACTTGTTCTGAACAAATTTGCAATGTGAAACAGCCAAAGGGGATTTTGAAAATATATTGTTGGATTCGGACATTCAGGGCTATTAGTACAGGTCAAAATACAGCCAGGAAGAATAGACACAAATAGAGGGGGAGGCTGCTGCGGCTGCAGCTCAAAAAGCCTTGTCTGTTGCCCAGGACGAGGAGCTGGAGCGCGCCGGTTTGCTCTGTTCAGTGTGCTGCAGATCTGGAAGTGTTCGCTGTTCCCCTAGCCAATAACATGGAAGCCATTTGGGCTGTTACATTGCTCCGGGCAAATTTTTGCAAGCTTTATCAACGAAAAAGAGTGTCTGGAGGGCTTATTTTATGGGTTTCATACCGAAAAAGACCCTGGTTCAATTTTTGCCGGAAATACACTTTAATGACATGTCTAAAAGACACGAAAGACCACTGAGATAAAAGCATCATCAAAATGGTAATAAAAAGCCTGGATGTAGTTGTGAGAATTAACTGGAATTTCCGGCTGTAAAATAAGCAAAGATGTATGTGTATTTATTTGAAATAAGGGGGAGCTCGCGTACGAGATGTAAACACAATGTCCGCCATGTTTCTTCACCGCTTAGCTAGAGAACAAATTTGCAATGTGAAACAGCCAAAGTGGATTTTGAAAATATATTGTTGGATTCGGACATTCAGGGCTATTAGTACAGGTCAAAATACAGCCAGGAAGAATAGACACAAATAGAGCGGGAGGCTGCTGCGGCTGCAGCTCAACAAGCCTTGTCTGTTGCCCAGGACGAGGAGCCGGAGCGCCCCGGTTTGCTCTGTTCAGTGTGCTGCAGCGAATTTCAGCGATGCCGGTTTCTTCTAGAATACATTTCTGAAACTGGCGAAGACGGGGCCATGTGTGTAACCTCTCACCCAGGCTTTACGCCTCATCTGAACAGTTGGGTTTTGGATCCATATTTCCGGACCCAGTAAGTTGAACGCCTGATGCGGACCCTGAACTGGAAAGGCCAGCCAAAGTCCGTCGGGAGAAATAGACGTCAAAGCATAGAGTACGTGTTTTGTTTTTTTACTAACAGATTGGCTACAATAGTTTTGAGTCCCGGGGAACGTGACAATGTAGTTGTCCAAAAGTAGCCGATCTTATTGGCAGAGCATAGGCTACGTTACGTTAGCTTGAAGTCTGTGTAATGCTGTATAGGCTACCCAAGGCATAATTTATCTTGCTTTGCTGATGTTCTCTTTTTTTCAGTATCGGCTTCCTGTGTTGTCCAGGCCATCAGAGCTAATTACCCAGCACAAGATGGGCAGTACCTTGGCTACCAGGAGACAGTAGATGCTCAAGGTGAGCTGTGAATATTTGGACTAGCAAACGCACCCTACACGTTTTATTTTTGTAAATAGTTCAGGATATATTTTTTTTTTTATGAACAAATCTTCAAATTCATGTTGGTTGTTGTGATTTGTTTACTAACCCAAGTGCTGTTATACTAAAGTAGGCCTACTGTATAAGATAAACACTTATTTCAACTGGGGAGAAAAGGTACAAATACTTGATATGCTGAGCTACTGTAAATAGCAAATGTTTTTATGCTGTACAGTAATATACAAATGATGCGTTTGAGAAAGACGAGGGCAGAAGTCTCAACTAGTCAACGTATCACAGGGATATGTTTATGTGACCTTGGTTACAATGTTCTGCTGCTTTTTAATGAACTTCACGGAGACAGGTTGGGTTGATTTTAAACATCTTATTATACGTGGTTTGCATTAATAAGAATTTATGTCCAAGTGGTCAGTACGGCAACTTACCACAGCGCAAGCTCGATTGCTTCTGAGCAATTTACAAATCACCCAGCATTAAGTCAAACGCAAGCTTCCGCTGTAGACTTTCAAATTAAAATATAAAACGTTGGTTGGAGTCCCAAGTTTAACAGGAATTTAACAAATAAAACAAAGTCATTATTTACACTGTTACATTTACACAAAGTTTGCTCGCACTACCACTCGCGCTAGGCCTTCCCCCTCCAAACTGAAACAGGCGGGCGGTGCAGCGAGCGCAATGCACTGCGGTAGTTGGAGGATTTCTTGCTTTTGAGCAAGAGAGACACTTTCTGCCTTTTATCAGGCTAGGATGAACCGATTTAAAAAATAATTGCCCATTTATAATACATAGAATGATTTACTTCATATAACCTTCATATCTCCACTGGTGAAGTATCCCTTTAACCTATCAAAATTAGGTTTTCATTTTAAGGACACGCAATATTTGTATCGCCACTAGATGGAGCAGTGCTCCCATTCGTAGAACTGCATTGCACAAGAGGCCGAGCATGCAGCAACTGGAACTGGACTGCCTTAGGCAATGGAAGAGGCCAAAGAAGCCAAGCTTCATGCATGGGATGGACTAGCCCGTTTCCGCACATCTGGAAAACAAGCGCATCGCTGAGTGCTGTTCATTCAGACTGACTGATGTAGGCCTTCGTTTGCCACTAGCGACTGGTGTTAATGATTGTGACCACCATTGGTACACGAGATACTGTAGTTATTAATGAGGAGAAGTAATAGAAGTCATGCCTGTAGCACCCATTAAAAAGCTGCATATGCGGCCTCCGGCCTTCCCCATCTAATAAATAGTGTTTCTCGTAAACACACGCTGGTAGTACGGCAAGATGGCCCTTTTAGCAACCTTATTGCATTTAGAATATCTAATATATATATATATATATATTATATATACCCCAACACACACACAGACACCTGGCCTTTTCATCATCTGACTAACAAGGAGGCCATAGTTTTGGATGTGTTTGTGTCAACGGTGAGTGAAGTGAGAAAAAATAATCGCCTCACGCCTGAGGGGCTTTGTTCCTTTCCCTCTCTCCGCAACCTGCCCCCCGGTTACATAATGGAGCGGGGGGCTGTGAAAGGGCAGCGGTTTACCACACATACAACAGAGGGGGAGAGAAAGAACAACCAGGTCAGATCGCTGGGATATGCATACTAACCCCCCCCCCCCTCCCCGTCTCCATGTCCAGTGGTGTAGCCTACCCTGACCCCCCTCCCCCTCCTCCTCCATGTCCAGTGGTGTAGCCTACCCTGACCCCCCTCCCCCTCCTCCTCCATGTCCAGTGGTGTAGCCTACCCTGACCCCCCTCCCCCTCCTCCTCCATGTCCAGTGGTGTAGCCTACCCTGACCCCCCTCCCCCTCCTCCTCCATGTCCAGTGGTGTAGCCTACACCTAACCTGAGCCTACCCGCTCTAGCTCAGTAGCATTGCTAACCTGCATTCATACACTACGTTCACCTACCAGTGGGAATGGCCAGGCTGCTCATATACGCCGGAGATACACTGCGGGGGGTGTATGGACTCACACTCCACCCACCTGGCACCAGTGTGTGCTAAGCTTGCTGAAGACGAACTGGGCTCTTAGAAATGCATAGGTTTGTACCTCGAGGGAGACCCCTTTTAATCTATGACCCGTGGCCCTCCCTGATGCTACACTGGGGAATGTTAACAAGGCTATTGGCTACAGGGGGGTCCCCTCTGATCACCCACCCCTGCTCACTGGCGCCTCCCAGCACAGGCAGAGGTGTGTGTGTGGGGGGGGGAACCAGATCATGCAGTATCCCATTCTTTATCTTTGTAAATTAACTGTTAATATCAAGGGTTACTGTGTGAGGTGTG
The DNA here is from genome assembly GCF_902167405.1 of Gadus morhua. Taxonomy (NCBI): domain Eukaryota; kingdom Metazoa; phylum Chordata; class Actinopteri; order Gadiformes; family Gadidae; genus Gadus; species Gadus morhua. The sequence goes on from NC_044063.1 coordinate 15,359,267, forward strand.
TGTGTGTGTGTGTCTGTCTGTCTGTGTTTGAGCGTGCGTATGTGTGTGCGTTGGGAAAGAGAATGCGTGTCTGTGCCTCTGCCTGTATGTGGGTAAGTTTGTTTGGGTGAAGGCCTACACAGGGCCTGTTTTAGTTTTCACTGTAGCTCGCTACCTCATGAGAGGGCATCTGAACGGGCTTCCCAACACTCCCCCACAGCCACCAGAGCGGCCGCGAATCAGGTGCTCATGCAAACACACCGCTGCCATGGTAACAGGAAGCATAAGCAGGAAATAAGAGGATTGAAGGAGAAAAAAATGTCATAAAAAAATCCAATGTTAGCGTTGCCGATGCAGCTTTCCTCAGCAAGGCATTGGAAGGCATGTTTCCTCGCCATGGAAACACTGTCATATAATGTCAGTCTTTACTAGGCTTCTCTGTTCCTGGATACATTGGAGAAACAGACATGGATTGGTTTAAGAAGCTGTGAATATTGCCGACTTTTATTGCCGGTTTTTGGTTATGCTTGAACTAAAAAATATAATTGTCATTGAATGTGAATTAATTATGGTTTTGATCTGAGAGCCTGGTGTCCAGCAAACGTCCCGCTTGGTGGCCGGAGACATTCCACTTTTTTCCCTCATGGTCCTGTTTAATGGGTAAACTTGTGCTATGCAGCTGCCACAGCAAGCAAAATGTCAGCAGCTGACCCAGCTAATTTAAAGGCTAGTGCCAGTGTTGTATTTCATCAGCACCCTTGTTTATAATCTAATCGTTATGCAGCCAAGGCCCAAGAAAGGGTACCACACATGTATTATAATATCACAGAAACAACTGGTATGAGCCAGTTTGACCTTTATAAAATAAATATTGAATCTTTAAATTGTATTTATATTGTCATTCTGTGTAGTCTACACATAAAGGAGGGTAGAAATGCAGAAATAGCATCACTGAGCATTAGAAACACCAACATTTCTATAGAACATGCACTAAATGGAAAATCACACACAGGATATGGTATCAAACAGCTTATTGATTTTATTTGTACGATATATGTACATTTGTGCGTGCATTCCTGTGTGTGTGCATATTTGTGTGTTTCATCTTTAAGCACAGATTCATGACTTGTCCTGGTTGTCGTGGTTGGTCTCTGCCTTAAGGTCTGCTCTCTTTTGCACAGAGTTCTGTCTGGTCCCCCTTGCACGCTCTTTGGCTCTGTTGCTATGTCCCGTCCATCCATGCCAATACACCCGCACGGGGCACAGCAATTACAATAAACACTGACTAACACAACAGTGGCAGCCGGCACGGGTGTGTGTACACACAAGCCAACATGCGCTTCCACTCACTCACACACGCTAAGGGGCAGGTCTAGTGTGTCGCTTGACAGGTAGGATTATCGCTATCCGTGGGACGGTGGCACGGCGGCATAGTTGAAGGAAGACTCTCACTGCTGAAGCCCTTCTTGGAAACAAGAGTCCGCTGGCCGGCAACCTGAGACCCCACAGATCGTGTTGTGTGTAAATGCAGAGTTTGACTCATGGTGGCCTGCTGCGCATGAGCTATCTATTGTGACTAGAAACAGATACAAAGGACTACCCTTTGATTCCTCTTGTTGTCTTTTTTTTTTTTCTCTCCCTGGTGCGCGACTTGGTTACATAGCCAACCGGAACTTGGTTTTGTGTTGCCCACGACGACGGCCTTCAGGTTGCTGTACGACATGCTAATGGGGCCCCTGCAACAGTCTTTTTCTCTCTATTTTTTGAGCAAACCAAAGCACCCGTCGACCACCACTTGATGTGGTAATGCCCGCCTACATTTCTGACAGGTCAGCTCCTTTCCTCCCTCTCTGCCTCACTCTCTTTCTCTCTCCCTTCCCTCCTTCACTATTTTTTCTCCCCCTATCTCTCTCTAAACTGTCTCTCTGTATCTCTCTGTCCCTCTGCTTCACTCTCTCGCACTCGCTCTCCCCCTCTCTTCGACCGCAAGCACAAGAGCATAATGGCGATCTGAATTTTTTTACAAAAAATAAAGGATTACAGCCACAAGTGGGTAGTTTTATAATGCCTCAAAGCTCTGTTTTTTTTTTGTGGGTCCCTGATTATATTCATACAGCAACGTTTCATAAAGAGCTCCTTTAGCAAGCGGCTCTCTAATGGCTCTATTCAGTGGGGTTCAATTTACATGCAACTGCAATATCATTTGGAGATTATATAATTAAAAGCTGTCTGGTATGAGTTGGTCTAAATGCTACTGAGGATATATTTGTTTTCTGTTGTGATTCTTTTTAAAAGCCTTTTTGAGTTCATCCTCTCTCAACAGTTCGTTACCCATGCACTCAAGAACAACAATGTGTGTTCTGCTGATTTACAGACAAATGGTTCTGGGTTCAATCCCCATTTCCGCATTGTACCTATCCTTGAGCAAGATTCCCCCTTACCCCTTCACTTTCACCTTCACCTATCCCATAACCCCGGAGGGTCGTTGGGGCACCACAGACGATCTGTTGACCAGCTCTCTCCATCCCTCTCTGTCCTCGGCAGCTCTCATTGCCTCACTGATTTTCAAGTGAGTCCAATCTCTGATGTTATCTTCCCATCTTATCTTTTGTCTCCCTCGTCTCCTTCCACCTTGTACGGTTCCTTGGAAGATGGTCTTTGCAAGGCCTGAGGATCTGGTGATGTGTCCGTACCACCTCAGTTTCCGTTTATTAACAGTGGTAAAAAAAACCTACCTGCTCCTTAATGACCTGTATCTGTACTGTCTAGCCCCTACCTGCTCCTTAATGACCTGTATCTGTACTGTCTAGCCCCTACCTGCTCCTTAATGACCTGTCTCTGTACTGTCTAACCCCTACCTGCTCCTTAATGACCTGTATCTGTACTGTCTAGCCCCTACCTGCTCCTTAATGACCTGAATGTATTGTCTAACCCCTACCTGCTCCTTAATGACCTGTCTCTGTACTGTCTGACCCCTACCTGCTCCTTAATGACCTCACTATGTACTGTCTAACCCCTACCTGATCCTTAATGACCTGACTCTCTACTGTCTAACCCCTGCCTGCTCCTTAATGACCTGTCTCTGTACTGTCTAGCCCCTACCTGCTCCTTAATGACCTGTCTCTGTACTGTCTAACCCTACCTGCTCCTTAATGACCTGTCTCTGTACTGTCTAACCCCTACCTGCTCCTTAATGACCTGTCTCTGTACTGTCTCACCCCTACCTGCTCCTTAATGATGTCTCTGTATTGTCTAACCTCTTCCTTCTCCTGTATGACATTAAGTAGCAGTTCAACACACACACACACACACACACACACACACACACACACACACACACACACACACACACACACACACACACACACACACACACACACACACACACACACACCTACACCTACCTGCCTACACGCCAACCCACTCCACAGCTCCACTCTTTGAGGCACAAGGCCTTCCCTGTACTGTAGGTTTGGGTGTTGCTACATCTCATTGATGCAGGCCTTGCTGAGGCCTTAAATGACAGTGATAGATTAGGCTGTCATTAGAGGCAGCGGAGCTCATCCTGGCAGCTCGGCCGTCTCCTAGCTTAACCTCTCGCTGTCCTGCTGCCTGGAAAAAGCAGCAGCAACGCGCCCATACGTCACAGCTTTTAATACACTGCAGCCATTCATTCTGCGCTTACAGGTATGGTAGACTAGGAGCTAGATGTTGAGCCCAACATGCAGAATCCATGAGGCAGGCCTGCGATGTTTAATGCATATTTCTCATATAAACAAAGATCCGACAATGTTAATACCAGTTTTCAAATGCACAATTTGAATGCATACATAAATACGTAAGCGGTCAACGGGTGGAGGGGAAGAATGGTGTGTAATCCTTGCAAGTCCTTTTTTTTTTTTTTTTGGGTGCTGTTTTTCCCCCCTTCAGCGCCGATAATATTAAAAAGTGGCTGTATCTGACACATCTTGATGGTGCTTTCCCTGTTGAACGGGGCAGGGGGGCTGGGTAATAAGAAGAGGAAGAAAAGTCCTGCTGTAAGCAGAGAAGGGACAAGACCTTGATGATGCGCACCAGGCCAAAGCTGACGCTCTTAGATATGATACTACACCCCAAAAAATCCTGGTGAGAGAAAATTCTCTCAGGCTGCTTTTCAATGAGGACTGCGACACTGCTACATCAGAGCTGAAGAGAGAGAGAGGGAGAGACATCCAGACAGACTGAGATACAGAGAGAGAGGGAGAGACAGAGAGAGAGGGAGATACATACAGGCAGAGTAAGATAGAGAGAGAGAGAGACAGACAGGCAGACTGAGATACAGAGAGAGAGGGAGAGAGAGAGGGAGAGACATTCAGGCAGACTAAGATAAAGAGAGAGAGGATGAGAGGGAGAGTGAGAGACATTCAGACACACTGAGATACAGAGAGAGAGGGCGAGGGATCCAGACGCACTGAGATAAAGAGAGGGACAGTAAGAGGGAAAGAGTTGAGCGGAGGGATCCATATATCTGAGTCTTATCTTCAGGCACCAAATGGAATAATACTGTGAGCCAGAATCCCCTCACAAGTCTTCGGCCTTAAGTAATAAAAGGGGAATAAAAGGCGAAACACCTCTGGCACCAGTAAATTAATGATATTCAAAGGAATGTGAAATGCGATGCTCCTTTTGCCTTCTGGAAACCCGCTTCAAAGCTGTTCAAATGAGGAGGAAACCGTTGCGGGTCTTAAACCGAGGGTCTGCGCACGGCCCACCAAACCGTCCGCTTTGTGTCCAGAACCGGATAATCTTTTCTTTGTACTTGCAAAGCTGCCTCAAAAAGTGTGTTTTCTGTTGTTATTATTAATAGAAAGTTTCAGAGGAACCGTCCAGGGCCTTTCGTAATGACTACTCTTCTGAACGAAAAAACAACAACACATCTAACATTTTTTACAAACATTGCGTTGTATGTCGTGCATCTTTCATGTGTATGAAAAGCAGAGGCCAACATGAATGGTTAATGTGATTTTACAGTTATGTAACAAGGCTCTCTTTGTGTTTCTCTCTTTGGGCTCCAGGTGTGTGTGTGTGTGTGTGTGTGTGTGTGTGTGTGTGTGTGTGTGTGTGTGTGTGTGTGTGTGTGTGTGTGTGTGTGTGTGTGTGTGTGTGTGTGTGTGTGTGTGTGTCGGGGTGTTATTTAACCAGCTTGCTGTCTCTCCCACACTGATGTGCATGCAACACATTGATATTATTACATTGCAAACTTCTTCTTGGACAAAAAGCTCTTTGCATAAGGCAGTGTATAAAAAAAAATCATGTTTGAAAGGCATCATGCTCACTTTAGCTCGCAGCTTGTTTCTGGGCAGATAGGTAAAGGACAACCAAAGCCCTTTGCGTACGTGCTGCTGTGAAACTGAGTTATTCTGTTGCGCTCAACACCCACTGGCATCCCAATGAACTCATGAATAAACAAACAGACATATACACGAGGTGATGACTACTTATTAGTACATTAGTAAAAGCTGTCGTTTTCCTCTGATAATATCTTTGGAACAAGCTAATTGGTGCGTCCTGCAAATGTCATATTTTAGCCTTAACCGCCTTCTGTAGACTTCTTCCAGAACTATATTATTTTTCTACCCACAAATTTTATTTTCGTTTTCCCAGAAACGAAAGAAGACTCTGTGACAACCACAAATACATACAATTGTTTTGTCTGTGTGTGTGTGTGTGTGTGTGTGTGTGTGTGCGTGTGTGTGTGTGTGTGCATGTGCGTGTGCGTGTGTGTATGTGAGTGTGTGTGTGTGTGTGTGTGTGTGTTTGCGTGAGTGTGTGTGTATGTGTTTGTTTGTTTTCATACTAATTAGAACAGAAACCAAGGGACAGTGAAAATCCCCAGCTGTGCTTCTTTGCATTTGTATCCTCGGGTGAGATCTCTACCCTGGGATTAACCAACACACACGCACACACACAGACGTACACATTAACACACACACACACACACACAGTAACACACATACACATTAACAAACACACTTAAACACACACATAAACACTTAGTCTTTAAATTGTCGCCATTTCGGGCCTCATTGTCTTGGCACTAAGTGGCGTAGGGATGTTGTTATAACAAAGTAGTTACATAACAATCTTGTGCTTAAAGGCTCGGGGAGGATTTGAGCTTGAAAGTGTCAGATACATTGTTCGTGAATGATATGCATGTTTGCCAACCGACGAGATCCCATTGTGAAGCATGCCCCACATACATCCTGAACAGTACATTGACAATCAGTATTCACCAAGAGGACTACATTAACATGTCTCACATTCCTGCATGCTGAGTGGACTCAAATGATCACTGCATTTCATCGATATAGATGACTCCATTTGTAACCTTGGAAACCACTAATTTGGTAAAGATCCAATCACATCCTACAATATTAATAACAGAGCTTGTAAATCATACAGCTTACATTTGGGAAGTACAGGAGCATACAAGTGTTAACGGTAGTAATGTTGTTGTGGTCGTTGTTTAGTAATTAATCATGAAATTATTTGTGTTATTGTGTTTGAAATTGTCGCAGTGTCTCTCATGAGGGACGTGTCAGAATTGATTACACCAGGATACGATATACGCTTATTTAGGATTTTACATTACTAACAACAAATTCCATGATGCATTCTGATGTACAAGCCCGGTCCACTTTATTGTTACATGGTGCCTATGAAAGGTCAATAAGATACTTCCATTGTACCAGTCCCATACGGAGATGGATTTAATATGTTCTAATCCCTGCACTTCTACTTAGCTGATTCAGATATTTTGGTAGTTTAATATTGGCCAGTTGGATTTTATGACCATGAGTACCCAGTAATTACACCATACATATTTTTGTAATTTCTAATAATTTTGGAAACCAATTCTGCCTCCCTGCCTAAGATACATAGCAGCCGATTATCAGCGGGATATTAGGAGGAGCCAAATGGCAAAGGACCATGATATGACTTGGCAGTGCTTGGCTGATCACAGCAGATGGAACCTCATTATTTATATGTAAAACCAAGTAACAGCATATCTTCGATATGAAGTCCTACATGCATTCATCCATGCATTATCTAGCAATTCAACACTCTTGATTGATTTTATTTATTTTCCACTCTAATTATATTTGGAAACATTTTCCGAAACAAATAGGTGTATTCATACAGCGTTACTGAACTGTGACCAATTTTATTCAGTTTACAAATTGTATTTGTCCTTGCTCTTGTTATACTAAAATATGTCTGTCTATTTTGGTAAAGTCTTCAGACAGAAGGAGAGAGAGAGAGAGAGAGAGAGAGAGAGAGAGAGAGAGAGAGAGAGAGAGAGAGAGAGAGAGAGAGAGAGAGAGAGAGAGAGAGAGAGAGAGAGAGAGAGAGAGAGAGAGAGAGAGAGAGAGAGAGAGATGGTAGTAACAGAAAATGGAGGAGTGAGTGAGCAGCCATTAAGGGATCAGATGTTGGATTAGGTTAGGGGGGAAGTGGAATGAGTGTGACTAAGAATTCTCCCCACGGAGACGACAGGCAGAGTCAGCCCTAGCACAGCCCACTACCATCACTGTCATGCCAATCAAAACATGAGCAGCAGAAAACATCTGCCCCAGGGGCATCATATTCCTACAGCCATCCATCAAAAGACTGGTTGCCATGCGGAGCCAGGCTGCACTGCCAAGGCATTATGGAACGTACCAAAACAACACTGTCAGAATTAAATGGGAGGTCTGAAAGTGCTGGTCCTGTATCACAAAGTGTTATTTCTTTCTCTCTTTCTCAGTCCTGCAAGACAAACTCGTCACACTCTTTATGTTTAATTCATTATAATTCATTGCATTCATTTGATTATTTGCCTGGGACGATACACATTGAAAAACCTTTTTGTCGATGTGCCAGAATCAGCCCAAAAGGCTATATTTCATCCGCAGTCCCTTGACTGGTAGATTCAAAACATATGTTTAAATACATCACATTCATGAATATACATGACGGAGAACTGATTTGAGTTAGCTCTTTTAGAAATGCTTTTTCACACATATGCCTGTTTGCGGTTTATTCCAAAGAAGTTTTTGGCTTCTACTAACTAACACCAAAAATTGGAGGGTCCTCTACCATTGCTGCTGACAAAAGTATTTATTGTTACAAATGCTGCCCAAAAAAAAATCAAAGCACCAGAACAAAGCTACATTTATTGATCTAAGTGTCCATTGGATAGGATTCGAGAAACTTGATTGGTAATTTCCATCCATTTCACAACTGAGGAGATGGAGACAGACTGAAACACTCAGAGATGGTGTAGCAGTATGTATCAGCATGTTATTGAAGAGGACAGGGCAGCAACGGCCCCCAAATATTTACTACTAGCCTAACAAACACCAACCTGTGGCAGTGAAAGTCAAGTCAAAAGAGGTCCCATGTGTGTCTGGATTGTAAAGTAGCAGCTTGCTGAACGCTTGGTCCAAGACCAAATTTGCATAGCAACAGTGTGAAGGTTCTATGTCAGGTTAGAGGAAGAGCATGTAAAACATGATGGTGCTACAAATTTCAAGAACAAGTTGTGGTTATCACGCACAAATTCCTAAATGTACAGCTAGCAGTAAAACGCGCGCTTTGCCAAATGTTCTTAGACAATTTATGATACAACATTATAGTTATGGTAAATAGTCAAATTAGTTGGATAATTGGAATGAGAGATAATAATTGTTATAAGTATAAGAGTCATTCATGCTATTAGATGTTACTAGCCTGTTCTGAGTTGGTGGATCATTTGTGCACAAAGCACAAACATGTACCCTAAACGTTATTTAGTCGCACAACCTACATTAATTGTAATATAGGGCAGACATGATAAGCCTACACACAATGTAGATAAGAGTAGTATGTTGAATGGAACCGAAATTAGCTCTGACACTTAATATTGTTCACATGAAATCCTTTTCTTGTTTACTTTCATTCAAAATAACCTTTTCTACGTTAAACAAGACTCATTGTTTTGCACCCATTTTATTTTGTTAACTAAGGAGGTGTAGCAAAACGGCATACACATCCGCTCCTCTTCCCAGCATCTGTTATCTAATCCAGGAAAATGACGTGAGCGCTCATGGTCGTACGCGTTAGCGTGCGGTTAAACCTGGGCCACTTGGACCTTTCATATCAAGTCAGGTTCAGCCTTCTGCCAAATGTGTGTCACAAACTGTCACCACGGTCTCGCCTGCACCTCGTCAGGGCGACAGGGCCGTTTCCCTGACGATTCTGTCAGTTTGCAGATGGCGGAGGGAGGGAGAGGGAGGGAGGAAGGGAGCCTTGGCCCATAAAAGAGCTGCCCGGAGGGAGTATGTGTGATGGCGGGATGGGGTTGGGGGAGAGGGGGGGTAGGGGGGGACATGACATTATGAGCCATCAGGACACATTCATCAGATGCAACATTAGCACTGTAACTGACTAGGAAGCGATATTAATCCATTGCTTGCTCTTGTTCTCTTGTTCTCGTACTTCTCCTGTCAGTTTGACTTGGTAATAGGGCAATACTCTGCCACCCCACACTTACCTTTTAATTGCGTCCTAATATGATGGATCACACTGAACAGGTTTACACTCCAGTAGTCGGCTTTAGTGTTCTGGAGGATGTACAAGAAGCTTTTCTGTTTGACAAACCAAGGTAACGCTTGAATAAATCCTAGTCAAAAGAAGCTTCCCGCTTCTAATTCAGATGCCTTGGCCCCCTAGGAGGGCTGTCTCTGTTAAGGCTGTGAATAGCCAGTCTATGAGATGACATCCAATTCTAATTAAGCTACAGCTGAGTCCCACTCACACACACACACCAACTTGTGCGCCAATAGTATGAAGCACACACAAAGACAACCGCAAGCAGGAACAAACACAGACACAAGTGCATGCTGAAACACACATTAACATGTAAACACTCATGCACACATTCTGGCTGACACACAAACCCTTCCCACACACATGCATGCTGACCCACAAAGAATGCATACTTGCACGGTGAGATACAAAAACAGGCGCATTAACGCACACTCATACACACAAACTGTCTTGACACAAACACAAAAACGCAGTAAAATGCTCTACATGGAGATGAACACCAATTGCTTGACTGGAATATTTTGTAGAAACGTATTTTATTTTTGTTAGTTTTGCCTATGCACATCTTTGTTCAATGACGCAATGTCTCAACCATAACATTTGAGCCATGCCAGGCCCTGTCTGCAGTTGACTGGTTAAGAAATGTACCCAGAGTCTGGAGTCTTCTCCTATGGAGTGCATAATAAGGTTGGTCATTGTTGTAGCCTTTTATGTAACCACATGCCAGTCATATTTAAATTATTACGATGATTACGTTTTGGTAAAAAAGTTCAATGTTGACTGCTCTGTCTCATTAAAGAACATATTGGTTAGCAGTCTCTCTCTAACCACAGATGTATATGTTTTAACCTGATACAAAGTGCTTCTTACTTTTGAATAATAAACAGGAAGATGGTATATTTCTACTCCAGGGAGATACGATTTAATGTATCCTGCTGCTTTGCTTAATAAAATATGATCCATATTAAATCCAAAAGCTAAGTTTTATGATTCGATAGCAATCAGATTCTGGACTGCAGAATCAATATTTAATGTTGCCCAGGGCATCCAACCCCAGTAGTTAACATGGCAGAGTCAGTCATTTCTTACCCAGCAACGCAATTAGGAGTAAGAATGCAACAGCTAGCTAAAAGATTGTTTTCTTATGTTTTTGCATAATGCATCAGAAAGACAGGGGTTTTAGAGTTTTTTTACTACGTAGTTGTAGGATTTGACGTTGCATCTGATGACAGCTCAGGTTTCAGACATGTGTTCAGATGGAGAGTTGAATGGGAGCCTACAGTTAAAGGCACAGTAGGACTTGGAAATTGTAAATGGTTTGCAAAATTATTTATTTATCCTCCTTCTTTTTCTGCTGGAGATTTGATCTTAATGTTTTTCTCTTTTTCTTTTTCTTTTCTGTGCCTTACACATACTACCATCATGATATTAAATGGATGTTGTTTACTATATATTGCGAGAAATGGGCTGCACTCATTTTTGATACTGTACCATAATTATATGATAGTAAAATTACTCCCTTTCATAATTCCCTGACTGCACTTCAACTAGCAGCATTCCCTCAAATTGAAAGATGTGGCATTGATCTGTGGCTGTCATTTTAGGCTTTGTCAATGCTTTATTTATCACCACTCTGCACATTTTCTCAGTGTCAAATGTCGTAGGAAATAAATAAATGAAAAAGGTGCCATCTTTGCAGTATGCTGGTGGTTCACAAAACAGACTCACTGAGAGTCCCTTTTTTTGCTTCCTTGTCTGAGCTTCCGCTGTATCCATTTCCCTCTCGAGAAGATCCAAGTGGATATACACAGTCAATGGCCGCGGTCCAAAAGACTACCGACCAAAATGGCCCTCCCCAACCAAAGATTATTAGACATTTGTGATCATCTGTTGATTTAAAAGGGGCGAGCATATAATGATAATAATGGTTATTTGACACTTTAACTCAAACCCATTTTCAGTGTCTGAAAGGATGACACCTTTATTGGTTACTTTTATTTTGCTACTCTTTTCGCCACTTTGGTTGGATTATGAACGTTCAATGTTGTTAAATGAACACAATGTTGTTGTTTGAGTATTCATTGACAAATAACATGCATATAGTCAAAGCCGGAATGAATACACTGAATCAAGACCGAAGCATCGCCAAAAGAGCAGTCATTTTCTAATTCTTCTAACTTCATAATTTAGGTTTTAAAGCACATTTGCACCCCCCTCCCCATTTCTTGTTTGCTCCTTTACTCATTTTATGTTGAACCACCTTGTCTTAACAAAATTGTACTTCCACATTCATTGAAGGATTACAAAAAGTCCAAGTTGAATGGATTAAATGAATAGAACATGGGCACGCCTTGTGTAGCTCCAGAAGACACCATGTGTTATCTTTGTCTGTTGAGTACTACAGTTTAAACATGTGTGTGTCAGCTTAAACCTCACAAATACACCTTGGTTTCAAATACAATTTGCATTTACATTATTATGAGAACTGGACATCCCAGTCCACATTAGGAACTACAACAACAATAACAACAACAGCAAAAACAACAAAACCAAAAGAAGATTTTAACCATATACCTCCTTCAAGATTGTGGACTTGAATATCCAAGAATACTTTCTGATTATCTTTTATTGAACATGACACAACATTGTATTGAATTGTGTCACAGAAAGTAACTGAATAATAATTTGAGTTGATTGAATAACAGTGATACTTTTATTAAAATGCAATTAAATGCTCCCTGAATTGTGATCTGTCGGTTTTGGAGAATTTATTTTATTTGTAGATTTCAAAATGTCCCAAAATTGTAACCACCTAACATATCAAGTACAACTAACGAAGCACATCTTTATCCATTCCACATGCCATTTTAGCCATTCTCCTAATATTATATCAGGGCTACAACCATACTGGCATTATGACCAAGCTATTCCTGCTTTTCTTTGAGACGTATCCCTTGCATAGCCTTCAATCCTTAAATCCCATATGGATGAGGCTCCTTCTGCCTCAGATTGATTGAGGGACAAATAAGGCTGACCTTACCTATTAAAAGAGGCTGTGTGCTGCGTTGAAATACATATTTGAAGAAGATTGTGTTTGTTCTGTCCCTTCCCGAATGCTGTAACGTTACAGTCACTTTCAATTCCCAATTTGAAATGTTTATTGGGAAAAAATATTGATTAAAAAAGGTTTGACAAACCTCATTTTGCCCTCAATTCAAACAACAAAATAAAAAATGCAGTTAATTAACCTTTCAATTTCCGTACCAAGAACATGGAACGCAAGTATCCCATGACGCGATTGCAACTTGCTTCGAGCGTTTCTTTTGACTTCATGAAGCAAGGCTACCATTAGCATATTCCAGTCTTCTTCTAAATATAGTCTTAATCCAGTGCTGCGGGGCACTGTAACAAATAAACATCCACCCGCATCGGAGTGGATGCACCGCTTCTGCATCGCACCTTCCCCCCCCCCCCCCCCCCCCCCCCCCCCCCCCCCCCAGCCCGGCTCCACACCCCTGTTATACTCAGCAAACGCAAACGTACGGACTTCATTCATTATATGGAAAGAATGTAAGAATTAATTGACGGTTTGTGAATCATGATTTACAGTAGTGCGGACCCTTTCTGGTGGGGACTGAAAACGTTTTGCTATGCTGCTCATGAAGGAGCTTGCCACAAATGACTGCAGGCAGCGACATTGCCCAGGGAATCTGTTGGAAAGGTCATGGGCCCCGACAATGAGCACAGCAGGGCAGTGGGGGGGGGGGGGGGGGGGGGGGGGGGGGGTGTATGCGGTGACATGGGTGGTGGTGGTGAGGCTGGAGGGATTACGTGTCGAAGATGCACATACATTGTTGTCTTGCGTTAAGGGTAATGTGAACTGAAACATCCCTGTAGCGTTGAACTCGTAATGGTTCCGGTGTGCAAACATGAGTAACAGGCACGTGTGTGTGTGTGTGTGTGTGTGTGTGTGTGTGTGTGTGTGTGTGTGTGTGTGTGTGTGTGTGTGTGTGTGTGTGTGCGTGTGTGTGTGCGCTTGTGTCCGTTTCTGAATGCATGCAGGCATATTGCTGATGTGATTATGGTATAGTGCTTGGAAGGATACTGTGGTTCTATAATCTGCAAATGTGTTTCAGGAATGCAGGGAAGAATTGCAATGCAATAGGAAGATGCAATAGAGACAGTTAGAGCCTGTTAATCCTGTTGTTGGAAGTGGACTTTATTACCTCTGTTCAGGACACGACAGAATGTATAGTGAGCTGGGGTTATTCTGCTGATTGTGTTTTAGCTCTCTGAGATGTTGCAGAGGAGGGTTTTCTTGTGGCTTTCTCCCTCTTTCACACATTATGCTGAACTCAGAACCGACTCTGGGGCAGTGGCACTCCGAAAGCTATACTGCTCAAATGGTGTGATGTTCTACCAGTGTTGTACATAGTAGAAGGCGTGGTACACGTATAATGACACAGGTAAGGGCTCATTGTATAGCATTTATTCAGGACTGGATTACAATTAATAGTTTGTTAAATGCATGTTTGTGAGGGAATTGTAGGCCTTATTCAGGTAAACAACACCAAACCGTCGCTGCTTAGAGCTGCACATGCTGTTTTTCTCTGTTTCAGATCTCAATAAATTGAATTCTTTTGGATTGTCTATTTTTACCAGAGAGGTCTATTTTTACTTACCACGGCTCTGGGCTCTGTGACCCCTTCACTTCAGAAATACAGAGAGATGCTTTTACAGTCCACATAAATGTTTTAGAAATAATGACTTCCATACACTGTCGATTCTGCCGGCTTTCTGTGAGCCGATCAGATGCAAGTCGGCCTACTGGCAGCACATACTTTAATGATTCAGCAACCCACCATTGACACAAAAATAACAGTGGTGGTCGGTGGATATATACTGTATTGGAGTTGCTCAAAGTGTCTGATATGTTTTATCTTTATAATAATGGTGAGATAACAAACAAAACAAACTCCAAGTACATAGCCATTGTAGCACCTCAAAAACTCAGGACATCGCATAACCTTTCAGTGAAGGTATGCGCCGGGTAAACCCTTTAATTCAAATGATTAAGGGATCAGCACTAGAGCAAGTTTTTGTGCCAAACTACTGCCCTGATTTGAGTTTGAAGGGCTGCTGCTCTCCAACGTCTAACAGAATGGGCTCAAACTGAATTATAGAGAATCCTTTCAATTTCTGTATTTTAATGAACATTCCTTTAGACACGTCACATACTGGCATAATGTAGACAGACCTTTGACTCAGGCTCAGTGTATGGCAGATACCTTTGAATGGAGGTTTGAATGGGAGTTTGAACATTTGATTGCTTTTTTCATCTCCCTACTTACCGTGTGCCTTTGAAAGAGCAGGGGTACTCAATAAGTATGGAAAATAAATATGGAAATTGGAATGGGAGATCCAAAAAATATAATCTAATGAGGGAGAGTGAGATTGACTGAGACATGGAGAAAGGGATGAGGGAACCACATGAAGGTAGCCTATCAACACACCCCTGCAAAATCAGGGATGCAATAATGAGCTTATTTGGGTTCTTCCTGGCTTTTTCACTGCACTGTGTACACAAAACAAATATTACGTTAACATATCTGCAGAGATTTTATTACAATCATGAAGTATTTACTGAGATTAAGATTAAGCCCCTGCAAAGAGTTTTGATAAAAAATACAGCAGACCCTGATCGTGTCTTTACTCCAAATATACATTTTATGAAAGAAAATAAATGATTGATCTTGTCTTTTCTCTTTTTCACTGCAGTCAATTGAAAATCATGAATGCAAATTATACACATTGGACATAAGAATTGTCTTAATGTAAGATAAGGTTATCCCAGTGGTAATACCATAAGAATAATGAATGAATCACCAGGTTTATTGAAATGATTCAAACCATGAAGGCCAAACCATGAATCATGTGTGCTTAGTGATGTGTGTTGTTTCACCCCGCCCCCCAAACATGGAAGGCAGACATTTAAACAAAATGTAATTGGCTTCCCTGTCAGAAAAGCAAGCATAACTAATGGAAAACAGGTAGGCCTACAGCCTGATAACATAGTTACCAATGCAAGCTATAAGACGTCTTAAACTAGAGCCACTGGAAGGAGCTATGGATTCAGCCTTTGATGGGGGGATGTCTCTCGGGTTGCCAGGGAGTGGAGCACTTCCTGAAACTTTGCAGAGATTATCTATGGGAATGCCTAATGGCTATTCCGTTCAATCTCATGTGTTCGTTGTGGCCGTTTCCATCATGTGTTCAGTGCAATCTTCACTCACATGAGGAGATAACCATCAGCACGGAACTGAAACCGGATCTAGAGGCTTAAGAGGCTTGTATTTCATATTGTGATGGGCGTGGATGTGTGCAGTTTACAGTGCATAGGATCAGATACCAAAAATATTATTGTGCATAAAAAAAATGAGGCTTTTAAAGAAAGGAATTTATTTTTGTTTGATTCATCACCAAATTTGGCAGAAAACATGTTCCTTTATTTGTATTTGCAATGTTTGCATACAAGTCTGCCGAGGACTGCGGTCCACTGTGGGTGCTTCAAGCTCTCTCATCTGGGAGAGACAGTGCGTTGTCTCCTACACATCCAAAGAGCCTGGAGAGGGCTGCGTTCCAGCTCCAGTTCAAAAGCATGCGTCATTCCCGACCGATTACCGCACTGTATCATAACTCGAACACAAGAAGTGGAGGAAAAGAGCATAATTGGCAAAAACAAAACATAAATAGTATTTTCAAACCTGAGCAGCGGGTGTGTAGTGACGCTGGGAAGAAACATTCTGCTTCAGGCTGTGGAGGTCACCTCTATGAATATCAGCAGCAAGGTATGAAATGTTGGATGAGGAGAAGTTAAAACAAATATATTATCAAAACGGCAGTTTCGAGTATAAATAATAACATTATCAACACAGAGAAAACCAAACATTTCTGCAACTGCCAGCCAGGTGCCTGTTGCCTTTTACTGTCTCCATGGAGCAGCACCTTGCGGTCAGGCGCTCCATGCATCACAGACGGTATTGACAGCTGCTCTCTGAGGGGTCCGCCCTGGTAAACAGAAAATGGCAGACCTTGTCAAAAACCAACAGAATTCCAGAAACCGGTGTGTCGGATGATTCCACATCCTGAGCCTCTGCTGCAGTGCTGTTTCTTGCTGCAGAGTGATGAGTCAGGGATATTCACACAGTTTGAGTTAAACTGTGCTTCTACGATGTACCCTCCCCCTTCATGCTGAAATAGCTTCACGTTTGGCTGCAGAGCTAATGAAGCAGCACCCCCCCCCCCCCCCCCCCCACAAAGACATCACATGATCAGTAAGTGCCTTACAGTCATTTATGGATTATTGTAGTACTATTGTATACATGAATTGTTTCTCACTCAAAATTTGAAAAAAATGAGTTTGACCTTAGAAAGTGGTTCACTATTTTCTTTTTTTTTAAAATTAAAGCAACTGTAACCGTTGTACTAGTCATAATGATTCATAATATTTGTCTTTGCATCCTACAGCAAAATCGTGGAGCCATTCAACACAATTTCCTCCACACATTGTAAAAATCAAATACTTTTGAACAGCTGTACAACATGCATTGACTATATTTGGGAATTCTCTTTGGCGATTCTATTGCGTGCACGTTTGCTTTGATGCAATGTAGAGAGAAGCAAAAGTCAGGGTATACACTTCATAAAGTATGCTCCACATGTTGGAGTGATGCATCACAGGTCGTTGGCTCAGCGGGCTTAGAGGGAATATACAGGCCTGACCATGTTGACTTCTTTATCAAAGAGGGGAATCAGGCAAACTTCAAAGAGTACACCGATGTGTAGCTGCTGCTGCTGTTGCAGCATGATATCAAAGCTCTCCTCGCGCCTGTCTGTTCACTTTACCACCTGTTTCTCTGTCTGTCTGCCACCCTCGCCCTGTGAATGAATTGTTCATGGTTTCCTTTTGAGATATGATATTCATTTTGTATTATACTGTTCTACGTGGATGTGTTAACGCTTTACAATAAGGATGCATTAATTAACCAGTAATTAACATTTGTCAGGGTCGGCTTAGCTGAGGAGGTAGAAAGGGTGTACTTGAAACTGGAAGGCTGCTAATTTGATCCCGGCTCCTCCGAGCTGAGTGTCAAGGTAAACCCGACGGCTCCTGGGAAACTGGCTGTCACCTTGCATGGTTGACACCGCCTTCGGTGTGTGAATGTGTGTAAGAATGGTTCGAAAGTCGCTTTGGATAAAAAGCATCTGCTAAATGCCCTAAATGTAAATGTTATAATTGCAGCAATAAGCATGAGCTAACAGTTAATTAACAGTTAATTAACAGTTAGTTAATGGTCTAGCAAACATTTACTAATAGTGTTTGTGTCTACTGATGGTGTTCAAATTATTATACAGGTTAAGGGTTTACCCTGACCTCTATGCTATATCATTAGTGCATTAACTAATGAAGTAATGTACCTGATGATGAAATTGATGAGGTTATTAACCTTTGTTGCAAAGTGTTACCGAGCATATGTATATTTATAAGTTATTTGTATTTATTCATTAATCTCTCTTTGATGCAACCGTCCTTGGACATAATGTTGTGTGTCACCCGAAGCTAAACACATCCTCTCTAGAAGATAGAGTGCTTCTCCCTCATGCATTACCTGTACGCTCACCAACACCTGATGCTAGAGGGGGCTGCCTTTGGCATACGCTTATGAAGACAGATTAATGGCAATTTGAAGAAAAAATAGCCATAGTGACACACGTTGTGGGGGGCAGGATAAACAAGTGGGTAGGGTGTTGTCCCTCCAGCCTTAAGGTTTGAAACCAATCTTAGGTTAAATTAAAAAAGATGCCTGACCCGACCTCCTTCTCAATGGCCTCAATGTACATTGTTCGGATAAAAGCCTCTGCTAAATGAATAAAATGGTAAATATATTTTATTTCATTCTAACTATATGCAATTATGATTATAATAATAATAATAATCATTAATCAGCACTATCAGCAATGATGAATCCATTAATTAAAAACAAAGCAGAAGATAAACAGATACTCTTGATTTCTCAAACAACAGCCAAATTGCTCTGTTTGTTTATGTCCGCGTTTGTGCCTTATGGTGTGTCTGCGCGTGGGCTTGTATCCTCGCCTTCTACGTGGGATTTGGTTGATGGGGTTAGCCAGTCAGTGCCAGGGAGAGATGGAGAGAGAGAGAGAGAGAGAGAGAGAGAGAGAGAGAGAGAGAGAGAGAGAGAGAGAGAGAGAGAGAGAGAGAGAGAGAGAGAGAGAGAGGGAGAGGGAGAGGGAGAGGGAGAGGGAGAGAGAAAGAGAAAGAGAGAAAGAGGTACAGCCCACTCCTTTATGCTGATGCAGATGTTGGAAAGAAGGAGAAAATATGACAATTCTCCCAGCGCATTAAACAGAGACATTAAGCTCTCTGTCTTATACACACAGTTCTGGTGTGACGGCACTGTTGTTAACGGCCTGTGTGCTTTGGCATGACTCTGCATTATTTAGGAGGGAGGAAGCGGAAGCGATGTTAGTCAGCAATGAAAAATAGCAATTGCTTAGGAACTTACAAGGTCATGTATCCACTAATAGTCTCTGACACTCCGTTTTTTTACTTTTCTCCCCGCAAGACGTGTGGCACAGACACACCTGGTTGAAGCTCCTATTTTAATGTACCTTTCAATACATCCTTTATATTCATCATCCTACATTATTCAGGTCCAAATCAGAGATTGTCAGCTGGCCGGCGATCTAGGTCCCAAATTGAATAGCTCGGACGAAAATAGCCATGACAGCAAATTGCTATGAATCAATGGATTTCTATGGCACACTGGCTCCCACATGAATCAAAAATGAAACACGTTTTTTTCTTTGACCACCGGTGTAGTTTACTTCGGAGCACTGAACAAATGGGATTATGTCTGTGAGGTTTGTGTGTGTTTCTGTTGACCTGTGCACAATGTCTTAGCGTATCAGGAAGACTCTGGGCAGAGTAGAACCTATATTCCAAAACCTCTTAAACGATTTAAATATTTAACTGCCTATTGCGGAAAGCGGCGTATCTTGATACAAGTTGTTTTTTATATATTAGGTCTGTTACGTGGTAGTATATTTCTTAATTTATTCTATAAAGATAATTACTGTCCAAAAACTTGAGCAAGCCATTCAGTTACACACTAATGGTTACCTTACTTTGATTAATGAGTGTCTGCACAGCAAATCGTCTTGTACGGCCTGTACAGCAGTTTCACCCCGGGCCCAATGTAGAAACTATGGCTATGTCACACTCAAACACATACAGAATGAAGGCTTGGTTGTTTGCTAACAACCATTACCCTCACGGTTTAGAAGTGAGGGACAACACAAACTTTTGACATGTAATGGGTCCATATCGGTGGACACGCTCAAACATACAAACAAACAAAGACCCAGACACCCCCACACAAACACACATGCATGTGGACACGCACTCATGCATGCATAATATCTATTCAGAACAGCCTGTTCTTTTTGGCCATATCATGTTTATTCCCATGAGAACACAGAGAACAGATGACATTCCAGCAAAGACAGGATCATCTTTCTGTAATGACAAAAGGTTTCTTTGCAAATGGACACATGGACACAAAGATGTCACACAGCACAAGGACAAAGTAAATACATTTGATGAGACAAGCAACAGTAAGAATATGCAGATAAATGTTTAAATTTTGGATTGAAGTCGATGTATTTGCATCGTGATTTTTTCTATCAATGCCTTCTTTCAGAATTATCCTATTGTGTAGAAATCTCAGATAATGCATGCCTAAAAAATACCCTGTTCTTAGTATGGTTTTAATTTCTATGTGAATGTGTGTAGGAGTGATTTGTTCATGCAAGCTCTGACACATGCCGTTTTAAAATATAAATATAAATAATAATAATAAAGTAAATCATAAGTTATACTTCTGCATTTGCAGAATTGGAAAACGGGGAAAGACACATTCGAAGACTTAATAATTAATGAGCATTGTAACTGTGAAGTCGGAGTAAATAACTACAAAGAAAAATATTTTGTTATTAAAAGGATGATTCATTACTAATATCTTGCTCTTTGAGACTCCACTTACATCTTTTTTCCTCTCCAACACTAACACAACACTGAAACTTGAATGTACTCATTAGCCAGTCAGGATTGAGGTCCCTTACCTACCTATTTTAACATGACTGATCTCATTGCACTTATTAGAGTTCGTGTGGCATCGCCATGTGGCATGAAACAGATTTTCAACAATATATGGAGTCTTATCCATAAAGAGCCTTGGTCTTCTGTCGTTTCCCCCCACATCTCGGTTATTTACACAAGCCTCTTTGAAATGGTGACAAAAGTGCCTCCTCTGTTGTCAGACAAGAGTGGGGAAATGTGCACACAGCTTGCTGCTGACATACAAGGAGCAAACTATGACTATGACAACATTCTTGGATGCAAGAATGACACGCTGGCATTGTCATCTTCCTGGGTTGTACTAATACCTGCAACACCTGCAGGGAAAACCCCACTGAAATGCAACTTTGGTGAGCTACACACACCTGATAGCTAGCTAGTTATCTAGATTGATACTAGTCAACCCTGTAGATTTGTCGAACAAGCAGGGCCTCTACATGATGGCATAATGGTAGCACACGTCAAGCCAGTTTAAAAGATAGATGAAAAGGTTTCCACATGGAAGGCTACTCCTAAAACCATGTATAGAAGCATGCCTCTTGGTCTTCTCACCACCTGTTCAATCCGTCCTTAACCTTAGCACCAAATAATTCCAGCCCCTGGGAGAGAAATCCACTCTCTGCCTTCATAGGTTGTATGATTGACATGTAAAGAGCTCTATATCTCTGTGAAGGAGAACATGGATATCCACACAATGCTAAAGAAACAACCTAGGTATTTTCAGAGTTGGGGTCTATAAGAAGGTGGGAGATGGAATGGTTGGCCACTAAACTGAAATCACACTGCCTGAATGTGGATACCCTGGTCATGACACAATGTAGTGGTATGAGCTTAGCCGGCTGGCTGCTGGTGAAGCCGAAACAAATCATCAGTCCACACTTGAGACTGTTGAGATTATTCATTTGGTGAGGAGCACTAGTTGGGGTCTGCGAATCAGTGCCGGAGTGCCAATCTATCCCTGCCTCCTACAAGTGGCAGTGCGTCCAATGTGTGTGTGCATCCGGAGAGCTACAATGATGGATTTCTCTTTCATTCTGGCATCCTTGTCATTTGTAGCTGATGAGACAGGGGCCTCATGGGGGATTAAGAAAACACACTTTTATTTTCATGCTGTGAGGACTTTGGTGATCAGTCACCATCTCCTCAAGCTACTTAAGGGCCGTTGAGGATGGGAGGGGTTAGTTTGAGTACTTTTTAATGCCAAGCACACTGCTCTTTCCCTCACAAAGCAGCTGTTTGCTGTGTGTACTTGGCAAGGTGCCCCAGCCCCATCTCTGAGCAACGATTAGCGCAGTGTCCATGAGAGGCAATCACGCATGCGGCATGCTTCTGTTGCAGCCCGGGAAAGTCACCATATGTCCGAACGCAGCTTGACCACAAGTAACCAAATTCACGGGGCAATTTACTAGCATTTGCCCCGTGAAAAGGTTTTTACAAGGGGTTTCAATTGGGTGACCCGGCAGCCATGCCCAGCGCAAAGGAAACATTTAAGGTCGTCTTCTCTCCCTTACTCGTCGCAGCATGGCTGAATGAATAGCGGGCCGGTGGGGTGCATGGATCACCTGTGTCGCAGCACCATAATACTCCCAGCGTTGACATTACTCAGGATATGACGATGTACTGCCGCAGGATCAGCAATAAAACACGTTGTTACCATGGTGACAAGCTCTGTGGTGGCGATGGACCCGGAGAGGGCCATCAACAAAAGGCCGCTTGTCAAGGACTGTTTCCGCACCGTGCACAGACAGGCCATTCACTACCGCTATGTGGCACCGGCGACATATGTAGCCTGCTGTAACGCAAATATGTGTTGACACATCGGTTCACAGGTCCCGTCTACTGTGGTTTTTTGTTTTTTTTTCTCCCCGGCTTGGTTTATTCCTGGTCGCACCCAGCGAGAAGGTTAAAATCCCTTTAGCCCGAGGCCATGGGAAGACCAGGCTGGCGTGTGGCTCACACTGTGAGCCTTTTTTTAATTAACCATTGAACAGGTTGCAAACCCCACAAAGTCCCCAGCTGGGTGGTTGCGGTCTGCAAGGATTCATTAGCTGCAGTTTTAAGACCACAGCGACTCAATAGGTCAGCCGTTAGGGGCATGCGATTATTTAGCTTCATAAAGATAGATAAAGATATAAAAGCGAAAGACCTTAATGTCAAGAATAGTCAAATTGAGAATTTATGAGAATTCATACGGATGAAAAAGATGATGAAAAAGAAAGGGCTGACATTTCCCTATCCGTCTCTTCAAACAGTGTCACACATTCCAGCTCAGCCACAGCCTCACAGTGTTGTGACACTAGGCCTTCTTTCACGCACTGGTGGAAGAACAAAGGAATTGACGTGGAATCATTTCCCCAAAGTGTCAGAAAGAGCTGCTGAACCATGCGTCGCAGACAAGGCCTCAATGCTGAAGTTGATTGAAAACAATAGGATCTTTGACAGAACAAGCTGGATTCATGAGTTCTGTTCCACTGTTGAAGCCAACACATTTGTGTTTTTTTTACCTTCTCAGTTTATTGCAGTCACTTTAACCCATGCATCAAATACCATAGAAATGTGTTGAAAACGAATCAGTGGGAGGCGGCTAATATTGCACAAAGGCATATGTCAAAAACCCTGTCACGTATAGCCAGCCATTATGAATGTAGATATTTTCAAAATAAAAGTCCTTTGCTTGTACATATGCACACCAATGCGGTCAAA
The DNA here is from genome assembly GCF_902167405.1 of Gadus morhua. NCBI lineage: Eukaryota > Metazoa > Chordata > Actinopteri > Gadiformes > Gadidae > Gadus > Gadus morhua. Next base: position 15,382,779 of record NC_044063.1, read on the forward strand.
ATAAATAATACCATAATGAGATAAAAAGAAGGAACATGGCTTGCTATGGTCTTCAACAGCTGGTTCGTCTGCATTAAGTGCTGAACAAGCATTCTTTGACGGGCTACGTCTCATGGCTATTGGCCACGAAGCAGCGTGGAAGTGGCAAGGTCTCATTTGTGATTGGACATAATCATATAATATGCAAATTCAAGTTTCAGTTGTCACCAAGCTAGTGCAGAGAGGGGCAGCCGTTTGAATGCTCAAAGACAGCATATGGTCACATGACTTCTTTCAAAGACATGTCTAAAGTTTAAGGCTCCTGAGATCACCCTCTTGTTTCATCATCATCATCAAATTCATCATCATCATCATCATCATCATCATCATCATCATCATCCATTCACCATTATCCTTGTTAGCCCAAAAAAAAAAGGCTTGAGTGGTATTCTTGAAATTAAAGATTTCTAATAATCCATGTGAACAAATCCAGGCATATTTCAAATTGTAGTTGAATTTAAATATTTAATATAAATATTTAAAGACTACATGTGAATTAAGCATTGTTTATTCGCCTGGCATGCATCACAGGTCATCTTTTGGAAAAATTGTGCTTCATGTATCGTAAAAAGGGTGTGAAACTAACCTTTCAGTCAACCGGCCATGAAGAGAAGGAAATTTAATATCACTTTTTTTTTTCCTAAGCAAAAATACAGTTTTCATAATAGAATAACAGAGCAATAGAACAGGCAAATACTGACTGGCTACCTGGAGAAACTGCTCATTTGGTGGAAAAGCCTTGGAAACCAACCGCAGGTCAAAGCTTTGATGTCTTCAGTGAGTAGAGACTATGGTATTAATTTCAAACCCTGATCATGAGCTCCAAATGAGGTACTACAGCAGCTTGTTACATCAGGGTTACAGAGATCAGTCGTGTGTATGGTTGAAAGTCCCAAGTGAGCCTGGGACATAATTAAATGGGCAACAATAAGATGTTATCTGCCTGTCTGACGGTGTACCCTGTGCGAATGACTCCAACATAGCAAAGCTAGCTAGATGGCGCTAAGTGCTAACCATCAACATGGCTGCCGACAACATAGTTCCCCCCCCCCCCCCATCTTCATTCTTCAGTCTACCTGCACCTTACAAATGACCTGTGGGAGTGAGGGGTTGAGGGTTGCCCTTGTCTAAAGCGTTGATCATTACGAAGAGGAGAGGAACTCGTTATTGTCCTCATGTCTCCAACTATTCTTAATATCGGGGTCCAGTAGAAACAAGGAGCAGCAAAGTGTCAATAGTCTCTTTATGAGTTTGAGGCGATGAAGCTGAATCAACACACTTGACAAGCCTATTGTGCTCCCTCATGTCTACTAGCCGAGCCCAAGTTCACAATATACAACTCGAGTTTATATAAGTGGTTGTTTATACGATTATAAAAATATGGTCCAACCAACCAAGGACCAAGAAAGAGTAAATTATAGATATAAGCATGTCGCTCTATACGTGTAGTTTGTTGTGATCTACAAAACCAATCTATACTATAGATTGACACCCTAGTTGAAGAGTATTGCATGGGTAGGTGGGGGGGGGGGGGGGGGGGGGGGGGGCGAGAGTTCTCTGCTTGAGGACCAAGTCTCTCCAAGCGATGCGATGGAACAAGCCGGCCATTGACTCAACGAAGCAACGATTGTCCGCTGTTCCAGTCTCTCCGTGGGAATCTGTCTGTGTGTACGCATGTGTGTGTATGCATGTGTGTGTCTGTGCATTTCTGCGTGTTTTGACTGTGGCCCATGGACCCGTCAACCCCTTCAGTCAGTCAGTCCGTCGGCCAGGGGCTGTCCTTCCAGAGCGGCGGCCGAGCCATTAGTCTCGCCCCGATCGCCGCCGGCCCCCGCCTCGCCGTCCTCCTTGTCCTCAACCTGGGACAGGGGGTCCCTGGCGGGCGGGCGGTCCAGGGGGAAGGCCTTGGTGTCCGGGGTGGCGGTGGGGGGGAGTGCGGAGAGCTGGGGCAGCAGCGGCGCCTCCCGCAGCTTGGCGGCCAGCTCCTTGGCGCTGCAGGACGGCGTGTTGGTCTCGTAGATGTCGTGGAAGCTGTTGTAGTCCACCTCGTAGAAGCCGTTCTCCAGGGAGAGCACGGGCGTGAAGCGGTAGCCCCACAGCACCTCCGTGTCCAGGTAGGAGCTCCGGGCCTGGCACGTCATGCCTGTGGAGGGGGGGGGGGGGGGGGGGGGCAAGTAGAGGACGTGTGAAATGGAGGCACGCAGTCGACCTATTGGGTGGATGGGTGTCTGGGGTGGATGTGCATTTGATGTGCGCGTGCACACACGCACACACACAAATACACATATAAACACATGCCCACACACGCATGCACATATTGCCCCGGATGTGAACCCACATAGCCACGAGCACACATATACATACATATAAATACACACACACACACACACACACACACACACACACACACACACACACACACACACACACACACACAAAAACATGCACACACACACACACAGAAACAGGATTTATTCTAGAGCACACAAAAATAACATGGGACACATACAGATGTATGCACCTAAGCAAAAACATAAAGCCCATCAAATATGTAAATACAAACCTAGCATATTTTGCGGAGGCAAGCATTCACCAAGCAAATTCAGAAGGTTGGCAAACACGCACGCACGCACGCACGTACGCACGCACGCACGCACGCACACACACACACACACACACACACACACACACACACACACACACACACACACACACACACACACACACACACACACAAACATGCAACCCCTCACACACAGCCAGCCACCAACAGGCAAACACTCACAAACAACACACTCAGCAGTTAGACAGATTGGAATGGGTGTAGGAAGAAGGAAATAAAGTAAATTATTCACCAGCAGTGCTACATTACTCAGTCGTCAATAACAGGCAGTGGTGCTAGTGTTAAGAAAAAAGGAAGCCCCCATATAATCTATGGTCAATAGGCCTCTTATATTTTAGCAGTGATGATCTTGTTGTCCATTTTCCTAATTATACTGCTTTGTTAAACAGCCCCTGCGAGGTTCCGACCAGTAGACAATGTCCTGGTGTCACTGATGGCATTGCCAATACCTTTCATTTGACAGTGAAAGTGTGTTGATATTTGGTCGCTGCTAGCTGTGCTAAGCAGTGACTGCTCTCAGCATGAATTCTTTATAAGATGATCCATAAAGCAATCATGGCCAACATACTTAATCTACTGAAAGTATTGTGTTCAAAGCAGTGCCACTCACAGCAGGCTGAAATGAATTTAGACAGTGGTGAGTTTCAATAGCATTTCTCAAAAAAGCAATATACCTTTCTAAATCTGCATTTTAATTCTCTGCAACACCTGCTCTTATTCATGTCCAAAATAGTTTGATCTGTTGATAATCTGAAATACGTTTGTGTTAGGCTAAGATATTGGCCCTATAAATGTTACCTGTTTTGTTCTCAAAACATATAAAAGGCATGATTCCAAACGGCATGGTAAAATTGGCATTAGACCATACGTGTAGAACTCCTGATTTATCTTACAGCTGTTTAGAGAAGGGCTGCGGATCCAGACCTGGTTGGTCAATCTAAATCCTATACCAGGATTGATTTCCTTTTTCTCTCTCTCTCTCTCTCTCTCTCTCTCTCTCTCTCTCTCTCTCTCTCTCTCTCTCTCTCTCTCTCTCTCTCCCCCCCCTCTCTTTCCCCCTCTCACATTCCCTGCATCTCATCCCTACATGTGCGCGTGCGTGCACCAATGTCTGTGTCTATACCAATGCCTGTGTGTTACACTGCTTGCCTGTGCGCTGTCGTACGTGAGTACATGTGAATATGTGCGTGCTACACGTGTGAGTAAGTAGGTGTCCGGACACATCAGGGCTCTGCGACGGGCCGCTGAGAGAAATCTGTCCCTGGAGGGTTGAAGCAGCAGCGCCCCATAAAGTTAAACCCTCAGAGAGGAGCCACACCACAGAACACAGGCAGGCAGTCGTGGAAATAAAACGCCGTTCAAATTGCAATATTGAAGACAGTTTAAATATTAAAACGCATACATCCATATGACTTTCTCTGCCTTAGAACCCTTAAAAAACATCATTGCTCTTGTGTAGTTGTTTCAATGCGTTGCAAACTGATTCATCTCTATTGTACTTGTATGCTGGTCTATCTCTAGGGCCTGCCGGGTGACAAAAACAGGCCCATGGTATGCAACAACATGGCGCCTGGCCATGCACCACTTATGCAGTAGAATGACCTAGAAGAACATAATTAATTCATGTCCAATTATTACATCCCCCGGTATCCCTACTGGATAAAGTACAACTCACCGTAAGAATGATAAATCGGCAGAATGGATTCAATAATGTGTTTTTTAAGTAAAGGTTTTTTAATTTAAAGTATTTTGTTATTTATTTTTTAGGTGCCCATCAGTGAAAGCAATCCCACAGCCGTTCTGCACACCCACACATCTGTGGCGCTCCAGAACACGATCATATACAGAGTCGTGGCTGCATATTAATTGGATAAAATACCACCATGACCATCCAACCATGCAGCACCTTGTGGCTAGCGTTTCTGGGGGATCTCGGAGATAAGCTGATGCTAAAAAAGGTTTTGCTGCTGCATATAACGTGTCTCGGTTGGAGAAAACATTACAGGAGAACTGACTTGTTAGTTTGTTTCATTCCATTATTATTCCGGCCTATTTTTCGAATGCTACAAATAAAAATATAAACATTGATTTTGATACATAGAACATCAGATTTTGATACATTTGATAGACTGAATGTTTTTGTATCGGACAACAGTCTTTCCAAACCTATAGTGCTGGAAGGTGCAGCTTTATAATAAAACATTTACATGTTTATATAAGACTCTCATCCATGCTGTATCTATCCATAAGGCAAGGATATGAAGGCTACATTGAGCTAATGTGATGGCCCATCACAACAAATCCTTAAGGGGGATAACAAAGTCCTACATCTTTGTAGGAATCATCTGTTTTACTTACCATATTGCATAAGTAGGTCTAATGTACACTGAATGTGATTTCTACTTACCTTCACTAAACACATAAAAACTAGAGATTACGAAGGCGTTAATGTGAAGATTAGTGTATTCCTTGTGCTGGATTGTGTTGCCTGCTTCTCATAAAAAATACATAAAATGAAAAAATATATTATTTACAGCACTAAAAAAAATATTGTTGGTGTTCAAAATGTAGCTTTAGTTAAATTTCTCTGCATTAGGAATTGCTTATTGCTTATTTTAATACACTAACTATTGACATTGTATTTCATTGGCTTTCATCATGAGTGTCCTGACAACGAGAGGGAAGACAGAATGTTCTTCAGTAGGTTAACTGTTCCTCCTGTTTGGTTAATTGCCACTGCTGGTCATTTTCAAGCATGACTTGCTGTTTCATGCTTGGAACAGCGTGGTGGTCGTCCGTGGAGAGAATAACTGATGGCAGATCATTAGTGTCTGTCAGTCCCTTAGACTCTGACAGGATCCTTCTCACGGCGCAGTTTTGTTCTTGTAGATTTTGTTTTTTAACTGCTGTAGAGGGGCTTCAGTAGTACTTAGTATTCATTGATAATGACGGATTCCGATTTTCCTCATATGCGCTTTCCTGCTTATTTTTCATGCATGAGTGGCTTTCTTTTTCATGACAAAGATAAGTGCCAAGTTGGAAACTGGTTGTTTCTGTTTTTCTTTTTTACTTCCCTTCTGCAGTGTCATAGCCGTCAAACCAGGGCTCTCTTATTTGGCAGCAAACACACAATCCTTGAGCATGTACCTTATTGACCTATTCACATGAACTGAAATCCTTCCAATTTTTTTAAACACCGATCCGAGATGAATAATTCTTAACATGTTTGAAAAATAAATATGATTAAAGTCGCAATGTGCAATATTTAAACAGTGTAGCTTAAAGTAACCTGGACAAGTCTTCAATGCTGATCAATAGTGATTCCTATATCGTTATCAATAATATCAAATACTGTAACCAATACATTAAAAAATAAAAAATGCTTGCCAGCCTCATGCTCTCTTTGTTAACAACAATCTTACTATCGATTATCCAAAAATCCTGCCACTCCTGCCACCCAGCCAGCCGAGCTATGCTGGTCTGCATCACACAGTTGCAGAGCCAGTTAAAGTGAAAACTGAGTAAAGTCAGGATTATTATTTTAATGTTGCCTGTAACCTAGAATATAATATTGACATCTCCGCATTGTACCAGCCACAATCTCTGTTCTTCAACTCGATCAGGTGGACTGGGGTCCTGCTTGTCAATGGGGAGTTGTGATTAAGTCCGCTGCGATGGGAAGTGATGTAGCACTTTGGCTTGTAATTTAAACAAAGTCCACAGGATCAACATCATTAGCCACAAGGAGAAGCCGTAGAGTTTCCCTCGTGCCTATTGATTTGCTTGTGTTTCAGATGAAAATCCTCCAGTGTGAATCAGTGCTGCATCAGGCTCCCAGAAAGCTCTCTGCTCACCTCCCCATGGGAGGAGGAGCAGGAGGAGGAGAGGGAGAGTGGCCCTGTTATTGGATCTATCGCTCTCTCTCTTTCTCTCTCTCTCTCTCTCTCTCTCTCTCTCTCTCTCTCTCTCTCTCTGTGACAGCGGGCCACAGTTGTTCACCGCAGCGGTTGGAGATTGTGACGCCTTAACCCACGCACGCTGGCGTTTCCTTTGGTCAAGCGGAAAGTGATTTAATTCCTCAGTCAAGAAGCATCCAACGGTGTGTGTGTGTGTGTGTGTGTGTGTCTGTGTTTCTGTGTTTGTGTGAGAGTGTGTGTTAGTGTACGTGTATGTGCACACTCGGAGCGCAATGACTGCTGGTGCTGAGTAAAAGAAAAGTAGGGCTTGGATGAATGGAAAAACAAGGAGCTGAATCAATCGGATTAGCAGAGCAGAAATGCTCAGGTGTGTAGATAGCTAAGGGGTTAGGAAATAAATAAGAAATTAAATATATACTCTCTGGATTTGCGTACAAATGCCGTTAATGACGCAGCAAGGCTATTCGTATCCTTGAAAAAAGAAGAAGATGATCATGTGCTATAAAGCAGATATGTATAATGCATTGTATTTAAAATGAGCGCATGATAATCGAGCCTTGTACAAAAGCCAATAAACAATGACGCCTCTGCTCGTTCACCTGAGCAAGCTAATCCCCCACAGGAAATATATTACAACATCAAAATAGGCAATTAGTCATGGCGCATCCTACTGTAAACTAGTACCTATTCCCTAATTAACCGTGAAAAATAGGGAGTACGATATTTCTAACATGCTCTCTAAAGGATAACACGACATAAGCCAGGGATCTTATGAATGAATTCCATTTGGAAAAATCCCTCGGAGACCTTTGATAATCGAGGACATCTTGTTCATTCTCGCTGCTGTTGATACATGGAAATGTTTCTTGGAACATTTGCAGAATCCTAGTACTTGACCATGTTTGTTTATCACTACTTGACCTTTTTAAATCATCGACCAGTAGTGCGGGTATATACATCACTCATTTTGGAACAAACAACATCAAAGAGACATCTCTGATGTCCAAACAGAGTCATAACCAGGTGATGAAAGACGGAGACCTGCCACATGACACGCTACCTTCTGTATCGCCTAATCGTTGCTGTGATGTTGCTTTCATTCATCATCAGTGATTTGTTACTCATGTTTTAGCTCTTCTGAATACTCAATACTTAATACTAAAGTATTCTTTTCATTCTATCCATGTCCACTGCACTCTCACTTTTAGGGTGTCCTTTGTAACTCCCATCCATCCATCCGTCCATTCATCCATCCTTCCATCTGTCCATCCACCCACCCATCCATCCATCCATCCATCCATCCATCCATCCATCCATCCATCCATCCATCCATCCATCCATCCATCCATCCATCCATCCATCCATGCATCCATCCATCCATCCATCCATCAATCTATCCATCTCTCCCCCCTCCTTCCCCCGTCCTCCGCCCCTTTACGTACCTGTGGCTTCCACCATGCCTTCCAGGATCACCACGATCTCAAACTCCTCCTTCTCGATCTGCGCCTGGGTCATCTCCCAGAAGGGGCTCTTCTCGTTGATCTCGTGGGAGATGATGAGCGGGGACACCAGGAACAGCCGGTCGTCGCCTGTGTCGAAGCCGATGTTGATGTCCGTCTGGTTGAGCGGGATGAACTCCCCTTCCTTGGTCTGCTGCGAGCGGATGAGCTTGGCGCGGATGGACGCCTCCACGATGTGAGAGTTCCTCAGGTCCCCCACGCGGAACATCAGGCACATCTTGTTGTCCCGCACCGAGATCACGGCCTTGTGCGAGAACATGAGCGTCTCGGCGCGGTTCTTGGGCTGGGAGATCTTGACGAACATGCAGCCCACCATCATGGCGTTGACGATGGAGCCCAGGATGGCCTGGATCAGCAGCAGAATGATGCCCTCGGGGCACTTCTCGGTGATGACGCGGTAGCCGTAGCCGATGGTGGTCTCGGTCTCGATGGAGAACAGGAAGGCCGAGACGAAGCTGTTGAGGTTCTCCACGCAGGGGGTCCAGCCCTCTTCGTCGGCGTGCCAAAGGTCGCCGCGGATGAGCGCGATTAGCCACCACAGCAGGCCGAAGAACAGCCAGTTGACCACGTACACCAGGGTGAAGATGAGCAGGCTGAAACGCCAGCGGAGGTCCACCAGCGTGGTGAACAGGTCGCTGAGGTAACGGTAGGTCTCTTGCACGTTGCCGTGGTGGACGTTGCACTTGCCGTCCTTCTGCACGTAGCGCTGGCGGGGCTTCTTGACGGGGTCTGAGATGAGGTGGGTGCGCTCGGTGGAGATCTGCGCCTCCCTAAGGTGCTTGGGGAGCTTCTTCACCTGAGGATGGGGAACGACCAACCACAGAAAAAAACACAGACATGGAGAGACAGAAAAGACATGAGGAGTGCTTGGCAAATCCTCCTTTGCTTCCGCTTCTTTGTTATATACAATGAATAATAATAATACAAAATTGAATTAATAAAGGGCATTTCAATCCTCCCAAGGGCACTCGAAACATGGCAGACACATCATGATTTAAATTGATTTGACCTTTTAGCTCTCCATGCACAGGGTGTTTGATTCCCTCATTTTAGTCCCATTGAGCCCTTTCTCTTTGATAATAAAAAATACCACTCTTAAACAGGCTATGTCCTTTCACAGAAAATATCACCCTACGGCACAGCCACTAATAAGGCGTGAGGGGCTTCAGATGTTTTTCGCTTCTTTTCTGCTCCGTCAGTCGGCAGGCGGAGGAGATCATGCGGCCGAGAATCAAATCAAGACGGCGATAGAATCTCCCACCGTACGGGGCCCAGAATGTTCCTGCACGCGTGTGGGTGTGTGTCTGCCAGTGTGAGTCTGCCAGTGTGCGTCTGCCAGTGTGAGTCTGCCAGTGTGCGTCTGCCAGTGTGTGTCCGTGCACGCCTTCGACGACGGGAGAGAACGAGCGAGATAGAGAGAGTGAGAGGGACGGATAGCTAAATCGAGAGGGGCCGTGCCAGATAGGGCAAGGGCAGAACAAGAACATAAGGACACCCAGGTCCTTGTGTTGGTGTTGGCCTCGCTCCAGCCCGGCGATCTGGCTCCACAGCTGTGCCTCGCCTTCCTCCCGTTGCCCACCGTTCCCCTGCCTGTGTCCCCTATGGAACGTTGGCAGGCCTGGATAGGAAGAGGAACAGGAACAGACCCTTTGTAGCCTTCCTCTCCCGCACTGTCCCCCCTCTCAAGCAGGCCCCGAGAGAAGACTGACGTAGGCCCCAGACACACCAAGTGGGAGTAAACGGCATGCACACACGCACACACTCACATAAACACACACATGCACTTACACACACACACACACACACACACACACACACACACACACACACACACACACACACACACACACACACACACACACACACACACACACACACTCACCTCAACACCCCTCCTCCATATTCACACATTTTGAACGATTGCAGGGCTGGCATACGCAGATTGTCTTTGATCGATTGGAAAAATACTGAAATACACATGCATATTTGCATGCATGCAGACATGAACAGAGGCAGACAGAGGACACAATGCAGGATAAACACACACACACACACACACACACACACACACACACACACACACACACACACACACACATTTTGAGGGCCATTTTTTTCAAAGAGACCAAGGACATGCTGGCACCACATGTCTGAGTCCTGAGTTGTTAATTGGAAAGCAGGCTTGTGTTGAAGCAGGAGAGAAAAGCCTTTTGAGCCTTCTGAATCTCAAGGTGCTAATCGGACACCTGCGGTTCTGCGGCGTCTCCAGAGAAACGAGTATGTACGCGTTCCCGATTAACGTGCAAACACTCACTGTGTCCTGTCAGCGTCCGACAACGTTTTCCCTCCTCTACTTAAAGAAGTTGTCCAGGGGTTAGGCGGCTTCAGGTTACCTCTACCACACGCATCTCTTTGTTCAGGAGGAAACGTGATCCTACGATACCAAGCATTGATCTTGAAGATAGTTTTCCATTGGTCCATTAGCGGCACTGGATGCGTTTATGGTGGTCCTGTCTCTTAAGCCAAAACCATATCCAATATACACTATTATTCTCTGTAGATGATCTCATAGAGAGAACCCGGCCACAGTAACAGTGCATTGACCAGTGTAGTAATTAGCAACCTGGTGACAGGGCGTCGGCACCAGGTCAATAGCCCCTGCCCAGCTGAGGGACATCACATTAAACCAGACCCCAAAACCCTCATTCTGCAGTGGCCAATAAATCCATCCACTTTCATATGAAAAAGATTCTTGAACAGATTAATGTTAACCGTTACTCTGTGCTCTATTAATCAAGAATATAA